>NC_090762.1:48190940-48478440 GCF_036898095.1 Palaemon carinicauda | reverse complement strand
TAGTCTTTTCGAGAAGAATGGTCAGTTTGAGCAGTAGCGCAAATCATTTTGCTCTAGTGATATGCCATTCAGTCGGATACTGATTATTTAATACTATGAAAGTTTAAATGGAAAATATTAACATGAGGTTAAGACAAGAAAGGCAAACTGCACACTCGTAACAGGCGTTAAGCGTAGAGTCAAAATGAATCACAATTTGAGGTTCGTAGCTGTATGTGACTGCATTCGCTTGAGAGAGAGAGAGAGAGAGAGAGAGAGAGAGAGAGAGAATAGTACGTCGCTTTCCGGATTAGGATGTACTTCCCACGGGTTTATACCTAAGAGAATGAGATTATCTTGAATAATCTATGAATTGATTCCTCTACAGTAAGGAGGATTACCTAGTTGATGCCATTCCGTTCAAGTGGAATACAGTATATTTCGTTATACATCGCAGCGAAACCTTACGTGTAGGTCCAGTGTTTGCTGTTTTTGTTTTTCTTTCTCTCTCCACCAGGGCTGCAACAGTGCAACGTGCAAGTGTCTACTAACAATTAGGTAATTAGCTTCATAGGCAAAGAGGGATTCTCTATGTTTATGTAATGCGACAAATCGTCCCAAGAAGGAAGACTTTAGTATTCGTCCTTCATCACTCGGTCGAGATACGAATGATTGCCAGACGAGCGCATTACTTAAATGCATAAGGCAAGAAAGAGAGAGAGAGAGAGAGAGAGAGAGAGAGAGAGAGAGTTTCTCCCTATCGACCTTAGGGGGATACATGTAGTGGAAGATCCCTGCCTGTAGAGAGAGAGAGAGAGAGAGAGAGGAGAGAGAGAGAGAGAGAGGCGAACTCTAAATGTCGTTCATTTATAAATTAGGCCCATTGCCATATTTTCATCATTAAGTGTAATAAGAAGTACATTGACTAATTAGTACCTCCGAGGCGAAGAGGAAAATGGGTCGGCAGGGGTGAAGGGTATCGGTCACTACCTGTGGGGGGAGGGGATCTGTCCCAGATAAGTGATATATGTGCGAGTGGGCGTGGGTGCATGGGTGTGTGTGGGGCGTGTGGGCGGGGTAGGGGGTAATGGAAAACTGATTGATGCTGTGCGAGAAACTAGAAGCTGATATCACTGTGTAAATGGTGTGCGTATTCCGAGGAGGCTCTCAGACCTCATTAAGTGGTCAGGGGCCTTTCTAGACCCTTTTTTTCCTTTTTGATTCTGCTTTCTTTTCTCCTTTCTTAGTCTCTCGTTTTAGTTTATAGATATTTTTTTTAGATTTACTGCTCTTTACGTTTAATTTTCTTCTATTTCATTTTTGTCGATCATGAAAGTCATTCCTTCCGGTTCTTTAATGGTTAATTTAATTTTAATTCCTTTACAAATTGAATGGAAATGAGCAAATTTTTATTTTTCTCTGCATAAAATAACGCGAAAAAAACTAACTCATAATTTTGCCAACACGTGAAATTACGGAGCAGTTTTTTTTTCGTACTTGTATTTTATGTATACAGAATCCGAAACGGACACGGCTAACGATATAAAAATGTAGTAGGTGAAATGATTTATGAAACATTAGAAGAATGTTAATTCCACATTCTGAAAACGAACATGACCTAAACTTGGAATCACGATGGTGGTGAAAACACATTAAAGTGTGGTTTTCTTAACGATAAGAAAGAGAGAGAGAGAGAGAGAGAGAGAGAGAGAGAGAGAGAGAGAGAGAGAGAGAGAGAGAGAGAGAGAGGGGGGGAGAAATCAATTACATCCGGATTGCTTAAGTACCAGGGACTGGTGATATGCAAGAATGAGTCTTATAAAGCATGCAGTATCTTTGATCTAATTATAAAGACAAAATCGCGGACTCTGGACCAAATACAGAAGGCTTTTACAATTCCAATTTACACATTCATGAGACCATTACCTGGGAATGGGCGGCATTAATCCACACGATTTGCTTATCAAGTGTGAACTTAGAACGCGCAATGCAGACTTTGGACTCGGATAAAAAAAAATGAGATCTTAATTATCTCGACACATTCTCAATTGTCGTTCAGGTTTATTTATATCTATTTAATTTAAGGTGATGATAATGATAATAAAAAATTATATTAATAATTGATTTGTAGTGAATTGTGAAGTGTGCGTAAAGTATTGAACGTACTTCTGATGAGCATTTCTTGTTGATGTTTGAAACGGCTAAATCTGTGGAAGTTTCCTGCACAGAGGTTTCAAGCATGATTCAGCATTTCAATTTCAGTGTTGCAATGATCACTGCTTAGTATTTTTTATGGAAACATATCATCTCAACCATATTAATAATATTAATAGTGATGATGATGATAAGTCCACAACAGCAAGTGAAGTTGCATGTATAGTAATGTGACGGCGCCGAGTAAGGCTGTGAACTCAAAGGCAGGTTGGAAACGACTGAGTTATATTATTGTAGAACATTCTCCTTATATACAAAACCTCAAGGCAACAGGACATAACAAGTTCACAAGACAGACAATATTACAGAGGAAAAACCAGACATGAATTTTCATGTTCGTTTTAGTGCGAGGGAAGAGCGAAGATACAAGCATAATATATACAAAAGGAATTATGTACAATTGTGTGAAACACGGTTGGTACATGGCTCCCCCCCCCCTAAAAATTACATACTGTACATGTTAAATAGGGTGCCCTGATCTAGAGAGGCGAACTGTAGGCGGGTCATCTGGCAAAAGATAAGCAGGTTTTAGACGATCAATGGAGACCCAGTCTTCTTTGCCCCGAATGTTTAGGAGGAATGCTTTTGGACTGCGTCGGATCACAAGGAAAGGGCCCGTGTAAGGGGGCGTTAGTGGTGGCTTGCTGGTGTCGTTGCGCAAGAAGACGTGCGTTGCAGAGTGCAAGTCCGTTGGTATGTGATGCTTCGCTGGGGGCTTGTAAGTCTGGCGGCACGGAGTAAATTTTCCCACGACGTGATGTATGCGCTTGAGATCGTCGGAGGAGGTTGTAGAAGGAAAAAATTCGGCAGGGACGACCAACGGATCCCCATACACCATTTCAGCTGCCGAGACATCGAGGGCGTCTTTAGGAGTGGTCCTTAGTCCAAGGAGGACCCAAGGAAGCTGAGTAAACCAGTTGCAATCCTTGCAGCGGGACATCAAAGCTGCTTTGAGGGTGCGATGAAAACGTTCAACCATTCCATTGGCAGCGGGGTTGTAGGCCGTTGTCTGATGTAGGGTGATGCCCAGGAGATTCGCTAATGACGTCCACAATTGAGAGGTGAAGGTGGTTCCCCTGTCAGAAGTAATATGCTCAGGGATACCGAATCTTGAAATCCATCCAGAGAGTAAGGCAGATGTACATGAGGCGGACGTTGCAGTTTCCATGGGAATGGCTTCAGGCCAACGAGTGGAGCGGTCGATGACGGTAAACAGGTAACGATGTACTTGTGATGTGGGTAGGGGGCCTACAACGTTGACGTGAATGTGTGCGAAACGACGCTGAGGTTGAGGAAAGGTGCCCACTCCTGAATCCGTGTGTCGATGTACTTTGGAAGTTTGGCAAGAAGTACAGGCGTGGACCCAATCCTTAGCATCCTTAGAAATGCCGTGCCAAATGAACTTTGCCTTCAGCAGCTGTGCAGTAGAACGGCATGAGCGATGTGAAAGGCCGTGGATGAAATCAAACACCTGTCGGCGCATGGGAGCAGGAATCCAAGGTCGCGGTCTACCAGTACTGACGTCACAGAGGAGGGTGGTGTTGGAATCTTCAAGGGGAAAATCTTCCCAACGGAGGGACGTGCAGGATGTCCTACAAGCTTGATACTCTGGATCCTGTTGTTTGGCTTCAGCCAGGGCGTTGTAATCCTATCCCAGGTGAACGGCAGCCAACGTGTTTCTTGACAGGGCATCGGCAACGGGATTCATTTTCCCAGGGACGTATTGGGGGGTGCAATTGTATTCAGCCACGGCGGAGAGATGTCGGCGTTGACGGGCGGACCAGGCGTCAGACTGTCGAGTGAAGGCGTGCACCAGAGGCATGTGGTCTGTGCGAATGACGAAGGGCGTACCTTCTAAGAAATGGCGAAAGTGACGGACAGCCAAGTGCACCGCCAGCAATTCTCAATCGAAGGTAGAATAACCCGATTCTGCCTTGGACAGTTTTCTTCTGAAGAAGGCCAATGGGTGGGGCGAGCCTTTGACCACCTGCTCGAGTACTGCACCAATAGCGACGTCGCTGGCATCGGTGGAGAGAAGGAGAGGGGTTTGTGGGATAGGAAAAGTGAGAGCCGCAGCAGTTGATAGAGCCTTCTTTGCATTGCAGAAGGCTGCTTCTTGAAGGTGACCCCACTTCAGGTCCTTTGGCTTGCCCTTGAGGGAGGCGTAGAGGGGAGCAAGAGTGGCGGCAATGGCTGGCAGAAAACGGTGATAATAGTTGATCATGCCCAAGAATTCCTGCAGAGCTTTGACAGTCGAGGGCGCGGGGAAATTCTGAACAGCTGCTACCTTCTCAGGGAGGGGATGGACTCCTTCAGGAGTGATACGGTGCCCTAAGAACGACACTTCGTTGGCGCCAAAGGTACACTTGTCGTACCGGACTACAAGGCCGTTTTGTTGCAGGCGGTCGAGCACGATGCGCAGGTGACGGAGGTGTTCCTCTTTTGAGGAGAACACAAGTATGTCGTCCACATAACATACACAGAAAGGGAGGTCCCCTAAGATGCCATCCATGAGACGTTGAAACGTTACCCCAGCATTACGAAGGCCAAAACAAGAGTAATTCAAGGTGTATGTGCCAAACGGAGTGGTGATGGCGGTCTTGGGGATGTCTTCTGGGTTCATAGGCACCTGATAATACCCCTTCAGGAGGTCGAGCGTAGAGAAAACCTTCGCTTTGTGCAGGTAGGAGGTTACATCGGCAATGTTTGGGAGGGGGTAGTGATCCGGTTCTGTTTGCATGTTCAGGCGCCTGTAATCCCTGCACGGACGGAGGGAGCCGTCTATCTTCAGAACAATGTGTAAGGGTGACGACCATGGGCTGGAGGCCTTTTGGCAAAGGCCCATTTTCTCCATTTCGGCGAACGTTGGTTTGGCGGCTGCCAATCATTCCGGTGCCAGACGTCTGAATTTTGCGAAGACTGGGGGTCCCGTCGTCTTGATATGGTGATAAATACCGTGCTTGGCAGGAACCGTGGGCGTTTGGCGAAGTTCTGGACGGAAAACTTCCGGGTACGACGTGAGGAGGTGGGCGTAGGCATCCGTGGGTGTGCTGATGTGGAGAGCGAGGTTAGAGGGGGCGGTTGAAGAGGTGTCGACAAGTACGAGTCTGCGTTGACCAATCGTCGGTGGGCGACATCGACCAGAAGGTGGAAATGAGAGAGGAAATCCGCACCGAGGATAGGCATTGTGACGTCAGCAACGAGAAACTTCCAATTGAATTTACCGTTTCCGAACGATAATGTGAGGTTCTCATAACCGTAGGTGGGTATCGCAGATCCGTTGGCAGCTACCAAGTGGACGTCGGCAGATGTAGACAGACTACATTGTGCCATGAAGAGTTTCCTTGGCAAAAGAGAACGACAAGCACCCGTGTCTACCAAAAATCGCACGCCCGTTCCTGCATCCTGTAAAAAGAAAAGATTAGAAACGTGGGAGGCCACCGCCACAAGCGATGGCCTACTTACACGTTTTTTGGCCACTGACAATCTTTGGCACATTTCTTCGCGGTTGCCCCGAATCTGAAGTGGAAATAGCAAAACTGCGGCGGATGGGAGGTAGTAAGTGGCTGTAGAAGTCGTTCGTTGGGGCGCGAGCGATTGGTGGGTGGTGGGGCGGCTTTGTCACCGCTTCGGCACGTCACGGGGTAGGCGTGTATGTCCTACGGCATTCATATCAGCTTCGGTTGACGTTGAATAGGCATCCTCATCGTCAGGGGTGGAGGCGTTGATGGAGGTCTTGAAGTGGCTGTCCATAAGGGCGTCGGCTTTGGTCATCAAGTCCTTTATAGGTAAACTATCGACATCGGGTATGGCAGCGCATACAGGTTCAGGTAAACGGCGCATCCAAAGGGCACGGAGTAGGTTAACCTCACGAGGAGAGCCGTCTGCGGCAGGTTGAAGGCGAGCAATACTGGTCATTTCCCTGAGGGCAAGCGAAGCCCTTTGGTCCCCCAACGGTTGTTGCGAGAGCTGAAAAAGCTTTGCTATACGGGCGGCTGGCGACGGCGAGTACTGCTGCAGAAGGTATGTTTTGAGGGCGTCATACGCTATTGGGGTGTCTCCTTGTTCACAAAGCCAGTCGGATATTTCTGGGAAGGTGTCCCCGGGTATCGCCGCGAGAACATAATCCGCTTTGGTGGTTGAGCGAGTCACGCCCCTGATACGAAAGTGGACTTCAGCGCGTTGAAACCAAGCAAACGCTTCTCTGCTGGCGAACGGTGAAAGTTTCAATGGGGCGGCCGCGGCGCCAACTGCTGTAGTAGAGTCCGTCTCCATCATAGTACCAACGATGGAGGGGCGAGGGAGGTGGGGGTGGAAGGCAGTGGGAGCGAGTCGACTTCCGGGGTCACCAATGTGACGGCGCCGAGTAAGGCTGTGAACTCAAAGGCAGGTTGGAAACGACTGAGTTATATTATTGTAGAACATTCTCCTTATATACAAAACCTCAAGGCAACAGGACATAACAAGTTCACAAGACAGACAATATTACAGAGGAAAAACCAGACATGAATTTTCATGTTCGATTTAGCGCGAGGGAAGAGCGAAGATACAAGCATAATATATACAAAAGGAATTATGTACAATTGTGTGAAACACGGTTGGCACAGTAACAAAAAATTTCAGATGCATATCAATCATCACAGTTTTTTTTTTTTTTTTTTTTTAAGAAACGTCTTTTCGTGAAATTCATCTTTATCAACAGGTGATGAATGCAAGAGTTGATGGGAGAAGTACAAGAGGAAGGCCAAGGTTTGGGTGGATGGATGGTGTGAAGAAAGCTCTGGGTGATAGGAGGATAGATGTGAGAGAGGCAAGAGAGCGTGCTAGAAATAGGAATGAATGGCGAGCGATTGTGACGCAGTTCCAGTAGGCCCTGCTGCTTCCTCCGGGGCCTTAGATGACCGCGGAGGTAGCAGCAGTAGGGGAGTCAGCATTATGAAGCTTCATCTGTGGTGGAAATGTGGGAGGTTGGGCTGTGGCACCCTAGCAGTACCAGCTGAACTCGGTTGAGTCCCTGATTAGGCTGAAGGAACATAGAGAGTAGAGGTCCCCTTTTTGTTTTGTTTCATTGTTGGTGTCGGCTACCCCCCAAAATTGGGGGAAGTGCCTTGGTATATAGATAGAGATAGAAGCTTTCATATGACATTTAAGGAATAGATTAATTGCGATTGATATGCCTTTTCCATTGAGTAAGCCTGTATTTAGCCTTTGAGACGCCTTTATTTTGATATATTTGTTTTACGACATAAAACCCTTTTTTGACATCTGGAAATATATCAGTCTTCATATTTCTATTGTTTTACGGCATAAAACCCTATTTTGACATCTGGAAATATATCAGTCTTCATATTTCTATAGTACAGACATCTAATTGACGGTTGAAATGCATTCATATCTATGTTTATTTAGATTTGCAATAAAGATAGTCTTAATACCTTTAAATACAGTTTCTTTTAAAGCTTATCTTAGTGAATACCATATTGTTCTAAATACATATATGTGTATGAGTATATATATATATATATATATATATATATATATATATATATATATATATATATATATATATATATATATATGTGTGTGTGTGTGTGTGTGTGTGTGTGTGTGTGTGTGTGTGTATATATATATATATATATATATATATATATATATATATATATATATATATATATATATATATATATATATATATATAAAACATTGTGATCGAACCTTAATCTCTTCAAATGACAGACAAATGTCTAAGTGGGTGGCGGAAATAGGGCAGAAAGTTGAAGGTTTCGTTACTATGCCTACATTTGGTTGGTCGTGGAATGCTCACGGCTTACTGTAATCGCCACAATGTTACTCAAATATAAATAGGCATCAACATCTTTTGGAGTCGAGAAATGGGCGCTATGTTAGTAATCTCTCCCCTGACGACCTGTTGAGTAACTGTAGGGTTGTTGAAGTTTGTTCACCTTGCTGCCACCTCTTATCGACGGGATAAAAATATAAGATGAAGAGTGTATTTCACTTAGAACTCTGTCCACTTGCGGCCGAGACAAGCAAGGATGCTCTCCAATATAAGCACCTACTTTTATTGGTGTTTAGTTTTCACACTTTATTGTTGCATCCACAAGATTTCCTAAAAATATATGGCTTTTTTTTCTTATATTTCACTGCTCAATATCTTCTGGAATACAAGAAACAGTCAGTTACTTTCTGTAACTAATGTGGCCACGTTTATCACACACACACACAGACAAACCATATCAGCCCTGGAAAGGGCTAGTGCGGCGCACCGTAAGCACCGCTAAAGGGTCTGTGGAGCTTCTCTGACCCTTTCCCCATCATTTACACCCACTTGTTATCATTTTAGTCTAACTGTGCCCCCACTTCTTACCTTTCATCTTTGGATTCCAGTCTCTCTTCACATTGTAACTGGGGCTCTCTTGCAGTTCCACCTTCGGTCTTTGTGCCGAGTGCTCCATCTTATTTAATTTCGGAAGTCTCTCTCTCTCTCTCTCTCTCTCTCTCTCTCTCTCTCTCTCTCTCTCTCTCTCTCTCTCTAGTGATTTATTTCAGGAGTTAATGTATTTATTCATTCTGTGTAATATTTTCCCCCTCATTATTATAGTCATGTTATTCGGTATATTTCTTACATTGAACTGTAAGTATTGTTTCGTGGATGCTGGGCTCTATTGCTAAAGCATGTACTTTACTGTACCGTGTTCACGGCATTTCTCTAAAATCAGTAATATAGAAAAGTATTGCTTTACCATCTATTTTGTATGGAACAAGTATTATAAATCTAACAAAAACTGAAATAGAAAAACTACAAAAAATACTTTTACTTTTAGGGGTTTATTTCTCGCCCTCCATCAGACACTAAGAGTCTGCAAAGGCGGGCCTTGGTGTGTGAAAATAATTTATTTCCAATTAATATTTTGCTCTGTATCTTTTCAGTTATTCGCTAGCATTTGTATTCAGGCTTAATAGTTTTCAGATCACTATTATAACACTTTCCAAAGAGATAAGTCTTCAGGTTTCTCTTGAAAGCTGCCACATTTTTGCTATTCTTGGTATACAGGAAGATTTTTGGTGCCACTAAAAGCACAGCTAATACTACTCTAAGAGGGGAGATAGGTGCATCTTCTATGAAAGCAAGGGTGATGGATGGGAAGCTGCAGTACTTAAATCGTACCCTGAATAGGAAGAAGGAAATGCCGAAAACAATTATTCTGGGTATTCAAGAAAAAGAAGGAAGATGGTGGAAACAACCTGCAAAGTACTTAGAAGAATTAAGTATAGGCATAAGACAGATAAGAAGAACGAACAAGGCAGAGATAAAATCGGAAACCAGAAAGTGGGATACTGAAAAGTGGAAAGAAGAAATAGAAAGTAAAGTGAGCTTAGAAATATATAGAATGTGGAAGAAAGAAATTAAAGAAGAGTTACTTTATGGCAATACATTTACTTCAGTGATATTTTTAGTGCAAGAACTAATACGTTAAAACTGAATATTGTAAATAGACAATGGAAGAATGTAAACTAATTTTTGTCAAAATGAGGAGGAAGATTTGATACATTTTTTGTTGTTTTGCCAGGAATATAGAAAGGAAAGGAATGAAGTAATTGAGCTACAACCATACGAGGAAGACCTAGAAAAAGTAGTACGATTATTCTTTTTCAGTAAAACTAATACAGAAAAGAAAAAAAGTATTAAACCTGATTTGGCGGAAAAGACAAAACAGTATAAGAAAATAAACTTCGGAGGCGCCGCTGCAAAGGCTATACCTCACCCCAGAACCTGAACCTGGCATGATGGGCTTGATGGCATACAAGTTATTTTGTTGTTAGCAATGGCAACTATCCTTGTTCAAGGACGTTGGTTTCATGTAATATACCATTATTGGTTGATATCCGTTCCTTGCCTGTAAGAACAATTTCCTGTGTCAATGTTCACCAGCAACATCATCCTAAGTGAAATCGCTGATGAAATTCTACATTATGGTATTAACCCTAATAGTATTAAGTAGTCTGGGTGAGACAGGTAAATTAATATTATGTAGCCTATTAGAACTATGTTGTGCAATTATTGTACTATGTAACTGTCCTATCTACAGATATACGTAGATTTTTAGTGATTTACATCCCCATCAGTTGAAAACCAACATATCCTGATCCTATTAACCCTAATGGTACGTAGCATTATTCTATAAGCAAACTATTGATAGGTAGATTTAGGAAAAGTTTCGGTTTCATTGTAGCATAGCCTAGGCCAAGTGCCTAAACAATGTAAGGACTCAAGAATACAAAGGTGTGAGTTGGTGCGTGACGTTATGTATGGTAGGCTAGGCATAAGGTAGGACATGGCTAGAGGGCAATGATTGATTGCCTATACAAATAGTATTTTGACATTATCTATGTATCATGTCTTATGATGTCAGAACCCTGTAGTAGATATGGCAGGGCACCAACTACATACTGAGGTACTACCACAAGAGAGTTATTGTGTTTTAAGTGGCGAGAGAGTACTACATTGGATCCCGCCCTCTGGTTACTGCTCGTTTTTCCGTTGCCTACACATACACTGATTAGTCTGACTTATCCACATTCTCCTGTCTTTATACACCTGACAACATTGAGATTACCGAACAGGTCTTCTTTGCTGGAGAGGGTAATTCCTGCACTGTAATTGTTTAATGGCTACTTTTCTCATGGTAAGGGTAGAAAAGACTTTAGCAATGGTAAGCAGCCTGATTGGTAACGTCTCTGCCTGGTATTTGCCAGTGTGGGGTTCGATTCCCGCTCAGACTCGTTAGTGCCATTAGTGTCTGCAACCTTACCATCCTTCTTGGGAGCTAAGGGGGGGTGTGGTTTGTGGGAGCCTATAGGTCTATTTGCTGAGTCATCAGCAGCCACTGTCTGGTCCTCCCTGGTTCTAGCTTGGGTGGAGAGGAGGCTTGGGCGCTGATCATATAATATATGGTCAGTATCTTGGGCATTGTCCTGATTGCAAGGGTAATTTCACTGTCCTTTGCCTCTGCCATTCATGAGCAACCTTAAAACCTTCAAGGACACTCCAAAATCAAACCATTATTCGCTAGTCTTTGGTAGTGCCATAGCCTCTGTACCATGGTCTTCCACAGTCTGGGGTTAGAGTTCTCTTGCTTGAGGGTACACCTGTCATGTTATTCTTATCTTTTTGATCTTCCGTTTCTTTTTAATTTTCTTAATTTATATATGAAAGATCTATTTTAATGCTCTCACTGTTTTTTATATATTTTATTCTAATTGTTTATTACTTCTCTTTAAATTTATGAATTCCTTTCATCACTGGGATATTTTTCCTTGTTGGAGCCCGTGGGCGTATATCATCCTGCTTTTCTCATTAGAGTTGTGGATTGGTTAGTAATAAATTTAGGTTAGGTAAGCTATGTTTGTATGGGGGATCTACGATGAATACTATACCTTATGTTAAAAGTAAAAAAAAAAATTATTATAATTAATTTTGATAATACAAACCTTTAGTTCTCATAAGAGGCCACTGCAATTTTTGGAAGACTAATAAGCTTTTATCTCAAGTTTTAGTAATAGCATAGGAGCTAATATGCCAAACGGTATGTAGCACTAATTGATAGTCGCTTATTCAAGTGTCAAATTCAGTGTTGTTTTATATAACTAATTGGGAAACTATCATTGTAGTAAAACTGTTGCAGTATAGTATGGTCATACTTAAAAAAAAGAACAAAACTGATCAGAAGTCCAGCAGTTGAGCAAATATTTTTAAACATAAAACTTACCCGGTAGTTATATATATAGCCTACGTCCCCGACGTCAACGGCAGAAAATTCGAAACTCGCGCCAATCACCGATTGGATAGCCAGGTGTACCACCCCTGCGCTCTAGCGAGGTACCTAGGTCCTAGGAACCATTCCAGGAACCCTCATATATTCCCTGCCGTGCTAGCGGCAAGATGTTGGATTTTTCACTCGCTGTAACCTGTATATTACAGTTATTTTGGTGATGTACAATTTATTTTTAACCTTCGTTGGTTGGGTTTTATTTTTACTGAGTGTTAGCGCTTTAACTAAGTTTGTATCTTAACAGAGGTAGGAATGGGAATTTTTTCCCCCTACTGTAAAACTAACGAACCTACTCTTTAAATATGATGGCGGTGATCGTTCCACCATCTCTATGACGTCACAATCGTGTGACGTAAGCAACATAGTACTACGTAATATGTTGCATAATTATTTTCTTTGCTTTTTCTTGTAAAGAATGAAATTGAAGTCTAACTTATAATAAGTATTTAACTTTTAATATAAAAAGATTATATTAATTTTTAAGAAAATATTTGTCTTTTTAGTATTAGTTATTTAAATCATCGATACTATTTTCAAAGATTAAATAGAACTAGCGTATTGTTAATTTTCAATATTAAACTTACCCGATAATCATGTAGCTGTCAACTCCGTTGCCCGACAGAATTCTACGGAGGGATACGCCAGCTATCACAATACTAGAAGGGGGTGTACTCACCAGCGCCACCTGTGGCCAGGTACTACAGTACTTCTTGTTGACACCTCCTCAATTTTTCCTCTGTCGTGCTTCCGGCAAGACGTTCTGGGATACGCTTATGATCTTGGAGTATTTTCACGGCTTTTGGTGAAGTATTTCTCTCAGATTTCGGCTGTCGCTTTACTGGAAAACTTCTATATTAGCTTAGATAGCTATTATTTAGTCCTGATTAACGGTTAACGATCTTTTTGCTTGATTTGGAATCCCCACTTGGCTAACTCTTTTGATTCAAGATGTCTGACATTTCACAAGCCCCACCCCATAGACGATGTAGGTCTTGTAATAGGCGTATTCCGAAGGCCTCGGTAGATCCTCACACCGCTTGTTCTGACTGTAGGGAAAGGCCCTGTCAGTTAGAAGATCGATGTGAGGAATGCGCTGGACTTTCGGAACTTGATTTTGTCCGATTTCTTAAGTATTCAACCAAGTTAGAGAGAGAGAGAGTTAGGAGGAGTTCTTCTCGCTCTTCACTTTTTTCCTCACCTCATGATCCCCTACCTTTTCCTCCCCCTGTAGTGGCTACCCCCGAACCTACTATTTGCCCTCTACCTGATATGTCTGTTGTTTTGCGTGCCATTCAGGCTTTAGGTGACAAAGTAGAGTCAGTGGTTAGTGATCATAAGTCTCTTATGGCCGAAGTCAAGGAACTTAAGGTCAAGAGTGCAGTGGGTGGTATTAGTGCCAGTGCTGTGACGAGTGCTAGTGTCAGTGCAGTGCCAAGTGCTAGTGTCAGTGTCAGTGTGGTGCGTGAGGGTACTTCTGTGCGTGCCAGTCGTCCTCCCAGTCCGGGACCTCTTGCAAGCTCCCAAGCCCAGGGGAGAAGCAATGTCGAAGGGCAAAAGGGTTCGGCAGGCCTTGATCGGCGCACAGAAGTATCCTCGGTGGTTGCGGGCGTGTCTTCCAGAGACCGTCACTCCCACCTGCAGACGATTGAGCCCGTCTTTTACTCGTCTGCTGAAGAATTGTCAGGGAAGAAACGTTGGACTCAGGTCTCAAGACCACTCAAACGCAGAGTCCAGACCTCAAGAGCTCAACCTGGCTGCAGTCATTGGATCAGCTCTGACTCGCCGCAGTCATCAGTTGAATGCACTCCTCCTAAGAGGAGTAAGGTGCTGCCGCAACAGATCTCTGCTGTTAAGGCTTTACCTCAGCAGACCTTAGTGTCTGCCGACCCCAAGTTGACTCTACTGCAGTCCATGCAGTCACAACTTGCGGTCTTGATGCGTGAGTGTCAGGCTGAGAAGGTTACACCTCCTCCTGCGATCGCTCCGCCTAACCGCAGTACTGCCTGCCAGGCGTACGATGTTGAGGCTCCTCAGGATACCTTACCACGTTCTGAGTTGACTGTTTCCAGTGGTGTACAGCTCCCTCCGCCTTCCTTAAGGCAACCTCAGCAATGGGAACAGGAAGCTTATACCTTACTTCCTCCGCTTCCACTTGCAGTTCCACCAGTGAGGCAACACTCTCTTGAGGTACAACAACCTCTCCCATCCATGAGTCAGACTCCTCAGCTCTCGCTGCAGCGACCTCAACCCTCCTCAAGGCAAGCACCTCAACACCTTAGCCTTGCGCCTCAGGAACCTCAACTCGCGAGACAATTACTGCGTTCTGCGCAGCCACTACCTCATCGCTCACAGCTCACACCTCAGGAACCTCAACTCGTTCCTCAGGAACCTGCTACTGCGCATCCACCTACCACACAGCAAGCGCAACTCTTGAGTTCAGACACTCATGCCAGGAGTCAGCCCCCTCCACCCATGCGCCTACCTTCTGCTACTTCTTTTGATCAGCCTTTGCAGCCTGAGCCTCAGGTGTTCCCTCAACAGAGACTTGAGGAGGAAACCACAAGTATTTTTGTTCCAGCTCGTGCTGATTCTGCTGTTCAGCATACCTTACCTATCTCTTCGCTACACTCTGGTGATGAGGTTTCTGATGATGAGGCTGCACACCTGGATCCCTCATCAGACGTGGATGAATCCAAGTCTTCTCCGCCTCCTATTGACTTTCGTAAGGTCTTGGCTCTTTTCAGAGAGGTATACCCAGACCACTTTGTCTCTGCTATCCCCCGCTCTCCGCCATCTGAGTTTTCGCTGGGCATGCAGCCAGCTAAGTCTACGTATACTAAGCTCGTCTTAGCAAGGTCCTCTAAGAGAGCGTTAAGGATTTTAGGGGAGTGGCTGCAGTCTAAGCAACATCTTGGAAAGACTTCCTTTATGTTTCCTCCGACTAAGCTCACTTCTAAAGCGGGCGTTTGGTATGCCACAGGAGAGGAACCAGGCTTGGGAGTACCTGCCTCTGCCCAGGCTGACTTCTCAAGTTTGGTAGACTCTCCTCGTAGAACAGCAATGAGGCGCTCTAAGGTTTGCTGGACCTTCTCAGACCTTGATCACTTCCTGAAGGGTGTTTTTAGAGCATTTGAGATGTTCAATTTCCTAGACTGGTGCCTGGGGGCCCTTAGCAAGAAGACCTCCCCTGCGGACAAGGACTCTGCCATGCTCTTGATGTCCTGCATGGATAAGGCCATTAGGGATGGATCTGGCGAGCTTGCATCGATGTTTGTGTCAGGGGTTCTTAAGAAAAGGGAGCAGCTTTGTACCTTCCTTTCCTCCAGCATCACACCTTGTCGAAGGTCTCAACTCCTTTTCGCTCCGCTCTCGAAATTCCTTTTTCCTGAAGAGCTTGTTAAGGACTTGTCTGCGGCCCTGATACAAAAGGACACCCATGATCTTGTGGCCTCATCGGCTCGTAAGACTAAGGTTGCTACCTCAGTCCCCAGGACTTATCGCACCCCAGTGGCTGATACTCCTGCTACGAGGTTTATTCCGCCCTTTTGTGGTAGAGCCCCCAGCCGAGGAAGCTCCCGTCCAGACTCTTCCAGGAGCAAGTCTAGGAAAGGTTCCAAGGCTTCTAAAGGAAAAAACTGACTCTCCTCATCTCCAGACAGCAGTAGGAGCCAGACTCAAGATCTTCTGGCAAGCCTGGGAAAAGAGAGGTGCAGACGCCCAGTCTGTCAGTTGGCTGAGGGAGGGTTACAGGATACCATTCTGCCGCAAACCCCCTCTGACCACATCTCCCATCAACCTCTCTCCCAACTACAAAGAAAAGGACAAGAGGCTAGCGTTGCACCAGGAGGTGTCGCTCCTTTTACAGAAGAAGGCAGTGGTTATAGTCCGGGACCATCAATCCCCGGGCTTCTACAACCGTCTCTTTCTGGTGGCCAAGAAGACAGGAGGTTGGAGACCGGTGCTGGACGTCAGCGCGCTCAATGCTTATGTCACCAAGCAGACGTTCACGATGGAGACGACGAAGTCGGTCCTAGCAGCGGTCAGGCAGGAGGACTGGATGGTCTCGTTGGACCTGAAAGATGCTTACTTTCACGTTCCTATTCATCCAGACTCCCAACCTTTCCTGAGATTCGTTTTTGGAAAGGTTGTCTACCAATTCCAAGCCCTGTGTTTTGGCCTAAGCACAGCTCCTATGGTGTTTACGCATCTGATGAGGAATATAGCAAAATTCCTCCACTTATCGGACATCAGAGCCTCCCTTTACTTAGACGACTGGCTGTTGAGAGCCTCCACGAGTCGTCGCTGTCTGGAGAGTCTCAACTGGACTTTGGACTTAATCAAAGAACTGGGTCTGTTAGTCAACCTAGAAAAGTCTCAGCTCATTCCCTCCCAATCCATTGTGTACCTGGGAATGGAGATTCGGAGTCAGGATTTTCGGGCTTTTCCATCGGCCCCAAGGATAAGCCAAGCCCTAGATTGCATCATGAGCATGCTGAAGAGGAGCAGTTGCTCGGTGAGACAGTGGATGAGTCTCACAGGGACCCTTTCATCGCTGGCCCTGTTCGTCGAGCTAGGGAGACTCCACCTCCGCCCTCTTCAATTCCATCTTGCAGCTCATTGGGACAAGGGTTTGACTCTCGAAGCAGTCTCTATCCCATTCACCAAAGAGATGAAGACCACTCTCTTGTGGTGGAAGACCAATCTCCTTCTCAGGGAGGGCCTATCGTTGGCTATTCAGACCCCCAATCTTCATCTCTTCTCGGATGCATCGGACTCGGGCTGGGGCGCGACCTTGAACGGACAGGAGTGCTCGGGAACGTGGAACGAGGAACAGGGAACGCTCCACATCAACTGCAAGGAGCTACTAGCAGTTCATTTAGCCCTCCTGCTAGGCAAGGTGGTGGAGGTGAACTCCGACAACACCACAGCCTTGGCTTACATCTCCAAGCAAGGAGGGACCCATTCGAGGAGCCTATACGAGATCGCAAGGGACCTCCTCATTTGGTCAAGAAGTCAAAACCTCACTTTAGTCACGAGGTTCATTCAGGGCAACATGAACGTCTCAGCAGATCGCCTAAGCAGAAGGGATCAGGTCATTCCCACGGAATGGACCCTCCACAAGAGCGTGTGCAACAGACTTTGGACCTTGTGGGGTCAGCCTACCATAGATCTGTTTGCCACCTCCATGACCAAGAGACTTCCGTTGTACTGTTCCCCAGTTCCAGATCCAGCAGCAGTTCATGTGGATGCTTTTCTGCTGAACTGGTCCCATCTCGACCTTTACGCATTTCCACCGTTCAAGATAATAAACAAAGTCCTTCAGAAGTTCAGCTCGCACGAAGGGACAAGGCTGACGCTGGTTGCTCCCCTTTGGCCTGCAAGAGAATGGTTCACAGAGGTACTTCAATGGCTGGTCGACGTCCCCAGGACTCTCCCTCTAAGAGTGGACCTTCTACGTCAACCTCACGTAGACAGGTTGCACCCAAACCTCCACGCTCTTCGGCTGACTGCCTTCAGACTGTCGAAAGATTCGCTAGAGCTAGAGGCTTTTCGAAGGAGGCAGCCAGTGCGATTGCCAGAGCAAGGAGGGTTTCCACTCGTAGAGTCTACCAATCTAAGTGGGAAGTCTTCCGGAGCTGGTGTAGAGCCAATGCAGTATCCTCTACCAATACCTCTGTGACCCAAATAGCTGACTTCCTATTACATCTTAGGAATGAGAGATCCCTTTCAGCCCCTACGATTAAAGGGTACAGGAGTATGTTGGCTTCAGTTCTCCGCCACAGAGGTTTGGACCTTTCTTCCAACAAGGACCTTCAAGACATCCTTAAGTCTTTTGAGACTTCTAAAGAGCGTCGTCTACCCACTCCAGGCTGGAACCTAGACGTAGTCTTAAGGTTCCTTATGTCACCTAGGTTCGAACCTCTCCAGTCAGCTTCCTTCAAGGACCTTACCCTCAAGACTCTTTTTCTCGTCTGCCTTGCAACAGCTAAAAGAGTCAGTGAGGTTCATGCCTTCAGCAAGAACATTGGTTTCACGACCGAATCTGCAACATGTTCTTTACAGCTCGGATTCTTAGCTAAGAATGAACTTCCTTCGCGTCCTTGGCCTAGATCGTTTGAAATACCTAGCCTCTCCAACATGGTAGGTAACGAGCTAGAAAGAGTTCTTTGCCCTGTCAGAGCTCTCAAATATTATCTTAATAGGTCAAAACCTATTCAAGGACAGTCAGAAGCCTTATGGTGTGCCATCAAGAAACCTTCGAGGCCCATGTCCAAGAACGGGGTTTCGTATTATATAAGGCTTCTGATTAGAGAAGCCCATTCTCACTTAAAGGAGGAAGACCTTGCTTTGCTGAAGGTAAGGACCCACGAAGTAAGAGCCGTAGCTACTTCGATGGCCTTTAATAAAAACCGTTCTCTGCAGAGCATAATGGATGCAACCTATTGGAGGAGCAAGTCAGTGTTTGCATCATTTTATGTTAAAGATGTCCAGTCTCTTTACAAGAACTGCTACACCCTGGGACCATTCGTAGCAGCGAGTGCAGTAGTAGGTGAGGGCTCAGCCACTACATTCCCTTAATCCCATAACCTTTTTTAACCTTTCTCTTGAATACTTTTATTGTTGTTTTTATGGTTGTTACGGTAGGCTAAGAAGCCTTCCGCATCCTTTTGATTTGGCGGGTGGTCAATTCATTCTTGAGAAGCGCCTGGGTTAGAGGTTGTGTAGAGGTCCTTTAGTAGGGGTTGCAGCCCTATATACTTTAGCACCTTTGAGTTGATTCAGCCTCCAAGAGGAACGCTGCGCTCAGTAAGGAAGACGAACTTAAAAAAGAGGCAGAGTAACGGTTCAAGTCGACTTCCTTACCAGGTACTTATTATTTCATTGTTATTTGAGATAACTGTTATATGAAATATGGGATACTTAGCTATCCTTTAATCTTGTACACTGGTTTTCACCCACCCCCCTGGGTGTGAATCAGCTACATGATTATCGGGTAAGTTTAATATTGAAAAATGTTATTTTTATTAGTAAAATAAATTTTTGAATATACTTACCCGATAATCATGATTTAATTGACACTCCCTTCCTCCCCATAGAGAACCAGTGGACCGAGGAAAAATTGAGGAGGTGTCAACAAGAAGTACTGTAGTACCTGGCCACAGGTGGCGCTGGTGAGTACACCCCCTTCTAGTATTGTGATAGCTGGCGTATCCCTCCGTAGAATTCTGTCGGGCAACGGAGTTGACAGCTACATGATTATCGGGTAAGTATATTCAAAAATTTATTTGTTCCGTAACCGAAATACAAACCACGCTATTTACAAAGGGTTATTACTTTTAGCGTAGCTGAAATGGCGAGCCATTAGAATTTAACGAGGGTGTATTACCCCCGCGCTAGTTAGCGGGGGGGTAGGGGAGTGGTAGCTAGCTACCCCTCCTCCCCCTCACACACAGGTGAATACTCACTTTCACTTTTGGCTCGGACTGTGACAGACGTCTCTGTCTTGGTCCTCGCTTGGCAGCCATTGTCTGTTTTGTCTTTACTTAATCGCTTACTTTTCTTTTACTCAATATATATGTAAACATGTTTTCATGTTTGTATATATATTTGAGTATAGAAATAAGTAAGTTTCCTTTTCAGATGTGTGTGTGTAGTGTACGATATCTACGTGGAGGCCTCGGCAGTTAGGCCACCACGGCCTAATTTTATGGGTTGCGATCGAGTTTGACTTCGGTCTTTCTCTCTCTCTCTCTCTTGAGGTCGTTCACCCTTTTACTATGTTTTACTACGCCCTTGTAGCTTCCTTCCCGTGTGGGTGGGGTTGCTACGCCGTACATTTTGTTTCAATTAGTTTATGAATCTAATTGTAGTTGTTAATTTTTCAGCTTGTAGAACGATTCCTTTCGGGGTTTTCGTTTTTTTCTTTAGTGTTCATTCATTTTTAAATTACATAATTACATAGTTACATAATTATAATTGTTATAATTCTGTTTTGGTTACAGCTCTCCTTCCGCGAGTGTAAGTGGTTGTGAGGGCACGTGCCTGTTGTGTAATTCTTGTTCCTTTTCCTCGGGATTCCTCTTCGGAGCCTTCCCGGGGAATGAATGTGTACTAATATTATTTGTTTTTATTTTTTTACAGTTACCGATCTAGTTCGTTTCTGTAATATAGCAACGGTGTGAGCTGTCTGGTTGAGTCCTGGGGATTCGGCTGTTGCTGCCTCCCCCCTTGTATTGTCATCAGGGGCGTGTCTCCTTCTACTGGTAGTACTCCCGTGTCGACGGACAGCTCTCCAGTTCATTTTAGAACAGTCAGGAGGCTTGCCTCCTTGGGCGGATAACTTTCCTTCCGAGGGAAGTTTTTTCCTGTCCAGGCTTGAGCTTTTCCTCTTTTGGGGGGTTCTTCTCTTGCCTTTTTTTCGTGCGACTATGCTCTTGGTGCTGAGCGGTCGCACCTGCAGTTTCGCTCAAGGGGCTGGGCAACTGCAGGAGCTCCTCTTCGGAGGATTGCCCCTTTTAGGTCACTGGCTGACCAGTCTCTTCCACGAAGTGTTTCTCTTTCGTTCGCGAGAGAGTACACTCATAGAGACTCCTCTTCGGAGGTTTCTTCTGTTGCTGTTGCTGTTGGCCTCCCTCGGTAAGGCCCTCCGTCCGCCTCGTCGTAAGGGCCTCTCATCTCCCTATAAGGGTGCTTGAGGCGCCTTTTTGAATCTCCGTTTGCAGCCTACAACTTCTTTTTCTCGATCTTCCGTCTTGGTGCAGATGGACAGCAGTCTAATCTCGTCTTCCGACGGGCAACGGTCTTCCCGACGGACAACGGTCTTCCCGACGGACAGCGGTCTTCCGACGGACATCAGTCTCCCGGCGGACAACGATCCCTTCGGGGCTAAGGGTTGCCCCCACGGGGGTTCTTCCCTTGCGTGTCAGGGTTTCCCTGCGCGCCCTTCTGTTCGTCAGCGCTCTCCTGTTCGTCAGCGCTTTCAAGATGATCTTCCCTGCGGTTCCTGTTACGTGCCCTGTGCGCCCACGTTCGCCCTCGCGATCTAGAACTTCGGTTCAGGTCGGGGTCAAGGACTCTTCTTCTTTGCACAGGCTTCCACGCGTAGCCTTCTGCTCGTCAGCGATCATCAGCTCGTCAGCGATCATCAGCTCGTCAGCGATCATCAGCTCGCCAGCGATCGTCAGCTCGTCAGCGATCTCCGGATCGCCCACGTGTGTTACAGCTGGCACGCCAACGTTCTCCAACACTTCTGAAGGAACATGGTTCGCCAGCTACTAGCTCAACTGCGGATGCTGATCGCCATCGCGCGACCCTCAACTGCAGATGCTGATCGCCATCGCGCGACCCTCAACTGCGGATGCTGATCGCCATCGCGCGACCCTCAACTGCAGATGCTGATCGCCATCGCGCGACCCTCAACTGCGGATGCTGATCGCCATCGCGCGACCCTCAACTGCGGATGCTGATCGCCATCGCGCGACCCTCAACTGCGGATGCTGATCGTTATCGCACAAGATGCTGATCACCATCGCACCCTTTCACGCGATTATTCACCTGCGCATGCTGCTCGCCATCGCACAACCCTGAACGATTGCCCGCTTACGCATGCTGCTCCTCATCGCACAACCCTGAACGATCGCCCTCTTGCGGATGCTGATCACCATCGCACCCTTTCACGCGATCATTCACCTGTGCATGCTGCTCGCCATCGCACAACCCTGAACGATTGCCCGCTTACGCATGCTGCTCCTCATCGCACCACCCTGAACGATCGCCCTCTTGCGGATGCTGATCACCATCGCACCCTTTCACGCGATCATTCACCTGCGCATGCTGCTCGCCATCGCACAACCCTGCACGATTGCCCGCTTACGCATGCTGCTCCTCATCGCACAACCCTGAACGCTCGCCCTCTTGCGGATGCTGATCACCATCGCACCCTATCACGCGATCATTCACCTACACATGCTGCTCGCCATCGCTTACCGCCAGCGATCTTCTTCACCTACGCGGCAGCACGATCCCTCGCCGTCACGCCCATTCGCCTGCGCGCCCGCGCGATCGCTCGCCTGCGCGCCCGCGCGATCGCTCGCCTGCGCGCCCTCGCGACCGCTCGCCTGCGCGCCCGCGCGACCACTCGCCTGCGCGCCCGCGCGACCATTCGCCTTTGCGCGACTGTTCGCCCTCGCGCGACCATAGTTCGCGGCGAATTCCACAGCCGGTGGTAGCAGCAGGGACGCGTGCTCCTAGGCGGCACTCGGGATCACCTCCATCCAAGCACAGGTTGGTAGTGCAGGACGAAGACAGGTCAGTACAGCATTCTTCCCACCTTCTTTTCAGGCAGGAACCGTCGTGTCCTCTCCAAAGGATCGCCCGATCCCTTTCACCTTAGCGAGGATTTCGGACTCTGTGTCCTTGGAGCAGCAGACATGGTTTGATCCGCTGGCACGGGCGTTAATGAGGTTTATGAAACCAGCACTCACCGGCCAGGGTAACAAACCAGCGGCTGTCTCTCCTACGCTGAAGAGAAAGAGAGGAGTGGACTTCGTGGTGACTTCCCCCAGGGCGAAGTTGGTTCCCAAGAGGTCGGTCTCGAGGGTCCCCTCTCCTGCACGAGTACTCTCTCCTTCTCCCGCCCTGGAAGGATTTTTGGCGGGGGGGCTTTCCGTTGAAGATTTCTCCATCGGACAAGGGGTGACTGCTTACCTCTTCCTCTGGGAGCTTACCAGGTTCTTTCCCTCCTCGGTTACGGCCCGAGGTTTGGTTCAAGGAAGCTACAGGAAGATCAAGGGTACTTTCCTCCTCTCGAGCTCAGGCACCTTGGCCTTTCGTCGTTAAGTATCTACTTGCGGACAAGCCCGATGTTGTACCATCTGGACGCGCTGACTGAAGGCTTCATTCGGGTGTCTCATCTGTGGAGGTCAACGACCTCAGACACCCTTCCATCCTTGAGAAGAGTTTTGTCTTTGCCCAAGGACAGAGACTTAGACGTCTGCTGTGCGGAGTAAATCGACTTCCGGTTTCACTCCTCCAAGGCGCTTTCTTCCAGACTCTGCAGGGCTCCAGCTCCCTTTTCTTTCAACCACGTCGGCCTAAGTTATCGGCTACGACAACTGGGACAAGGTGTCCAATTGCAGTTTCCTCCTGTCAGGAACAGATGGCACGGGAGACTCCCCCGGGGGGGCATAGTCCTAAAAGGAGTTCACGAACTCTAGGATTGCAGGTTTTTTCGCTGGGAGGATGCTTAAGGTTACTCATCCGAATGACAGCTTCCCGATGCCCATTCCCGCACAATCTCTGTGAGTAGCCAAGGATATCGCGCCTGCCGTCTCTGTCAGCGAATTCAGTGTCTCTGAACCTCTATGCCATAGCATCAGCAGAGTTGCCCGGTTGGGCAGAATGATCCATACCTTAGGCGAAGGTCTTCCTTAGGATCATCGACGGCTTCACCCCCGGCCCCCTCAGTCGATCCTTTCTTGTAAGGAAGGATCTGAGAGGGGATGTCCATAGTCGACCTCTCAGCCCTGATCAAGTTTGTCGAACAAACTTCGGCCAGCGTAGACCAGCAGAATCGATCAGACTGGTAACGAGGCGACAGGACTCCTTTAACCCTGGATCGGAAGGACGGGTACTTTCAGTTTCCATTCCATCCATCTTCCAGGGTGCTCGTCGAATTCAGCCTAAACTGCAAGTATTCCTGCTTATGATGCAGTGTGGCTATCCCGCCGTGGCATAGCAGGTTTGTTTCCCCAGAGAACTCTCCCTGCCTTCCTCTTGGCCGCTCAGGTGCAGACTTCCGCCTCCTCTGCTGTTTGGAGGGCTGATCAACTCCGGTAGGCTCGGGTTTCGACCTTCTTCAGCGCCGGGAAAAGCTTCCGAATGCTGACCATGAGTGTGGGCTCATGGTATTTTGCTTGGAGCCTTCTCTTCCTCTGCCTCAACATCTGGAGTATCTGGCCATGATATTGAGTCAACCGCCTTACCACGTTGGAAACCCCGCTTCTCGTCCGTCCAGCGAGGTTAAGCAACGTCGGTACTTGGATGGGTGACCACCTGGGGACGCCAGATTCTGTTACCACATCCTCCGAGCCTTCCTTTCGGTTCACCGTGGCAAGACTGAGGAGAGTCGCAGTACCTGTTCTCAGTCAAGCAGAGTTTTCAGCCCTACCTTGGAACGTTTCCTAGTTCTTCTTTCCTCATTGACCCGTTTATAGTCCGAACGGTCGCCTCAGGATAAGTTCCATGTGGGGCGATCCAAGTTCCGGTGGCTTCAGGCAATGTTTAACCGGACTCCCTGGCCCTATGGGACCAGCGGAACTATTAAACCTACAATGGGTGTTGACCTATGGAGCCTCTTGATGGTAGTGGATATTCTCGTCCTTTCCCCACATTCTTGATGCGGTTCTCGGACTCGTCAAAGGAAAGGGGGGGGGGCATGTTCCGGTCCAGGCCTATGGTCAAGACCTGAAGGATACCTCTCCATCATTCAGGCAGGCTTAAGGGCCTTAGTCTGGCCCCTCTTCAGATCCTACCGCTCCTGCCAAGTCGCCCCGTTGCGTGTCGACTTCATGCTAACCAGCAGGGGACGCATTTTCACACCTTCACATCTTGCAGTAGAGATATCGGGATGATTGAGATTCTCTCAATTCCACCATCGGCTCTCTCATTCCAGGCAGGGGAATGTTTCTCTCAGACTATCCGAGCAGAGCCTCATAGAGAGAGTGTACCTAGGGGTCTTTGACCTTGGGTAACCAGCAAGTGCTGGTCTGGGGGACCTGATCGCGACAGCTTGGAACCTCAAGCTTCCGCTAGTTTTCCCCCCAGTCTCAGACCCCGAGACTCTGGCAAGATGCATTCCGGTGATGGTGGGACAACTTCGACGCCTGCGTCTTCCCTCATTTTTGTCTGCGGACAATGGGTCTCAACAAAACCAGGTTGTCTGTCAACCTTTCAATGGGAGAGCTCCACTGGGACTATGTGCAGAACGGTTTCTGGACCCTCTGCTTCCCCTGACGGAACTCCCGGGAGAGCTTCTCCCACGGCGCAGACTACTCAAGCAACCACACTGCGACATCTCTCCCGAACCGGGGCGTCGCTTCGGCTTCATGCCTGGAGACACTACGCTTCCTCCTCTAGAAGAGACAACCCGCTACAGTCGCGGTACGGAGGTCGCGTCATCTGCGATAGTCATCCACAGGGGTCTCCCAGGCAAAGTGAAGAGTCTAAGGTGGTTGGTGCCGTGGGAGATATACCTCTTCCCGTGAGGCCTCTTCTCCAGCAATAACGGTCTTATTGCCTTTCGGCGGGAGGAAACTCCTTTCCGCTCTTGGCAATGAAGCCTGTCGCTCAGCCTTTCCCTGACCTTCAGGCTTAAAGGAATAACTTTTTCCTGCCCGCTGGATCTATCCTCGCTCATGCGAAGCTACGATCGTCCCTGCCCTAGTCGGAGGAAGACCTCCAACTTGGAGCATGGCTCGGACTTTTTAGTCCTTTAAGAGATCTTCTCAAGACCCTTTTACGACAGGCCTCGGATTGTATTCCGCCCTGGGTCTTCTGCTCACTCTGGCCACGGCCAGTGTGTAAGCAATCTTCTTGGTCTCTTACTACTCCCCCCCTTTCTAAGGAAGAGGGGAAGGCAACATTCAGGCTCGCTCCTGAGTTGTTGGCTAGACTCAGAATCTGTGGGTCCCGACCCTTCGGTCCGATTCATTCAAGATTTTGAGTCTCCATTCTGTGTCTGATGTCCCAAGACCTTCTCTTCCTTGCCAGTACAGGAATCGAGAGGTTAGCGCTGGGAACAGCTGCAGTTTGGCCTCAGTTGCAGCCGATTTGGGAACACAAGGAGGACATGGGGGGAGAGTCACACAGTATACCTCTTCAGCCCGGACTCAAGGACATTCATCTCGACCTGTCTTCAGACCCTCCCCCGTCACGTCGCCCTACAGCACGATGTTGGATACATCGCAACGTCCCTCGCCTTCGAGTAATACTACTCTGTGACGCAGGTGCTACAAGCTGGAGTCTGGAAGCGTCTGATGACCTTCGCAGCCCGCTTCCTGCAGGGCGTGACCCACAGGAGTCTCGATACGTTTTCTATCGCTCTGTGGTGGCTACACAACAGCTGGTCTAACCTCAGGCTCCTTTTTGGACAGGTAGCAGAAGGTTGAGGGCATTGTTATCAGGTTTTAGTCTGCATGAACGAAAGAAGTATGTCTGGCCCTTACTTCTTTCTTCATCATCCCCTCTACGGGGAAGCAGCATCCTGGTCTCTGCATAGCTGACCTCGAACCTCTGCAGGTAAACCATGCTTCCTTGTGTTCCGAGTATTGAGTCAATACTGTCGCGTCCCCCATACCCTGACGAGGTGGTATTGGGAACGTCTTAACCCAGAGTTCCTTCTGGAACTCCAGGTCAACTGCCTAAGACGGGTCACACTTCTTCCTTCACACACAAGCTTACGTAGGCCACATGGTTCCTTGCGGTGCAAGGAACTTGTGAGGTGCAGGGACTCCTTTTCTCGAGTGCGACTCACTCGGATTCTGAGTCCCCGGGTAAAGCCAAAGCCAGTATGGCTGGGGACTTTCCACCCTTCCTAAGGGATAAGTCACCCTTTGTAAATAGCGTGGTTTGTATTTCGGTTACGGAACAAATGACAAATTCGAAGATAATTTGTATTTTTCCTAACCATACAAACCTTAGCTATTTACACATATTTGCCCGCCAGCCCTGTCCCCCAAGACAAGTCCTACCTCTAAGTGAAAGTGAGTATTCACCTGTGTGTGAGGGGGAGGAGGGGTAGCTAGCTACCACTCCCCTACCCCCCCGCTAACTAGCGCGGGGGTAATACACCCTCGTTAAATTCTAATGGCTCGCCATTTCAGCTACGCTAAAAGTAATAACCCTTTGTAAATAGCTAAGGTTTGTATGGTTAGGAAAAATACAAATTATCTTCGAATTTGTCATTTTACTAATAAAAATAACATTTTTCGCTGCGTAGTCCTCATGAAAATACGATGCAGTTCTAACAATTCTTGATATCATTGTTTATTTTCTTTCAATGTTGGGATTCAAGTATTATTCGTATATTCACATTGTATAGTGTAGCAATCCACTATTTTGGAAACCCTTTAGATTTAAGGGTTGTATATATATATATATATATATATATATATATATATATATATATATATATATATATATATATATATATATATATATATATATATACGTTATAGCGATATCTGTTCATTTTAATAATAACAAATCACTATTTTTGGGAACCTTTAAGAATTAAGGGTTGTTTACATTTATATATATGTTATTCCTATATCTGTTCATTTGAATCATATAACATGTAACTTTCCCGGTAGTTGTATATAACTACCGGTTGAGTATGTATAACATTTATCTTTACCGGTAGTTATATGTAACTACCGGGTAAGTGTGTTCAAACATTTATTTACAATGAAAATATCAAGGTAATATTTTTAAAAAAATATTTTGTTACCATTTTTTTATAGCAAGAACTAGAAATGATTTTGCATTCTCATTCAAGCGTGACCCAAGCCCTTGGCAGTAGAGAAAGATCTATCACAACGGGCAGGACTAGTTTTGGTCTTTTGTGTAAGAGTTTAAAAGTGTAAGTTTCAGTGCTAAATTAGTGCAGTGAATTTATTCAGCACAGTGGACGTTTTTTCCTAGCCTTAGACCTCTTCCAAGCTCCCCAACCCCTGGGAGAAGGAATGTCGATCGGCCAAAGGAAACGAGAGGCGTTAGCTCACGAGCAGACGTCCTCTCGAGCTTTCCCGTTGACATTCCCAAGAATGCTTGCCCTTGCCATGGGAAAGCAAAGAGCGTTGGATGTTAAGCTACTAACATTGCTGTTAGAGTCTTGCATTGCATCACATTTGCTGATAATAACTATACTATAATGCTTACGAACCAACATAGACACGGTTTTTATTCCAGAGCGCTAGTCGGCCATGAGAACCCTCTGATGAACCGAACGCGCCGAGTGACATAATGAAGATCATTTTACGCTCGGCGCTAAGTCTTTCAGGACGCTCGGCGCCACGTCTTTCAGGACAATCGGCGCCTCGTCTTTCAGAACGCTCGGCGCCACGTCTTTCAGGACGTTCGGCGCCACGTCTTTCAGGACGCTCGGCGCCTAGTCTATCAGGATGCTCGGCACCTCGTCTTTCAGGACGTTCGGTCCTACGTCTTACAAGATCTTTTTCAGTAGAAGACATTGGTGATCACTTTTCTCTTGTTGAATTTGAGATTCTCAGAAGGAGAAGATCCTTATTCCTTTCGTCCTTCAGTTGATTTAGAAACTCATGAAAGTTTTTATGATTAGTTTCCAAATTATTTTATGCCTGTTGAATCACCTTCTGAATTTACACGTGGTCATAAATGAAGCTTTAAGGATGATAGGAGACTGTATATAGAGTCTTGAAAGGACCAAGGAGAGACAACTTTCTTTTTTCCTCTGAATAACCTGGCCTCTAGTTCTTGTATCTGGGGTACGAGATTATTTTTATTATTATCTCTAGCCAAGCTACAACCCTAGTTGAAAAAGTAAGATGCTTTAAGCCCAAGGGCTCTAGTAGGTAAAAATAGCCCAGTGAGGAAAGGAAATAAGGAGTTAAATAAATGATGAGAACAATTTAACAAAAAATCATTCTTAAAACAGTAACAACGTCATATCAACATCTAAAACAGATATGTCATATAGGGTGGAGGTCTAGCCACGTTAAGGTCGAGGACCTTGTGGCAGCCCCACAGAGACTGTTACAGCCCCCTGGGTGGATTGCTGAGTCTCTCAAGGAATTCAGGTAAATGAGGCATATAAACCCATGAAGCCAGCTTCCTTATCAGGTATTCCGGGATAGCAATGGTGGAGGTCTAACCATGTTAAGGTCAAGGACCTTGTGGCAGCCCCACAGAGATTTTTACAGCCCCCTGGGTGGATCACTGAGTCTCTTAAGGAATCCAGACAATGGGGCAGGATAACTTTGAGGTCCGTGCTATTCCTGAAGGATGGATGCAAAGTCTTTTTCCTAGTGAAACCTCCTTTGTTAGTATCTCTGATAAGACCTCTCTGCAAAACAATCTTTGCAACATCAAATGTTTCTCTTTTGGGAGAGGGAGGCTTTTATCCGGTCCTGGATGTAACTGCTCTCAATGCCTTCGTTCAGAAGTCAAAGTTCTCCATGGAGACATTGAAATCATGAACTATTTAAAGTCTCATGTCAGCCTGGTCACAAGGCGAAGCAGAGTATGACTGTTTTCGCCTTCAGGCAGTAGAACCAGACTACATAACTTCTGGCAATCTTGGGAGAAGAGGGGAGCAGACCTTTGGTCAATACATCTTCTGAAGGATGATTACAATTTCTTTTCATAGGAAAACCTTTAGTTTTAGCTCCAATAGATCTCTCTCCCAGATCTAGAGAGGAGTTTAAGAGGCAGGCTTTGCAATTAAACTTTTGCTAATGTAGCAGAATACTGCACTCAAGAGACGTCAGAGCCTCCCTGTATCTGGATGATTGACTTATCAGAGCTCTTTCTTAGGATCTTCATGAAGGATTTTCAGATAACTTTGAACCTTTCAGAAGAATTGCGTATTTCTGTCAACAAGACGAGTCTCTTCTGACACCAGGACACTTAGCACCACGTCTTATAGGACGTTCGGCGTCTTGCTCTGTTAACCTCTCAGCGCCACACCTTCCAGGATGTTCAGCGCCACGTCTCACAGACGCTCGGCTCCACATCTTACAGGAAGCTCGGCTCCATGTCTTACAGGATGCTCGGAGCCTCGTCTTACAGGAAGCTCGGCGCCACGTCTTACAGGACGCTCGGCGCCTCGTCTTTCAGGACGCTCGGCACCACGTCTTTCAGGACGCTCGGCACCACGTCTTTCAGGACGCTCGGCGCCACGATTTACAGGAAGCTCGGCGCCACATCTTACAAGACGCTCTGCGCCCTGTCTTTCAGGACACTCGACGTCGGAGATCTAGAAGGAGGCATGACATTAAACATGAGAACCTCGGACTTCGTGGTGACACTAGTCGAATCGAATGTCGAGATCAAGGACGTCTTAGTTCCGATCACTTTGATCACAAAAGTTTTTTGTCGAGCGTCTAGCCTTAGTACAACACGGCGACATAGGTGGTGATCTGGATTTCCTTGACGCCAGGAGTCAGGACCTTCATAGATGTATCCTGATAAACACAACGTCACTAGTTCCGTTAGATTTTTTGACACCATCACAGAAAATACTTTATTTAAGGATGGTGATTCAGAGTCAAGTTTTTTCAGGCTTTTACGTCTCCTCTTAGAACAGAGGAAGCCTTCTTGAAACTGCAATCTTTCTAAAGATACAGAAGTGTTCTGCGAGGAAGTGGATGAGTATGTTAGGAAACCTCTCCTCTTTGGGAGGGGTTTTTTTCCCTGGAAAGACTAATTCTTTCTTTGTGACCATTGTTATGTCACTTTTCATCCTAGTTTTCCTGGACCAGGGTTCGATTCCCGGCCAGTCAGAAGCTAGAAGCTATGGTCCTTATGGGAGTTATCTTTATTCTCTCCATTTCAACCTCAATCATTTTGGGACAAGGAGAAGGTTTGAGTCGATATGCATCTCTCTTAGGATGCCATAAGAAGTTGCCTTCAGTGGTGGTTCGATCCAGTCAAACTTCCAGAAGGTCACCCGTTTTGAACAGAGGGTCTTAGACCTTGTGTTGTGTCTCGTCACCTCGGATTCGGGGTGGGACCAACACTAGACAGTTGGAAGCTTCGGGACGTTGGACAGAGGATCAGAGGAGCTTCCTCATTACCCAAAAGAACTGTTGGCAGTCCAGTTGGCTCTCAAAAAGAAAAGAACTGTTGGCAGTCCAGTTGGCTCTCAAAAAGCTTTGAAGGATCAGTTTGGAACAAAGTGGTGCAGGTCTATGCCGATCACACCACAGATTTGGCTTTCATTGCCAAGCAAGACGGAACACACTCGAGGTTCCTTTACGGGACTGAGAGGAGTCTTCTCATCTGGGCTTAGGAGAATGTTTTCCTTCTAACAAGGTTCTTTCAAAAAGAGAAGAACTTATGGCAGAACAGTCTCAGCTGGAGAATGGACACTCCATCGAAAAATCTGCAAGAATCTGTGGCGACACTGGTGTCGTTCTTGTATAGTCCTATTCGTGATTTAACAGACAAAGAGACTAGAAACTTACTGCTCTCCAGTGCCAGATCTCGAAGCAGTCCACATAGACGCTTTCCTGTTAGTCTGGTCCAATCTGGATGTGTACGTTTTCCTCGTTCTATTTCCTTTACAAGGTGACACAAAACTTTGTGTCGCACGAAGGGACCAGGTGACCTTAGTGGCCGCCTTTTAGCCCTCAAGAGGATGGTTCACAGAGATACTGGAATGGATGGTGGACTCTCCTAGAAGTCTTCCATTAAGAGTAGTTTTACTCAAGCAATCTCTCTTGGAAAGTTACCTTTCTAGTCTCCAAGCTCTTCTTCTAGCTACCTTCAACCTTTTGAAACCTCACAGGAATAGAGGTTTTCGAAAGAGGCAGCTAAGTCTTTTACAAGAGCAATAGGAACTTCTACCATCAGGATTTATCAATCCAAATGGGAGGCTTTAGAGAATGGTGCAGAGTCAACTCTGTTTTCTCTTCCAGTATCTTTACAATTCAGATTGCTTGACTTCCTGTTTTACCATTAGAAGGAAGCTCATTTGTTCATCCTCTTCCATTAAGGGATACAGGTGTGTGTTAGCGACTGTTGTCAGACACAGTATCTTGGACCTTTCGATTGATGAAGTCCTACAGGAATTTCTCAACTTGTTTGTAACATCAAACAACCAGGATTCACCAGCTTGGATCCTGGACTCAATCCTGAAGTTCCTTATGAGTGACAAACTTGAGCACTTGCTTTCATCTTCATTTTAAGGACCTCTCGATGAAAACTATTTTTTTTTGTTTGTCTTGTGACATCTAAAAGAATCAGTTAATGAATACGTTTTAGTAAAACGTTGGCTTTCGAGATAACGAAGCTATCTGCTCATTGCAGTTAGGCTTTCTCGCCAGGAAAGACCGCCTTTCTCAACCTTGACCTAAGGCTTTTGAGAATCCGAATTTTTCGGATATGGTTGGCGAGGAGTTAGAGAGAGTCCTGTGTCCAGTAAGAACCCTGAATTTCTACCCAGACAGTATGAAAGGGTTGCGAGGCAAGTCGAAAGCTCTTTGGTGCTCGATTAAGAAGCCCTCGTTTTTCAGATGTCAAGAATGTCCTTTCATTCTTCATCAGACTCTTATAAGAGAGGCTCATACACATTACAGTGAGACTGGCCTCAAGTTTCTAAGGTCAAGACGCATGAGGTTAGTACTATAACAACTTGAATGACCTTCAAGCAGAATAGATTGTGGTGGAGCATTATGGACACAACCTTTTGGTGGAATAAATCTGTGTTCACTTCACACTATTTCAATCGTGTCCAGACTCTTTATGAGGACTGCTACATTCTGGGACCATTCGTGATAGCGAGTGCAGTAGTGGGTGAAGGATCCACCACTACGTCCCCATAATCCCAATAACCTTTTCTTCTCTTGGAACTTTTATTTGTTTTTATGGTTGTTTGTGGAGACTGTGTCAGTCTTCCAAAATCATTGATTTTAGTCAGGTGGTCAATTTTGTTCCTTGAAGAGCGCCCGGTACTGGTTATTGGAGGAGGTTCTGTCATAATGAGGTATATACACCGGTTTGACAGTCCCTAGGGATCTTCAGTCCCCTGGGAGGATCGCTGGATCTCATAAGGCTAGCAGACATAATGAGACAGAGAATCATTGAAGTCAGCTTCCTTATCAGGTACGAACCCTTAAGTTTGTTTTAATAACTCTTGAGAAAAATTCCAGATATACTAGCTGTCTCTAACCCTCCACCAAAGGTGTTAATCAGCTACCGGGTAAGTCTTATGTTTAAAAATGGTAGGCTATTTTCATTATAAAATAAATTTTTGAACATACTTACCCGGTAGTTATATATAATTAAAGTCCCACCCTCCTCCCCTCTAAGAGACTAGAGGCATGGAATATATGAGGGTTCCTGGAATGGTTCCTAGGTACCTCGCTAGGGCGCAGGGGTGGTACACCTGGCTATCCATTCGGTGATTGGCGCAAGTTTCGAATTTTCTGCCGTTGATGTCGGGGACGTAAGCTATATATATAACTACAGGGTAAGTATGTTCAAAAATTTATTTTATAATGAAAATACCATGTTACTGTAGGCCTACTGTCATTGGCTGTTGCCCATATTGTAACTAATTACCGGTCTTGATAGACTGTATGTTCATTGTATACATTTCAACATTTTATTCCAGTTACATGGCAGAGACCATAAACTCACACTTGTTATCTTTGATTTGGGTTAGGATAAGTGGATTGATTAGTGTGAAGGTAGCATTAAGATAGAATATGAAAATACAGTACAGTAGGCTGAGATCAGGATATGTTGGTTTTCAACTGATGGGGATGTAAATAACTAAAAGGATTACATTATTGCAAATGATTTTAAGGGCTTATTGAAAAAATCTGGTAGTCATAGGGACAGTTTCCTTTAAATTTTTAAGAGAACTCTACATAGGGTGCTATTCTCCAGAAATTTAAGCTGATTCCATACGAAATACTGTACAAACCTTCAACTTTAAATAGGAGTAACACTTCAGTGAAGCTAGAATATCCTTAATGCTTTTTAATGAGGTAAACCCAGTTGGATGACGTATAGGTCCCACCAACCCAACGCGTAACGCTACCTCCACTTTGACTTTGGCTGCAGTGGTATATTGACATAATCTCCCACATCCTTCTTTAGTCCAATTTATGCTCCGGATTGTGTGTATGTTTGCTTGCTCTTTGATGATCTCGGTTCCATTGGCATACATGTGGTCATAGCCTGGCAAACTCATCACCTCTGTAGCTTCTCAAGACACTTGCACAAGGCCGGAGAACCTTCCCTTCCGACCTCTCCCCCCTTGTCCATCGGTCTTCCCATCAGCGGATAACCTGCCATTGACTCGGGAGCCACCACTGCAGGTGAATAGTCATCGTTTGGATCCTCCTCGTTCAACTGTTGTCTTCACCTTTCCCTCTTCCACAGGGAACATATGGATTACTGAGGGAAGGGAGTGTGGCCATTCAGAGCTTGACTTCGTTCTGTCTCTTCTCAAGGCTGTTCACCTTTCTTGGGCTTCTGACAGTATACTAACTGGGGGAGCATCTTTCCTGTTAGCTGGTTAGGTTGCGCTTCCGATTGGTTTTCTTAATTATTTAAGTGTGAAATTATCATTATTTTTAATATTACTTTTTAGCTGCTTCTGCCCGGGGAACATTTCCCATCGGAGGATCATTGGTTCTTCTTATTAATGAATATTTTTAGCTGATTTAAATCATTGTAATTCTTGTTTTATTACAGTTACTCTCCGCTCTCCTTTTCCTGTCAATGTCAATCGGGGAAGGAAAGGTGCAGTTCTTTTTTTATGTTTGTTCCATCGGTGGTCTCCTTTCCCATTGCAAACTAGGTGTTCCTCCTGATGGAGTTTTTTTTTTGTTACATAATTTATTTTATTTTTCCTCAGTTAGTGATGCATTTCTACTTTGTTCGACTAAGAGAGCCGATGAATCTGCCGTCACTGCTAGCCCCCAGAGGGCGTCATCCCATCTCCTTAGAAATACGGCAGTGGCAACTTCTGATCAGCACTTTATCTTCGAGGAATTAGCTCTGGCTACGCTTCCTCAGGCAGCGCTCTTGTCAGATCATCTTAGAGCGCTGCCAGGAGGTTTGCCTCCAGGGGTTGGACTACTTTCCCTTCCAAGGGAGAGTTTTCCTCCCCAAGTGTGGGGTTGTTTCTCCTTCCGAGGGAGAACTTCTCTGCATCTTCTTTATCACTTCATCGACTCCAACTGCTGTTGCTGTCTTTGCCTAGTCTACGCTCCCCCCTTGCTGAGTCTCTCTTCCTTTGGGGGCAGAGCATAGTCTTAGGCAAGTCTCTCCTGCGAAGAGAACATCTTTTTCGTTCGCGAGAGGGGCCACTCATAGAGACTCCTCTTTGGAGAATTGCTTACTGCTGAGAGGTCAGCTTGCTGAGCCACCGCCCCTCAGGTGCATCATCCCTTCTCCTTAGAAGTACACCGTCACCCCTGGTGAAGAGACGCCTCTTTGGATCTTCAGCAACGTAGCCTACCTCCATAGAGGAGTCTCCTCTTCCATCATTTTCAGGCCTGTTCCTGGACCTTCTCCTGACAACGCTGCAGCTACTCCTCGGACTTCAGTCCTGGACTCTTCTGTGGATCGTTCGCGATCTCCGTCAGTGGATGTTTGCCCTTCCAAAGGGCACATCCCGGTTCCTGATCATCCTACCAGGCAACCTGCCCTCGCCGTACCTATCTCCAGTACAGCCTCTTGAGGCCCTACTTATGCTTGCAGCTGCGCGCCAATGCTCGCCAATACCCTACAGTGCACCAGCGCTCACAAACAACTCGTCAGTGCCAGCCTGCTCCTTCACACTTTTCAGAGTGCCCGCACTCTCCAGCTTGTCAGCGATCTACAACACTTCGGTGTTCGCCTGACTTACAGCCCTCTCCTGCTTGTCCTCAGCGCCCTCCAATGCCCTAGCGATCTCCCGATCGCCGGCACTCCAGTGCAGCCTCGTCGTTCAAGGGAGCAGCGTTTGCCAGCTCGCCATCGCCCGCTAGCCTACCTACGCTCGCCAGCGCAACTGCGCTCTCCAACTCTAGCTTGTCAGAGCTCCTCGGTGCAACAGCGTTCACCAAAACTTCAGCGCGCTCATGCGCAACCTTGGTCTTCGGCTTTCAACGCTCTCCTGCACGCTGCGCTCTATCAAGCCGCAGCACTCTCCTGGGCACAAGCACCAGCGCTCTCCAATGCTGAAGCTTTCACCAGTTCTTCAGCAACCTCCAGCTCGCCAGCGCTCACCTTCGCACCTACATTCTCCAGCAACCTCCTGCCCAGTACCAAACTACGCACCCACGCTCTAATGCACATTCTAAGGAAACTGTGCAACACCCTGCGCAGCGTCTTACTTCGCGCCCGCGCTCACCTGGGCATTCTAGGGCGACTTTGCAACACTGATTGGAATCAGTCCTTCGATTCCCTGAACACACTGATCCCCTGGGACCAGAAGCTTGGACGAACCTCAAGGGATGGATGTCAGTCGAGAATCTACAGAGTGGTGTAACATCCTCATCCTTCCTCACCCCTCGAACTGAAAGTACCTTCACTTAAATATCTTAAGAGATGAAGGCCAACTTTCCGGTCCTTCAACAGCCTCATCAATTCCTAATGGGCCACACAGTGGTGTGATGAGTGACAACACCACTTAGGGGCTCACATCATCATGCAAGAAGGAACTTGCTCGCAGCCTCTTCCCTTCTAACAGAGGAATATACTCCCCAATAATCTGTGCACAGCATCTCAGATAAGGTTTGCCAAATGATCTTTGGATCTCCTTGTAGCCCACAAAGTCCTGACTTTACGGGATTCTCCAACTATGGATCTATTCTCAATGCCCCTGAACCTCAGGCTTCCTCTGCTCCCCAGTCTTAGACCCCAAGGCTCTCTGGCAAGAAGAGTGCCAACAACGACGTTCACGTCTCGTCCATGTTTTTGTCTGAAGAGAGGGGTACTCATCAAGGCTAGAACATTGGTCAGCCTCTCAAGGGTTCTCATAGCTCTGCTATGGCATTACACAAAATGGTTTCCAAACCTTCTGCGGCTCCTGATAGACCCTTCAAGAGAACCCTCTCTACATCACAGACAACCACACTTGGACGTCTACCGCAAGCTATAGTTTTGCTGTGATGTACGCTTGAAGACTACCAAGCACCTCCTCTCTCAGAGAGTATTTTTGCAATAAGTTGTGAAGAGGTTGTCTGGATATCTGAGAAATTCCTCGACATCAGTCTACGAGGCAAAGTATAACGTCATCTGTGGTTGGTGTCATGGGAAAGCGTATCTCTCCAATCGATACCTCTATTCCAACAGTAGCAGAACCCTTGAGTATATGCAAGAGGAAAAGATCTCCTTTTCAGTTTCAGCAGGTAAAGATAATCACTCAACCTTGAGCCTCGCCTTCAAACTGAAAGGAAGGGACATCCCCTCATCGCTAGATCTTTCCTAACTCATGCGAACTTACAAACTTGCCATTTCCCAGTCGGAATCAAAACCTCCCTCTCGGAACATGGTTAGAGTTCTCCGGTCTCTAAGGAGACCTCCCTATGGTCCACTTCACCAGGCAACAAATTTTCACCTGGTATAGAGGACAGTGTTCCTTCACACTTTGACAGCAGCCAAACGAGTCAAGGAACTTCATGGTCTCTCTTTCGAATCGCCCATTCATGAGGAAGGGTGAAAGACAACGTTCAGTTTCGTCCCAGAGTTTGTCGCCAGACACAGTCTCCAGAGGTAACGGATCCTAGACAACAAGTCTCCACTCAGTAACGGACAATCCAGATCATCTGTTAATGCACCCTGGGCGAGGTTTGAGGCTCTACCTCAAGAGAACAGTAACAGCCCACCCGGGTGCCTTCTCTTGTCGTCAGCAATGGGAGAGACAAGAGGGAGGAGGAGCACCAAAACATCATCCCTGTTGGATTCACAGTGTTTTCAATTACGCTTTGAATCCAGATCCTCATCCAACACATCAACCCACTATGTCAGGGAATAGCTATGCCCCTGGCCCTTCTAAGCAGATTTCTCTGTGACGCAGGTCCTACAAGCAATGGTTTGAATGCTCCAGGTGACTTTCACAACTTTTCTCCTGCAAGATGTGACCCACGGGAACTTGATACAATCTCTATCGGTCCTGTGATGGCTGCACAACAGCTGGTTGCATACCTCAAGCCCCTTTTTGGACAAGTAGCAGAAGTTGAGGGCACTATTACCCGGTTTTATTCTGCGTGAATGAAAAGGTTTGACTGGTTCTTATTCTTTTCTTCATCCTCCCCTCTCTTGGGGAAAGCAGCATCCTGGGTTCTCTGCATAAGCTGACCTCAAACACTGTAAGTAAACCATGCTCCCTTGTGTACATAGTATTAAGCTAATACTGTTGCGTCCCCATACCCTGGCCACGTGGTATTTGGAAAAGTCTTGGTTAAAATAGTTTCTCCTACAAAAAGACTTGGAATAACTTTACCTGGACAGTCACACTTCTAAATATCTCACCGCACTGCTTGCATAGGCCGCGGACCTTGCGTAGCAAGGTTTTAGCGAAGTGCAGGGACTCCTTATTTTGAGTACTAACATACTCAGATAAGGAGCCCCCGGGGTAAAGCCAAAAGCCAGATTGACAGGGACATTGACCCTTCCTAATGGGTGAGTCACCCCTAAAAAGATAGCGTAGGTTTGTATTCCAGTTACAGAACAAATGACAAATTCGTAGATAATTTTTATTTTTCCTAATGATACAAACCTTAGCTATTTATGCAAACTTGCCCGCTAACCCTGTCCCCCTGAAGTTCTACCTCCAAGCAAATAGAGCTAAATCACCAGTGTGTGTGTGTGAGTGGGAGCAGTAGCAAGCTACTCCCCACCCTGCCCCTGTTAACCAGCGGTATGGGTAGTTAACCCTCGCTAAATTTTAATGGCTCGTCATTTCAGCTTCCCCGAAAGTAATACCCCTAAATAAATAGATAAGGTTTTTATCGTAAGGAAAAATATAAATTATCCACGAATTTGTCATATTTCTAAATTTGTCATTTGTTCCGTATACGAAATACAAACCACGCTATTTACATTGGGTTTACCTTTTAGCGCAGCTGAAATGGAGAGCCATTAGAATTTAACGAGGGTGTATTACCCCCGCGCTAGTTAGCGCGGGGGGGGGGGGGGTAGGGGAGTGGTAGCTAGCTACCCTTCCCCCCCCCCCTCACACACAGATGAATGCTCACTTTCACTTTTGGCTCGGACTGTGACAGACATCTCTGTCTTGGTCCTCTCTTGGCAGCCATTGTTTGTTTTGTCTTTACTTAATCGCTTACTTTTCTTTTACTCAATATATATGTAAACATGTTTTCATGTTTGTATATATATTTGAGTATAGAAATCAGTAAGTTTCCTTTTCAGAGTTGTGTGTGTAGTGTACGATATCTATGTGGAGTCCTCGGCAGTTAGGCCACCACGGCGTAATTTTATGGGTGGCGATCGAGTTTGACTTCGGTCTTTCTCTCTCTCTCTCTTGAGGTCGTTCACCCTTTTACTACGTGTTACTACGCCCTTGTAGCTTCCTTCCCGTGTGGGGGGGTTGCTACGCCGTACGTTTGTCTCAATTAGTTTATGAATCTAATTGTAGTTGTTTATTTTTCAGCTTGTAGAACGATTTCTTTCGAGGTTTTCGTTCTTTCTTTAGTGTTCATTCATTTTTAAATTACATAATTACATAGTTTCATAATTATAATTGTTATAATTCTGTTTTGGTTACAGCTCTCCTTCCGTGAGTGTAAGTGGTTGTGAGGGCCCGTGCCTGTTGTGTAATTCTTGTTTCCTTTCCCTTGGGATTCCTCTTCGGAGCCTTCCCGGGGGAATGAATGTGTACTAATGATTTTTGTTTTATTTTTTTTTACAGTTACCGATCTAGTTCGTTTCTGTAATATGGCAACGGTGTGAGCTGTCTTGTTGAGGCCTGGGGATTCGGCTGTTGCTGCCCCCCCCCCCTTGTATTTTCGTCAGGGGCGTGTCTCCTTCTACTGGAAGTACTCCCGTGACGACGGACAGCTCTCCAGTTCATTTTAGAACTCTCAGGAGGCTTGCCTCCTTGGACGGGTAACTTTCCTTCGAGGGAAGTTTTTCCTGTCCAGGCTTGAGTTTTTCGTCTTTGGGGGGTTCTTCTCTTGCCTTTTTTTCGTGCGACTATGCTCTTGGTGCTGAGCGGTCACACCTGCAGTTTCGCTCAAGGGGCTGGGCAACTGCAGGAGCCCCTCTTCGGAGGATTGCTCCTTTTAGGTTACTGGCTGACCAGTCTCTTCTACGAAGTGTTTCTCTTTCGTTCGCGAGAGAGTACACTCATAGAGACTCCTCTTCGGAGGATTCTTCTGCTACAGTTGCTGTTGGCCTCCTTCACCATAAGGCCCACCGTCCACCTCGTCGTAAGGGCCTCTCATCTCCCTATAAGGGTGCTAAGAGGCGCCTTTTTGAATCTCCGTTTGCAGCCTACAACTCCTCCTTCTTGATCTTCCGCCTTGGTGCAGATGGACAGCAGTCTGATCTTGTCTTCCGACGGGCAACGGTCTTCCCGACGGACAATGGTCTTCCAACGGACATCAGTCTCCCGGCGGACAGGCAACGGTCTTCCGATGGACATCTGTCTCCCGACGGACAACGTTCCCTTTGGGGCAAAGGGTTGCCTCCCACGGGGGTTGTTCTTCCCTTGCGTGTCAGGGTTCCCCTGCGCGCCCTTCGGCTGTGTTCTCTCCTGCTCCTGCTCAGTGTTAGCGCACAGGGGCTCTCCTGCTCATCATCGCTTCCTGATCACTAGCGCTCTCCTTTCGCCAGCGCTCTCCTGTTCGTCAGCGCTCTCATGATGATCATCCCTGCTGTTCCTGTTGGTTCCTGTTACGCGCCCTGTGCGCCCACGTTCGCCCTCGCGATCTAGAACTTCGGTTCAGGTCTGGGTCAAGGACTCTTCTTCTATGCGCAGGCTTCCACGCGTTGCCTTCTGCTTGTCAGCGATCATCAGCTCGCCAGCGATCACCTGCTCACCAGTGTTCACCTGCTCGCCAGCGCGCACAGGCGATTTTAGTATCGCCTATTCAACAGCGTTCTACACGTCAGCAATCACCTGTCTCTCGGCGATCTCCGGATCGCCCGCGTGTGTTACAGCCGGCGCGCCAACGTTCTCCAACGCTTCTGAAGGAACATGGTTCGCCAGCTACTAGCTCGCCATCGCCCACCTGCGCATGCTGCTCGCCATCGCGTGATCGCCCATCTGCGGATGCTGCTCGCCATCGCGCGATCGCCCACCTGCGGATGCTGCTCGCCATCGCGCGATCGCCCACCTGCGGATGCTGCTCGCCATCGCGCGATCGCCCACCTGCGGATGCTGCTCGCCATCGCGCGATCGCCCACCTGCGGATGCTGCTCGCCATCGCGCGATCGCCCACCTGTGGATGCTGCTCGTCATCGCCCACCTGCGGATGCTGCTCGCCATCGCGCGATCGCCCACCTGCGCATGCTGCTCGCCATCGCCCACCTGTGGATACTGCTCGCCATTGCGCGATCGCCCACCTGCGCATGCTGCTCGCCATCGCGCGATCGCCCACCTGCGCATGCTGCTCGCCACCGTGCGATCGCCCACCTACACATGCTCACCATCGCGCGATCGCTCACCTGCGCATGCTGCTCGCCATCGCTCGCCAACGCGTCGACATGCCACAACGCGCCATCGCCAACCTGCGCGTTAGCGCTCACCAGCTCACCACCGATCGACTGTTGATCCATATCGCCAGCGGCCTTCCTCGCCCACGCGTTTCCTCGCTATCGCGCTAACGCTTGCGTTCGCCGCCTCGGACTCGCGCTCATTCAACTGCCCACCCTCGCGACCGCTCGCCTGCGCGCCCGCGCCACACGCTCACGTGCCTGCACGTCTACGCTCATGCGCGTCCGCGCACATGCTCTCCAATGTTCGCCCGCGCGCGAACCAACGGTATTCCATCGCGCGGACGGACGGTGTTCCGTCGCGCAAACCGACGGTGTTCCGTCGCGCAAACCGACGGTGTTCCGTCGCGCAAACCGACGGTGTTCCGTCGCGCAAACCGATGGTGTTCCGTCGCTCGAACCTACAGTGTTTCTTCGCACGAACGTCGGCTTAATTCTTGCAGTATCCATTGCTCGTCTATGGGTTATCGCTCGCCGACCACCAGCTCTCGCCCTTCCTACCACGCTCGCCCTCCTTCTGCGCTCCTTCGCTCACCTTCGTTTGCGTTCCTGCGTGACTGCGCTTGGGCGCTTCCACGTTCGCCCACGCGCAAATCTTTGAATTACCATCGCGCGAGCTCCAGGGCGATTGCGACCACGATTCCCATTGGGGTTTTTGCAGCATGGCCAGCCTGGCGAGTTCTTCTGGAGCGTATTTCCAGAACATGGCCTCACCCCGTAAATGCAGAGCATGACACTTGCAAGAATAGGAAGAAACTTCAGGGAGGTCTGAGCAACACTCCTCTTTCCAGAACCTGGGTTAGCCCTTCCCCGTCATTCCCTGGATGGATTTTTGGCGGGGGGCTTTCCGTTCGAGATTTCTCCATCGGCCAAGGGGTGACGGCTTACCCCTTCCTCTGGGGGGTTACCAGGTCCTTTCCCTCCTCGGTTATGGCCCGAGGTTTGGTTCAAGGAAGCTACAGGAAGATCATGGGTACTTTCCTCCTCTCGGGCTCAGGCTCCTTGGCCTTTCGTTGTTAAGTATCTAACTTGCGGACAAGCTCGATGTTGTACCATCTGGACGCGCTGACTGAGGGCTTCCTTCGGGTGTCTCATCTGTGGAGGTCGACAACCTCAGGCACCCTTCCATCCTTGAGAAGAGTTTGTTTGTGCCCAAGGACAGAGACTTAGACAACGGCTGTGCGGAGGAAATCGACTTCCGTTTTCACTCCTCCAAGGCGCTTTCTTCCAGACTCTGCACGGCTCCAGCGCCCTTTTCTTTCAACCACGTCAGCCTAAGTTATCGGCTACGACAACTGGGACAAGGTGTCCAATTGCAGTTTCCTCCTGTCAGGAACAGATGGCACGGGAGGCTCCCCTGGGGGGGCATAGTCCTAAAAGGAGCGGCAGAGTTCACGAACTCTAGGATTGCAGGTTTCTCGCTGGGAGGATGCTTAAGGTTACTCATCCGGATGACAGCTTCCCGATGCCCATTCCCGCACAATCTCTGTGATCAGCCAAGGATATCGCACATGCCGTCTCTGTCAGCGAATTCTGCCCGGTTGGGCAGAATGATCCATACCTTAGGCGAAGGTCCTCCATAGGATCATTGACGGCTTCACCCCCGGCCTCTTCAGTTGATCCTTTCTTGTAAGGAAGGATCTGAGAGGGAGGTTCCGTAGTCGACCTCTCAGCCCTGATCAAGTTTGTCGAACAAACTTCGGCCAGCGTAGAACAGCAGAATCGATCAGACTGGTAACGAGGCGACAGGACTCCTTAAACCCTGGATCGTAAGGTCGGGTACTTTCAGTTTCCATTCCATCCATCTTCCAGGGAGCTCGTCGAATTCAGCCTAGACTGCAAGTATTCCTGCTTATGATGCAGTGTGGCTATCCCGCCGTGGCATAGCAGGTTTTTTTCCCCAGAGAACTCTCCCTGCTTTCCTCATGGCCGCTCAGGTGCAGGCTTCCGCCTCCTCTGCTTTTTGGAGGGCTAGTCAACTCCAGTAGGCTCGGGTTCGACCTTCTTCAGCGCTGGGACAAGCTTCCGGATGCTTACCATGAGTGTGGGTTCATGGTATTTTGCTTGGAGCCTTCTCTTCTTTTGCCTCAACATCTGGAGTATCTGGCCATGATATTGAGTCAACGGCCTTACCACGTTGGAAACCCCGCTTCTCGTCCGTCCAGCGAGGTTAAGCAACGTCGGTTCTGGTCAGTACTTGGATGGGTGACCACCTGGGGACGCCAGATTCTGTTGCCACATCCTCCGAGCCTTCCTTTCAGTTGACTGTGGCAAGACTGAGGAGAGTCGCAGTACCTGTTCTCAGTCAAGCAGAGCTTTCAGCCCTACCTTGGAACGTTTCCTAGTTCTCTTTTCCTCATTGACCCGTCTATAGTCCGAACGGTCGCCTCAGGATAAGTTCCATGTGGGGCGGTCCAAGTTCCGGTGGCTTCAGGCAACGTTTAACCGGACTTCCTGGCCCCTATGGGACCAGCGGAACTATTAGACCTGCAATGGGTGTTGACCTATGGAGCCTCTTGATGGTAGTGGATATTCTCGTCCTTTCCCCACATTCTTGATGCTGTTCTCGGACTCGTCAAAGGAAAGACGGGGGGGGGGGGGGGGGGGGGGGCATGTTCCGGTCCAGGCCTATGGTCAAGACCTGAAGGATACCTCTCCATCATTCAGGCAGGCTTAGGGGCCGTAGTCTGGCCCCTCTATAGATCCTACAGCTCCTGCCGAGTCGCCCCGTGCGCGTCGACTTCATGATTCTGGCGTGTTTTAACCAGCAGGGGACGCATTTTCACACCTTCACATCTTGCAGTAGAGATACCGGGATGATTGAGATTCTCTCAATACCACCATCGGCTCTCTCATTCCAGGCAGAGGAATGTTCTCTCCGACTATCCGAGCAGAGCCTCGTAGAGAGAGTGTACCTGGGGGTCTTTGACCTTGAGTAACCAGCAAGTCCTGGTCTGGGGGACCTGATCGCGACAGCATGGAAGCTGAAGCTTCCGCTGTTCTTCCCCCCAGTCTCAGACCCCGAGACTCTGGCAAGATGCATTCCGGTGATGTTGGGACAACTTCGACGCCTGCGTCTTCCCTCCTTTTTGTCTGTGGACAATGGGTCTCAACAAGACCAGGTTGTCTGTCAACCTTTCAATGGGAGAGCTCCACTGGGACTATGCGCAGAACGGTTTCTGGACCCTCTGCTTCCCCTGACGGAACTCCCGGGAGAGCTTCTCCCACGGCGCAGACTACTCAAACAACCACACTGCGACATCTCTCCCAAACCGGGGCATCGCTTCGGCTTCATGCCTGGAGACACTACGCCTCCTCCTCAAGAAGAGACAACCCGCTACAGTCGCGGTACGGAGGTCACGTCATCTGCGATAGTCATCCGCAGGGGTCTTCCAGGCAAAGTGAAGAGTCTTCAGTGGTTGGTGCCGTGGGAGATATACCTCTTCCCTTGAGGCCTCTTCTCCAGCAATAACGGTCTTATTACCTTTCGGCAGGAGGAAACTCCTTTCCGCTCTCGGCAATGAAGCCTGTCTCTCAGCCTTTCTCTGATCTTCAGGCTTAAAGGAATAACTTTTTCCTGCCCGCTGGATCTTTCCTCGCTCATGCGAAGCTACGATCGTCCCTGCCCTAGTCGGAGGAAGACCTCCAACTTGGAGCATGGCTCGGACTTTTAGTCCTTTAAGAGACCTTCTCAAGACCCTTTACGACAGGCCTCGGATTGTATTCCGCCTTGGGTCTCCTGTTAACTCTGGCCACGGCCAGTGTGTAAGCAATCTTCTTGGTCTTGTACGACTCCGCCCTTTCTAAGAAAGAGGGGAAGGCAACATTCAGGTTCGCTCCTGAGTTGTTGGCTAGACTCAGAATCTGGGGGTCCCGGCCCTTCGGTCCAATTCCTTCAAGATTTCGAGTCTCCATTCTGTATCTGATGTCCCAAGACATTCTCTTTCTTACCAGTAAAGGAATCGAGAGGTTAGCTTTGGGAACAGCTGCAGTTTGTCCTGAGTTGCAGCCGATTTGGGAGCACAACGAGGACACGGGGGGAAAGTCACCAGTATACCTCTTCAGCCCGGACTCAAGGACATTCATCTCGACCTGTCTCCAGACCCTCCTCCGTCACGTCGCCCTACAGCAAGATGTTGGATACATCGCAACGTCCCTCGCCTTTGAGTACAGTAATACTACTCTGTGACGCAGGTGCTACAAGCTGGAGTCTGGAAGCGTTTAATGACCTTCGCAACCCGCTTCCTGCAGGGCGTGACCCACAGGAGTCTCGATACGTTTTCTATCGCTCTGTGGTGGCTACACAACAGCTGGTCTAACCTCAGGCTCCTTTTTGGACAGGTTGAGGGCATTGTTATCAGGTTTTAGTCTGCATGAACAAAAGAAGTATGCCTGGCCCTTATTTCTTTCTTCATCATCCCCTCTACGGGGAAGCAGCATCCTGGTCTCTGCATAGCTGACCTCAAACCTCTGCAGGTAAACCATGCTTCCTTGTGTTCCGAGTATTGAGTCAATACTGTCGCATCCCCCATACCCTGACGAGGTGGTATTGGCAACGTCCTAACCCAGAGTTCCTTCTGGAACTCCAGGTCAACTGCCTAGGACGGGTCACACTTCTTCCTTCACACACAAGCTTATGTAGGCCGCTTGTGAGGTGCAGGGACTCCTTTTCTCGAGTGCGACTCACTCGGATTGTGAGTCCCCGGGTAAAGCCAAAGCCAGTATGGCTGGGGACTTTCCACCCTACCTAATGGGTAAGTCACCCTATGTAAATAGCGTGGTTTGTATTTCGGTTACGGAACAAATGACAAATTCGAAGATAATTTGTATTTTTCCTAACCATACTAACCTTAGCTATTTACACACATTTGCCCGCCAGCCCTGTCCCCCCAAGACAAGTCCTACCTCTAAGTGAAAGTGAGCATTCATCTGTGTGTGAGGGAGGGGAGGGGTAGCTAGCTACCACTCCCCTACCCCCCCCCCCCCCCCGCTAACTAGCGCGGGGGTAATACACCCTCGTTAAATTCTAATGGCTCGCCATTTCAACTGCGCTAAAAGGTAAACCCAATGTAAATAGCTAAGGTTTGTATGGTTAGGAAAAATACAAATTATCTTAGAATTTGTCATTTTTCACCTTCAAGTTAGTTAAAGCATCTAATGTACTGTATAAGACATTGTTCCTTTTCTTTTATCCATTTGCAATTGCTTTGTCTTGTTTTTTAACTTCTCCCTTTTCATACTTCTGTATTTCTCTGCTTAAATTTTATGATGTTAAGCTCTAGTCTTTAGGATATAGTACTGTAGTTAAGTTTAACATAGTTTTATCTTATGTAAAAACTTAATTTGTCATATTTTGACTTGTTTTTACTTTATTTTATGTTATGTAATATTTAGACTTTTTCATTTATGTAAAGTACCCTGCATAACATTTATTCAATACAAATACTGTGCTGAAATCACTTTTGTTTAATAGGTACAGTATATGCTTCAAGACACCATGAAGTCAAAAGCGGTGAGTATTTTTCACCTTCGTCCACAATTTTCTATCAAGCTATCAAAATTTCAAGTGGAGATATTTCTTTTGAAATTTAATTTGGTACTTCATATTATTTCTATTATTTTCTTTCCTTTCAATAGCATTGTGCTTCTAGAAAAGTAATGTAACATTATTTAGCAGTTAATGGCAACCCCTGAGGTTTGCCAAGCCACAGGTCCTTTCATTTATCTTTTCAGTCTCTCTATCACATTTGTCTGACAAATCCTCTGGATTTGTTAGAAACTACTGCAAAGATTAATCGAATTCAAGGAAATTATTTCCGGGCGATCATGATCTGCATTCTCTTTGTGTCCCATCACGGGTATAGTATTCTGATTTATATAACTGTTGTAAGGATTCCAGAGGCCTCACCTTTTCTCATGGAAAAGTATTTTTGTTCCTACATAAATACAAACCTTTTGTCCTTTGATTGGAGAATGATTTCAGTGACACTGAAAAACAAAGCTGGTAAAATTACAACAACGAAGTGTCGGTAGTTACCATCAGGTGGCAGAACTACTTTCGGCTCACCAGGTAGCCACTTTGAATTCAGCCGCCGATGCGTACATATGTACTCTTGGACTCTTAACCTAAACTTGGCTGAATTAATTTTCTTTGCTTTTTCTTTTCAGGCTTGTCTGTAAAGTACATGAGCATTGGAGAAACTGAAGGTAGACTTGCGGACCTTTCCTGGAGTTGACGATTATAGTTGCGGTATCTTAGTGAGCTGGTTCCATCCTGTAGTGGTAATAAGTGCTCACAAGCTTTTAGTGAGGAATGTAGGGAGTGACTGCCCTCCCAGTGGCAGGCATAAGGCAGGAGGAGAAAGTCCAAACGTGACTCCTCTCCTTCAGAGTCTTCCTCGAAGTCTAGAAAGTTGGCCGGACCTCTTCCTCCTACCCTTGGTCCCTTACCCTTGGACCCTTCCTTATCGACTGCTTCTGCTGGTGGTGCAAAGAAGGGTGATGGTCTTAATCTAACCCTAGGACCAGCTCAGGAGGGAGAAGAAGCCTGACCTGTTTCACCAGCCTTTTGTGAGGACCTTGATGTCCTTATACAACCCTGCTTGGGAGCCATCCATCCTTTGAGACGTAAGAAGGCTCCCCTCCCAAGCCTGAAGTTTCAAGTGTGGAAAGTGAGAAATACCTATCAAAGGTGCCAATGTGTTTGCTCACGCTTCTTCTGAGGACTCCTCCTCTATGCATGCCTACCAATGCCCATGAGAATTTCCTTTTAGTGAATATTCACTTGATACCGCTTGTGCCTCAGCATGTGTGCATGAACAAGAACACAAGCATTCTGTCTCTTACCAACACACCTCGAAGACAAGACATGATGAATGGGATACTTTCTATGCATACATAGGTGCCAGAGTTTGAACATTGACCTGTTAATAAACCTCCATGAGATCTCATTTTTAGCAAAGGAGGACAAGACCTGTCTTTCCCCTAGCATTATGTGCTCCTTAGCACATTTGTGTGCACCTTAGGCCATTAGAGTGCACAAAACTATGCATGCTATAGCTTGTCAGTACGTACCATCATGCACAGCTGCTAAGCTTGCAATTAATCTGGTATCATCCAGGGTAGCGCAAGCACTAAGGCAATTCCTCTTAGATTTGGCAAGGGAACTGAGGCACCAATATTTTAAATTCATCATCATCATTATCTCCTACACCTACTAAAGCAAAGGGCATAGGTTAGATTTCGCTAGTTGTCTCTTATCTTGAGCTTTTAAATCAATACTTCTCCATTCATCACCTCCTACTTCTCGCTTCATAGTCCTCAGCCATGTAGACCTGCATCTACCAACTCTTCTAGTTACTTCTGCGGCCCAACTAAATGTTTGGTGAACCCTCTCCATCTACCCCTCACCATGATTTCATCCATATATATCTCTGGAGGGGTGTAGATCTTATTGTCCTTCACCCCCCGACTTGTGCTGTGTTAGACACATCAAAAAATGGGAAGACCAACATGCTGCACCTCACAACCTCAGGCCTCTGGCCAGGGCCCGATAAGTACCTTCACATAAATCTTATAGATGAAGGCCTTCTTTCTGGTCCTTCATCAGTCCCATCAATTCTTGATGGGCCACTCACTGGTGGTGATGAGTGACCACACCACAGTAGTGGCTCAAATCAACAAGCAAGCGGAACTTGTTCACAGCCCCTATCCCATCTGGCAGTAGATATACCAATATGGGCTGAAGTCTGCTCGGTACCGCTATCAGCCCGCTTCATTCCAGGCTAGAGGAATTTGCTCACCGACAATCTGAGCAGAGCATCTCGTATAATGTGTACCAAATGGTCTTAGGATCACCTAGTAGCCTACAAAGTCCTGACTTTGTGGGGTTCTCCAACCATGGATCTTCTCGCAACGGCCCTGAATTTTAGGCTCCCACTGCTCCCCAGCCCCAGACCCCAAGGGTCTCTGGCAAGATGCATTCCAACAACTTTGGGAACAACGACGATATTTACACCTTTCCCCCGTTCTGTCGCATGAGAAGGGTACTCAACAAGGCCGGAACATCGTCAACCTCTCAATGACTGTCATAGCTCCGCTATGGCATCATGTGGAATGGTTTCTGGACCTTCTGCAGCTCCAAGAGAACTCCCTCCACGACACAATCTACTCATTCAATCGCACATTAACATCTACCACAAAGCTGTAGCTTCTCTATGACTGCACACCTAGAGACTACCCAGCACCTCCTCACTCAGAGAGGATTTTAGCAACAAGTTGCCAAGAGGAGGTCTGGATATCTGCGGAAATCATCGGCAGCAGTCTACCAAGCAAAGTAGAATGTCTTCTGGAATTGGTGTCATGGAAGGATATCTTTCCACTTGATGCCACTATTCCAACAATAGCGGAATTCCTCGGTTATTTGCGGGAGGAAAGACGCCTTTCAGTTTCGGCAGTGAAAGGCTATCGCTCAGCCTTGAGCCTTGCCTTCAAACTGAAAGGAAGGGACATCTCCTCATCACTAGATCTTTCCTTACTCATATGGACTTATGAACTTACCTGTCCTCGGTCGGAAGTGAGACCTCGCCCTCAGAACATGGTTCGAGTACTCCGGTCTCTAAAGAGGCCTCCTTACAAACTACTACACAAGGCAACAGATCGCCACCTGGCTTGGAAAACTGTTCTTACTCGCTTTGACCTCAGCCGAACGGGTCAGTGAACTTCATGGTCTCTCATACGACATTGCTCATTCAAGGGGAGGGGGAAAAGTAAGGTTCAGCTTCATCCCTGAGTTTGTTGCCGAGACTCAGAATCCAAGGGTGACGGAACCTAGATTCGACCCCTTCCTGATAACGAGTCGCCGCTCTGTAGCTGACGATCCAGATCATCTGTTACTGTGCCTCGTGAGGAGTTTGAGGCTCTACATCAAGAGAACAGCAACAGCCCACCCCCGGGAGCCTTTGCTTATCATCAGCACCGGGAGAGACAAGAGGAGGATCACCAAAACACCATCTCTGCATGGATTTAGAGTTATCAATTACACTGAATCCAGATCCTCCTCCAACACTTCGACCCAGAGTTCACGATGTCAGGGCCAAAGTCTTGGTTACCAGTTATTTCCTACAAAGACTCAGAATAACTTTAACCTTGTCAGTCACACTGCTTATCTCAACACTCAGCTTGTGTGGTCCACAGACCTTGCATAGCAAGGTTTAGCAATGTGTGAGGGCCTCCTTATTTTTGGTACTGACCTACTCAAAAAAAAAGGAGTCCCTGGGCGTAAAGCCTAAAACCCAGTTGTTCCGTAACCAAAATACAAACCACGCTATTTACATTGGGGTATTACTTTCAGCGTAGCTGAAATGACGAGCCATTAGATTTTAACGAGGGTTTCCTACCCCGCGCTAGTTAGCAGGAGTAGGGGGAGGGGTAGCTTGCTACCCCTCCCTCCCTCACACATAGGTGAAATGTCTCACTTCACTTTTGGCTCGGACGATGGACAGACGTTCCTGTCTTCGTCCTCGCTTGGCAGCCAGCCATTATTTGTTTTGTCTTTACTTAATCACTTACGTTTCTTTTACTCAATATATATGTGAAAATTTTTTCGTGTTTATGTATATATTTGAGTATAGAAATCAGTAAGTTTCCTTTTCAGAGTTTGTGCTTGCGTGTGTAGTGTACGATATCTCTGTGGAGCCCTCGGCAATTAGGCCACTACGGTGTAATTTCATGGGTCGCGATCGAGTTTGACTACGGTCTTTCTCTTTTGAGGTCGTTCACCCTTTACTATGTTACCTTTACTACGTCTGAGTAGCTTCCTTCCCGTGTGGGTGGGGTTGCTACGCCGTACGTTTTGTCTCAATTAGTTTATGAATCTAATTGTATTTGTTGATTTTTCAGCTTTTGTAGAACGATTCCTTTCAGGGTTTTCGTTCTTTATTTAGTGTTCATTCATTTTTAAATTACATAATTACATAGTTACATAATTATAATTGTTAAAATTCTGCGTTAGTTACTGCTCTCCTTCCGTGAGTGTAAGTGGTTGTGAGGGCACATGCCTGTTGCGTAATTCTTGTGTTCTTTTCCCTCGGCATTCCTCTTCGGAGTCTTCCCGGGGGAATGAATGTTAACTAATGATTTTTGTTTTTATTTTTCACTGTTACCGATCTAGTTCGTTCTGTAATGTGACAACGGAGTGAGCTGTCTTGTTGAGACCTGGGGATTCGGCTGTTGCTGCCTCCCCTATAGATCTTCGTCAGGGGCGTGTCTCCTTCTCCTGGGAGTACTCCCGTGACGATTGACAGCTCTCCAGTTCTTTTTAGAACACTCAGGAGGCTCGCCTCCTTGGGTGGGTAACTTTCCTTCCGAGGGAAGTTTTCCTGTCCAGGCTTGAGTTTTTTCCCCTTTGGGGGGTTCTCCTCTTGCCTTTATTCCGTGCAAATATGCTCTTGGTGCTGAGCGGTCGGACCTGCAGTTACGCTCAAGGGGCTGGGCAACTGCAGGAGCCCCTCTTCGGAGGATTGCTCTTTTTAGGTCACTAGCTAACCCGTCTCTTCTACGAAGTGTTTCTCTTTCGTTCGCGAGGGAGTACACTCATAGAGACTCCTCTTCGGAGGACTTTTCTGCTGTTGTTGCTGTTGGCTGCCTTCGCCGTAAGGCTCACCGTCCGCTACGTCGTAAGGGCCTCCCGTCTCCCTATAAGGGTGCTAAGAGGCGCCTTTTTGAATCTTCTCCGTATGCAGCCTGCAGCTCCTACCTCCTTAGATCTCTCTGGGGATCGATCTCCAACGCCTTCCTGACCTTCCGCCCCTGGTGCAGATGGACAGCAGTCTGACCTCGTCATCCGACGGGCAACGGTCCCTTCGGTTCAAAGGGTTGCCTCCCACGGTGTGGGTGCTTCCCTTGCGTGTCAGGGTTCCCCTGCGCGCCCTTCTGCAGTCTTAGTGCATAGGCGCTCTCCTGCTCGTCAGCGTTCTCCTGATCGTAAGTGCTCTCCTGTTCGCCAGCGCTCTCCTGTTCGTCACCGCTCTCCTGATGATCATCGCCCCACTGCTCCCCAGCGCTCTCCTGAGGACTCCGAACATCCTGCTGTTCCTGTTGTGCGCCCTACGCGCCATCGGTCTCCTGAGCGCTCTAGATCTCCTGCCCGTCAGAGCGCACCTGTGCTTCCAGTTCCTGATACGCGCCCTGTGCGCCCGCGCGACCTAGAACTTCGGTTCAGGTCTTGGACAAGGACTCTTCCTCTCCTCGCCCTCGCGATCCGGCTCGTCAGCCTGCTCCAGCGCAGCAACGCTCGCGGTGGCCTACGCGTGCTTATAAGCACAGGATTCCATGCGTCGCCCTTCTACTCACCAGCGATCACCAGCTCGCCAGCGACCACAGACGCGTCAACGTTCGCCTGCTCGTCAGTGATCTCCTGAGTGTCAACGATCGCCATCGATCTTCCACGCGTTACAGGTCCCCTGGACACCATCGGTAGCGATCTAGCGCTCGCCTGCTGTGGACCACGATCTCCGGTAGCTGAATCTTGCTGTAGATCTTCCTCCTGCTTGCCAGCGCTCACCTTTACAGTGAACCCTCGTTTATCGCGGTAGATAGGTTCCAGACGCAGGCGCGATAGGTGAAAATCCGCGAAGTAGTGACATCATATTTACCTATTTATTTAACATGTATATTCGGACTTTTAAAACCTTCCCTTGTACGTAGTACTGTTAACAAACCACCCTTTAATGTACAGAACACTTAATGCATGTACTACAGCACCCTCAACTAAAACAGGCACAAATATTAAAGGCGATTTTATATCATGCGTTTCCTAAACACCTAAAAAGCACGAAAAAAAATGGCAACCAATGTTTTGTTTACGTTCATCTCTGATCATAATGAAGAAACAAACTCATTTAGTGTACAGTACACATATATGTATAGGTTAGTTTTTGCATCGATTATATTGATTATACAGTACTGTACTGTATGTTGATTTGTTTATTACCAATGTTTTAGTTTACGTATTTTTCTTAGGACTTCCAAATGAAATGTTTTTCTTTATGACGCCGCCTGAAACGACGGCGTGTACGCTCAGTAAACAACCACGCTCAGAACAAACAAGGCATTTAACGCGCATGATGATAGTGATAAATAATGATACAGTACATACAGTATTTACAGTAAAAGCATTTACAAAATATGTTACCTTACAAATATAAATTATACAGTATTGTACGTAGCAAAGCAGGAAAACAATTTACGAGAGAGAGAGAGAGAGAAAGAGAGAGAGAGAGAGAGAGAGAGAGAGAGAGAGAGAGATTGTTTTACGTACGTAAATGTAAATTTTAAACAAAAAAAATATGATAGGTTACAACATGTAGATTTTTAAAACCTTCCCTTTAACTTAATGCATACAGTACGTACATTACTAAACTATAAAACAGGCAGTAAGAATATTAAAGTAAAAAATAAAGATTGTTACTGTACTCACCACGAAAGAAGTTGAAGAAAAACTTGAATGGTGATGGCGATGAATTTGCTGCACAGTAGAAATGATGATGATGAAGCTGATGATGTGTTCTACTGTGCAGTCAATGATAGTATTTTACGTCTCTTCAGACGGAGGTGTCTTTTCCTGGGACACCTCTTCAACTTCTTCAATTTCTTCCGAAGGCGTACTAGCAGGAAGAACTGGCTCTTTTTTGCGAGGCTGGAAAAACATTGTGATCGGAAGTTGCTGCCGCTGCTTCTTTTTTCGCTCTAAGAGCATCCTGTAGGGAGTCATGATGTCATCGACCTTGTTGGAGAATTGCATAGACCGAACCATATCCTCATCCCACTCTTGTAACATTTCTTTCGCCTCCTTGATATGGCCCTCTTAATGAGAGAATGCCTTGATGAAGTCATTGAGCTTCAGCATGGCATTTCATTCCCATGCTGAATCTTGGTGACGGGCAAGAGGGCTCTCGAACTTGGGGAAATTGCTCCCCCAGTTCGAATCTAAATTTCTCTCTTTCTTATCTTTTTCTTCCTCTTTATATTGCTTCAACCTTCTCCTAATATTATAAACTTTCTTTCATGATGCTGTCCCAACCCTATGAGTAAAATTTTCCATATGTATATGTGTATATTTTTACATATATATGTATGTTTATTATTTTTTTTTTCTATTTATGGCATGGATGTTTCTACATCTGTTATTGCCACTTGGGCGGATGTTTATGCATCCGGTATTGCTGCCTGCTTTGATGAATGTGAAAGGTGTCGCGGTTGGGAGGCGTTTGTGCTCAAAGCTATATGTGAGTGTATAGGATGATCTCAGCCATCCCGAAGATGGTTTGGACCTTTTTGGCGGAACTATTCCAAGTGTTGGGTCTTCGGAATCCAGGGGGATCCAATGCTTGGGGTAGGACTCTCGGCTTCTGGCCGGAAGCCCGTCATTACAGATATGGGGAGGATGATTCCATAGTTTCTTGGTCTCAGTCCTAACAGGCGGGTTCAGCTTACACCTGTGCCTCTATATCTGTTTTGATGCTATCCTTCGGGTAGGGTATGGAGTGGACCATCTGGGAAGTATACTCTCACTGTGCCGGTAGTGGAGAGTGTAAATTTCCTTCCCAACATGTGATGCCTTAATGTTCTCAAGCAGGTAAATCAAACTTCAAAAAATCACTCTTCTCTCTTCTTTTTTATGATGGATTCTTGTGAAAATGACCCCACCTCCCCTGGATATGCTGACTCGCCCCCGGCACTGTTGACGACCTCTGGCAATTCATTTAAAGAAAACTCCGTTGACGACCTAGGAACTAAAAAGGACTGTTCTTTAAACATTCTGAAAAAGGGTAATTTGGGCAACACAGGAAAACTGAAAGTCCTGCACGTTACCCAAATCCCTTTAGAAGCTAATTATGATGTGCTACATAAAATATTTGAGTGTTACGGATCAATAAAAGAAATTAGAATGAAACTTCAAGATGATAATTGGGAATCTTGGTTATCATTTAATTGTCATGAGGAAGCATTTAATGCAAGCTGTAACATTGTTGATATTAAAGTAGGTAATATGAGTGTTAAGGGTGCTCTTTGTGATGGGGCACCTAAAGATCTGGATGTCTACAGACCAGCAGACTGGGCTGATAAAGATATAGAGGCAGATATACCATCCCAAAGAAAGCCAAAACCACCAATGTGGCTTCTTGCTCAATCTGTGGGAGGTACGGAAAATTATTTCAAGATATGCAAATTTCTTCAGAGGAAGGTAGGTACGATCGCACCTGGAGATATATCTCGATTCGGGAAGAAAAGTTTCTTGATAAAGGCCAAGTCATACACACAGTCTGTTATACTGTCTAATTTGAAGACAGTAAATGATGATATAAAATTGGACATCAAACCCCATCTAAACTTTAGCTATGGAAGGGGAGTGGTTTTTAATAGGGATCTGTATGAATTTACTGAAGAGGAGATATTGGCCATGTGTCCCCTATCAGTGTGGAAAGTACATAAAGTACCTGGAACATCAATGATTGTTCTTACTTTCCAGGATGCTGATGTACCTTTCCACATAGACATAGAAAACGAAAGGATCAGAGTTCAACCTTTTAAGCAGAAGCCACTGCAATGTTATAATTGCTTTAAATTTGGACATCCTTCCAAAGTTTGCAATAATGAAAAAATTTGTAATACTTGCTCCAAAATTTACCATGGGGATTGTACACTTGAGGCAAGATGCTTAAACTGCAACTCTAATCATAAATCTAATGATAGGAGCTGCCAGTTTTATAAGTTAGAAGAGGCTGCCCTCAATAAATCAATTATTGAACATGTAAGCGTGGGGCATGCCAAGAGATTATTAAATAAATCTAATACTTATGCAAAAACATTAAAAACAGGAGAAAAAGTTCCTCGGGAATCATCTCACCCACCTACTACTGTAGGTAGTTCTCGAAAAAGGAATTCACAATCTATTGATAAAGTGCTGCATAATACAAGAACATCTCCTCCTAAAGATTTATCATTGAGTATCAACAAAAAGACATTGCCCACCACTATCAAACCTTTGTCCCCCATTACAAAGGATAGTACTAACCTCTCCCAGGCCATATCCTTGCCTGATTTAATGGAGATTCCACCTGACACCAAGTTATCAGGTGTACCTGTAGTGGGGAAGGTACAAAAACCTGGTAACCTGCAACCTATTAATCGTAAAAGAGAGAGACCTCCATCTCTCTCACCCCCTTCCATAAGAAATACTAGAATTATGACATCAAATAAATATGATGTTTTGTCTGTTGATGTTGGCGATCAACCAGAAGACAATTTAAATAAATCAGAAATTCAAGTTGAGGTCCACCATCCCCCTCAACAAATATATAAAAAAGATACAAAGAAAAACTCCAACGTAAAACCCAACATAACAAGACCATCTCTGAAGAAACCTACAAGTAATAATGTTAGATTAAAAACTGCCAATGGGAAGACCTCACCCAAGACGTCTTCCAGAAATAATCCATAGTTTTCTCCTCCATTTTGCAATGGAACTGTCAGGGTTTGAGGGCGAAATATGAAGAACTTAAGCTCCTAATTCATGAGCATTCCCCCATAATAGTATGTCTACAGGAAAGTATGCTTGATTCTAACACTCCTAGTCCTCGAGAGTATGTTAGCTATAGAACACCATATAATCAACAAGCAGGGAGCCATGGCGGAAGTCTCATGTACATTCGTCGAGATGTTCCCCAAATACCCATGTCTATACGTACAACCCTGCAGGCAGTTGTTGTACAAATTGATATAGGGAGAAAATATACAATATGCTCTCTGTACTTACCTCCAAATGATGATATTTTATATGATGATTTAGCAGAAGTTATTCAACAACTCCCTCAACCTTTTCTCTTACTGGGAGATATGAATGGTAGACATCCTTTATGGGGTGATGTTTTGGCCAACACAAGGGGCAATATTATCTCATCAATTGTGGAGAATGAGGATGTGGGGCTCCTTAATACAGGAGAGCCCACGCACTTCCATGTTCAGACAGGTACTTTGTCATGCATTGACCTTTCAATTGCAAGCTCTAACTGCCTTCTTGATTTTGATTGGAGGACATTAGATGATTGGCATACTAGTGATCATGCACCAATCATTATAAACACCAACAAGGGTCCACCTTTGCAAAGATCGCCACGTTGGAATCTAGACAAGGCAGACTGGGTTAAATTTTCCGAGCTAAGTGAAATCGAAGGGAGAGCAGAACAGTTTGAAAGTATTGATGATGCTATAGACCTGCTGAATGGAACTCTTCATACAGCAGGAGTCAATTCAATTCCCAAAACAACAGGGTTATTCAAACGACGACCAGTCCCGTGGTGGTCTTCAGAACTAACTGCACTCCACAGAGCCACAAGAAGATCTCTAACACGATTGCGTAGACTCCGAACTGATGAGAATTTAATTATGTACAAGAAATGTAGAGCACAGTTCCGTCGTGCCATGAAAGAAGCAAGGCGCCAGTCATGGATGTCTTTTGTTTCCTCCATTAACAGTAGAACACCAGCATCTTCTGTGTGGAGGAAAGTAAAAAAGATAGCTGGCAAATTCACCCCCAACCCACCACCAGTGTTGAAGGTGAATGGCCAGTATGTAACTGAAGCAAATGAAGTTAGCAATGCCTTGGCTAATCATTTTTCAAATGTATCCAGCAAGTGTGAAGGAGCCCCTGGTCACCAGTATAGGAGCACTGAAGAAAATAAAATTTTAAATTTTGCAACAAGAAGGGAAGAGTCGTATAATTCTCCTTTCACTGAAAGAGAATTTGATTCCGCACTTGCTCATTGCAACGATACAGCCCCTGGATCCGATGGAATTCCATATGCAATGATTAAACATGTACATTTTAATACAAAGCTATTTATTTTAAGCATTATTAATAGAATATGGCATGATCATAGTTACCCAAGTGTTTGGGAACTAGCCATTATTTTAGCCTTTTTAAAACCCGGTAAAGACAAGTTTTTAGCAGCAAACTATCGTCCTATTGCATTGACATCTTGTTTATGTAAAATTATGGAGAAGATGGTCAATGCAAGGCTGATATGGTACCTTGAAAAGAAAGGTATTTTATCACCGATTCAATGTGGATTCCGAAAAATGCACTCAACGACTGATGTGTTGATACGACTTGAGTCTTCTATTTGTGAAGCCTTTGCTTCCAAACAGCACCATGTTACAGTATTTTTTGACCTTGAAAAGGCATATGATACCACATGGAGATATGGTATTCTTAAAACCATTCATGAATTGGGATTGAGAGGAGAGCTGCCACTATTTATTCAGGCATTTCTTTCACGTAGAGTTTTTCAAGTGAGAGTGGGGGAAACTCTATCAGAGAGTAAGTGCCAGGAAGAAGGAGTTCCTCAGGGTAGTGTGCTGAGTGTAACCCTTTTTGCACTAGCAATTAATGGGATATCCTCAGCCATTCCCCAGGATGTTCTCTCAACACTATTTGTGGATGATCTCTCAATATCATTTGCTGGCACTAGAATGGCAATGGTTGAGAGAAAAATCCAACTCTCTATTGATAAAATTATCCAGTGGGCTGACATGAATGGATTTAAGTTCTCGACAAGTAAAACTACCATTGTCCATTTTTGTCGTATCCGGGGAGTACATCCAGACCCGGATATATACATTAAAAGGTCAACGGATACCATGTGTATCGGAAACCAAATTTTTAGGTTTGATATTTGACTGTAGACTTACATGGGTTTCTCACCTAAAAGCGCTAAAAGCTAAATGTGTTGAAGCTCTGAATATCTTAAAAGTATTGTCCCATACATCATGGGGGGCAGACCGCAATACTATTTTAAAATTATACAAGGCCTTGATTTTTTCCAAAATTAGTTATGGTTGTGAGGTATATTCTTCAGCCACCCCAAGCCGGTTAAAAATATTAGACTCGATACATCATGCAGGTATTAGATTATCTACTGGAGCTTTTAAAACCTCGCCTATCCCAAGTCTCCTTGTTGATGCTGGAGAGTTACCTCTAGACCTTTACCGAATGTCTTCCATTCTTCGGTATTGGTTTAGATTGCAAAGACTCCCTAGCTCTCTAGCCTTTCAGACTGCAAGCCTTGTAAGACACGCATCATACTTTGAGTTGCACCCAAAATCTCCTCAACCTTATGGCTTTCGGGTGAAACGATTTTTAAATAGTCTGGATATAATTAGAAATAAGGTACTTCCATTCAAGGTATCATCAACGCCTCCATGGAAATTACCTGACATATCATTTTGTAAATACTTTATTGGAGTTAAGAAGAATATGACTGACTTAGAATCCAGGTCTCTTTTTATGGAACATGTCGAAGAACATAGGGGATCGACTTTTATATATACTGATGGCTCCAAATCTGATGCTGGCGTTGGATTTGGAGTACATAGTAATGATTTTAATTGTAGAGGTGCACTTCCTCTAACAGCTTCCATATTTACTGCCGAACTGTATGGCATATTAACCGCTATTGAGAAAATAGCTTTGGAAAAGGAGGGTAATTTTACAATTTTTAGTGATGCAAGGAGTGTTCTTCAAGCTTTAGAAGTTTTTAATTCTAGTAACCCTCTAGTTTTAAAGATTTTAGAATGGCTTTTTATTATTGGACGGAAAGGTATAACTGTTCGATTTTGTTGGGTTCCAGCACATGTAGGTGTGTCTGGGAATGAGAAGGCAGATTTACTGGCGAAGAATGCGGCATCCGAGTTGTTACCAAGGAGGTATCCCATTCCATGTAACGATCTCCTACCTTACATCAAGAAATTGGTTTGTGATAAATGGCAACAGCACTGGGACAGTCAAGACGGCAATAAAATGAGGGAAGTAACAAATATCATATCACCTTGGAGGTATAACATGATTCCCCGAAAATGGGAGACGACTCTTTGTCGTCTCCGTATTGGTCACACACGGTTGACACACGAGTTTCTGCTGAAGGGCCAACACCAACCGTATTGCGAGGACTGCTTAGTACCTTTAACAGTGAGGCATTTGTTGATCGAATGCCCTAATTTTACTAACCTAAGAAATAGATATCTGTTTGAGGCTCAAGGTGAGGATGGCAGGTTTATCCTTGCCAAGATTCTTGGACATGATGTGTCTTACTATGCGAGAGGAATTTTTAGATTTATTTCAGAAGCAGGTCTTCTGAAAACTATTTAACTATTTTAATGACTTCTTAATTTTTATGGTTTTAATCGAATTCTCTTTTAATTTTCATATACAGTAAATGGTATCGGCGTCAATGACCTTAGATGTCAGGATGCCAGAAAACTTTCAATCAATCAATCAATCCTTGATATGGTTGCAGAACTTGGCAAGCCGTTCTAATGTTAAGCCCGTTTCTTCGACATTTTCTTGGGTCTCTTCCTGGGTATCACTCTCTTCCTCACTTGCCGATTTTGTCAGGTCTTCGAGGTCTGCGTCAGTTAGGGGCTGGGAATGGCAGTCCAACAACTCGTCGATGTCTTCAGTCGTCATGTCGCCAAACCCGTCACCTCCAATTATGGCAGCCAACTGCACAGATTTGCGTATTGCAGAGTGTTGGATTTCCGACGGAGTAAATCCCTTGTCGTCGTAAACAATATCGGGCCACAACTTCTTCCAGCTCGCATTCATGGTTGCAGGTTTCATCTCTTGAAGTGCCTTCTGAATATTCTGCATTCTGCAGGCACGTGGCTATGGTGTACTGCCGCCAGTACGCCTTCAAGTTGAAATCTTCATCCTCGTCATCTTGGGCAGCATCCACACACGCAACGAGGTCCGCCAAGGTATTCTTCGTGTAGAGGGCCTTGAACGCCCTGATAACCCCCTGGTCCATCGGTTGAATTAATGACGTGGTGTTGGGTGGCAGGAACTCAACCTGAATGCCCTCATGCGACAGGTCAGTTGCGTGTCCACCAGCGTTATCCATAAGGAGAAGGATCTTGAATGGCAAGCCCTTCTCTACGAGATATTTGCTGACTTGCGGGATAAAACACTGGTGGAACCAGTTGGAGGTCAGCATCTTCGTAATCCATGCTTTTTGATTATGCATCCAGTACACGGGAAGGAGATTCTTATTTTTATTTTTCAAAGCGCGAGGATTTTTCGACTTATAAATAAGCCCCGGCTTTAACAAAAATCCAGCAGCATTGCCACACATCACGAGGGTAACGCGATCCTTGAATGCCTTAAAGCCATAGGCTTTGGCTTCCTCTTTGAACAGGAAAGTTCGCGACGGCATTCTCTTCCAAAACAAGCCAGTCTCATCCATATTAAAGACTTGTTCCGGCTTGTATCCACCTTCGGCGATAATATTCTTGAACGTCTGGTTCACGTAAGTTTCAGCAGCGGCAGTGTCAGCGGAAGCAGACTCCCCATGCAGGGAAACGCTTTTCAGGGCGAAGCGTTTCTGAAACTTCGCGAACCATCCTTTGCTTGCGGAAAAACGTTTCTGAGGCTGGGAATCAGTGGATGTCCCTGGTTGAGGATCATCTGCATCATCATCATCTTCAGCATGGTTGCCGTCGTCGTCTTTAGGTTCCTTTGCAGCAAAATTCTCATATAAACTCAAAGCCTTTGCTTGGATGGTGTTCGTATCCAACGCTATGTTCTTCTTCCGGCAGTCGGCAATCCACACAGCTAAAGCACCTTCCATGCGTACGATCGTTTTATTACGCGTTGTAACGACTCGCTTCGCTGATCTGCTAAAGGTGATTGCAGCCGTCTTTCTAATGTTCGCCTCGCCTTTTTGATATAGCGAACGGTGGATTCGTTGATGCCAAAATGGCGGCGGGCGGCCGCGTAACTTCTACCATCTTTTAACATGTCGAGAAGCGTAACCTTCTCAGCTATCGTCATCATCCTTCGGTGGCGTTTAGGCTCACTACCAGCCTTAAGAGAAGCAGAACGCTTGGGAGCCATTACAGTAGGATTTACGTACAGTACTGTAACAAAAAGTTCAACTTAAAAAGGTCGCACACAGCACAGATTAAACTTCACAAACTTAAGAACGTCTACTCAGCGATACGCGGTAAGAGAAAGTGAACGATCCAGCCCCGCGAGAACTTTGATGCTGCGGGCAAAACACCAATCACAGGCTAGATAACAAAACTTGAGTTCTGATTCGTCATCTATCAGCGCTTGAACCAATCACAACCCGTCTTACAGTACTATGATGCGTTGGTTACCTACTCATAGAAGATGCCCCGCGCATACTGAACGTACGTAGATTAAGTACAATACCGTAATAATAATAAATAATGATAATAATACTGTACAGTAATAATAATAATAATAATGATAATAATAATAACAATAATAATTTTATTAACAACAACAACATTAATAATAATAATAACAATAATAATAATACACACTTTACGTACGCTATTTTACGCCTCTCTCTCTCTCTCTCTCTCTCTCTCTCTCTCTCTCTCTCTCTCTCTCGTACGCTTATTCGAAATGTGATTTTTGCAACAAAGAATATTATTGGATGCAGTACTGTACTACGTACGTATACATACAAAAGATTCATGGAAAAGAAGCACATCCATTACAGTACACACCATTCTAATATGGTATGACTGCATCTGATTTGCGTTTCATGTTCGATTTAATTTTACTACGTACTGAATTATCGTATGATCACATTCTCTTTTCGTGTTTTATTTCTTTCTGTGCTGAATTATATATCATATGTAATGCAATGAACAATCAGTAAGAGCAGATATTACTAATTACAGTATTAATGGAATTACAGGTAACAAAATATCGTATTTGGGGGTCTTCAGATTTCGCGGTATTTTCGAATTTTCCGGAAAATCCGCGATATGTATATATATATGGGTTATGGAAAAACCCTGCGAAGTGGTGAATCCGCGATTGTCGAACCGCGAAGTAGCGAGGGTTCACTGTACTTCTGTCCTTCTGTGCGCCAGCTTTCTTCAATCGCCAGCGCACATCTGCGCGCCCTTTTCCTGCCACGCACCAATGGGCGCCAACGGTTTTTCCTGACCGTCCAGGATTGCCTGATTGACAGCTCGCATCAGCGCTCTCCTTCCTGATGCACCTGCGCGCTTTCTGATTAGCGCGATGCGCGCTAACCATCCCTAGTCTCTTACGCCTCAGCAATCTCCTACGCGCCTGCACGCTAGTGTTTTGTTAACGCACCACTGCTCGCCAACGCGCCAACGCTTGCCAACGTGCCTTTACTCGCCTACGGGCCATCGCTCGCCAAGACGCGCCATCGCTCGCCAAGACGCGCCATCGGTCTCCCGACCGTCTGCGCTCGCCCGCGCGCCCACGTGCCCACGTGCCCGCGCGACCGCACGCCCACGTTCCCGCGCGCCTACGCGCATGCCCGCCCGCGCACATGCGCTCCAATGTTCACCCGCCCGCGCGAACCAACGGTATTCCATCGCGCGAACCAACGGTGTTCCATCGCGCGAACCGACGGTGTTCCATCGCGCGAGCGCCAGCTCGAGTCCTGCAGTAAAGCATCGCTTGCCTATGTGTCGTCGCTCGCCTGTGAACTATCGGATTCCGACCGCCAGCTCTCGCCCTTCCAACCACGCCCACCCTCCTTCTGCGCTCCCTCACGCACTTTCGTCTGCGCTTCTGCGTGCCCGCACACGGGTGCTTCCACGTTCGCCCACGCGCGAACCATTCATTTACCATCGCGCGAGCGCCAGGGCGATTGCGACCGCGATTCCCGTCGGGGTTTCGCAACACGGCCAGCCTGGCGAGTCTTCTGGAGCGCGTATTTCCAGAACACGGTCTCCACCCCGTAAATGCAGAGCATGGCTCTTGCTAAAGCAGGAAGAATCTTCAGGGAGGTCTGTGCAACATTCTTCTTTCCAGAACCTGGGTTAGTCCTTTCTCTTCGTCATTCCCTGGAAGGGTCTTGCCAGGGAGTTTTCCTTTTGAGATTTCTCCGTTGGGCAAGGGGTGACTGGTTTAGCCCTTCCTCTTCACATCTCGTGGAAGGGGCTTACCAGGCTTTTCCCTCCTCGGTTGCAACCCGAGGTTTTGTACTAGGAAGCCCCAGGAAGATCTTGGGTACTTTCCTCCTCTCGAGCTCAAGCACCTTTGCGTTCCGTCGCCAAGTTTCAAACTTGCGGGCAACCTCGATGTTGGAGCATCTAGACGCAGTGTCCGAGAGCTTCCTCTCGAGTGTCTCATCCGTGAATGTCGACAAGCTCAGACACTCTTCCATCCTTGGGAAGAGCTTGTTTTGAGCCCAAGGACAGAGAAATGGACAGTTGTTGGGCGAAGGAAGTCGAATTCCGTTTTCACTCCTCTAAGGCGCTTACTTCCAGACCCTGCAGGCCTCTGACGCCTCTTCATTCAGCCTCGTCAGCCTAAGTTATCGGAACCGGCTACGGCAGCTAAGACAAGGTGTACAATAGCAGTCCCCTCCTGTTAGGGACAGGTAGCACAGGAGGCTCTCCGGGGGGGTCATAATCCTAGAGGGAGCGGCAAAGTTCACTAACTCTAGGATTGGCAATCCCCCTTGTAGGTCTCACGCTGGGGGGATGCCTAAGGTTACTCGTCCGGATAACAGCCTCCCGATGCCGATTCCTTAACGATCTCCGTGATCAGCCAAGGATATTGCGCCTCGCTCTTACCATCTCTCCTTCACTGTCGGCGAATCCATTGTCACTGAGCCTCTATGCCATGGGGTCGGCAAGAGGTTTGCCTGTTGGGCAGAAGGATCCATGCCTCAGGAGAAGGTCCTCCATAGGATCATCGACAGCTCCCCCCCCCCCCCCCCCCCCCCCCCGGCTTCTTCCGTCGATCCTTTCTTATGGGAAAACATCTGAGACGGGAGTTCCGTCGTCGACCTCTCAGCTCTGATCAAGTTTGTCGAACAAACTTCGTCCAGCGTGGAACAGCAGAGTCGATCAGACTGGTAACGAGGCTGCAGGACTCCTTAGGCCCTGGATCGGAAGGACGGGTACTTCCAGGTTCCATTCCATCCATCTTCCAGGAAGCTCTTGGAATTCAGCCTAGACTACAGATGTTCCTGCTTAAGATGCGGTGTGGCGATCCCGCCGCGGCATTGCAGGTTTTTCCCCCAGAGAACTCTCCCTGCTTTCCTCATGGCCGCTCAGGAGCAGGCTTCCGCCTCCTTCGCTTTTTGGAGGTCTGGTCAACTCCGGCAGGCTCGGGTTCGACCTTCTTCAACACCGGGACAAGCTTCCGGGTCTTTACCAAGAGTGAGGGATCATGGTAATTTGCTAGGAGCCTTCTCTACTTCTGCCTCAACATCTGGAGTATCTAGCCATGATATTGACTCCTTCTCCGAGCCTTCCCTTCAGTTGACTGTGGCAAGGCTGAGGAGAGTCGCAGTACCTGTTCTCAGTCAAGAAGAGCTTTCAGCCCTATCTTGGAATGTTTCCTGGGTCTCTTTTCCTCATTGACCCGTCTAGTTCCGAACGGTCGCCTCAGGATAAGTTCCCTGTGAGGCGGCCCAAGTTCCGGTGGTATCCAAGCAACGGTTAACCGGACTTTCTGGTCTCTATGGGACCAACGGAACGTTTAGACTGGCAATGGGTGTTGACCTATGGAACCTCTTGCATGGGAGTGGAAATTCTCATCCTTTCCCCACATTTGATGCTGTTCTCGGACTCGTCAAAGAAAAGGGGGGGGGCATGTTCCGGTTCAGGCCTATGGTCAGGACCTAAAGGGTACCTCCCCATCATTCAGGCAGGCTTAGGGGCCATAGTCTGGCCCCTTTACAGATCCTACAGACCCTGCCGAGTCGCTCCGGGCGCGACAACTTCATGGTACTGGCGTATTCCAACCAGCAGGGAGGCGCATTTTCATACTTTAGCATCTTGCAGTAGAGATACTGAGATGATCCGAGGTCCTATCAATACCACTATCGGCTCGCTCATTCCGGGCAGAGGAATGTTCTCTCTGACTATCTGAGCAGATCCTCACAGATAGAGTCCCTGGGGGTCTTTGGCCTATAGTAACCAGCAAGTCCTGGCCTGGGGGACCTGATCACGACAGCCTGGAACTTCAAGCTTCCGCTGTTCTTCCCCCCAGTCTCAGACCCCAACTCTTTGGCAAGATGCTTTCCGGTGACGTTGGGACAACATCGACGCCTGCATCTTCCCACCATTGTTGTCTATTGAGAATGGGTCTCAACAAGACCAGGTTGTCTGTCAACCTTTCGATGGCCCTGAGAGCTCCGCTATGACTATACGCAGAACGGTTTCCGGACCCTCTGCTTTCCATGACGGAACTCCCGGGAGAGCTTCTTCCACGACACAGGCTACTCAAACGACCACACTACAACATCTTTCACGAGCCGTTGCATTGCTTCGGCTTCACGCCTGGAGACACTACTCCGCCTCCTCAAGAAGAGACAACCCGCTACAGTCGCGGAGCGGAGGTCGCGTCACCTGCGATAGTCATCCGTACGGGTCTACCAGGCAAAGTGGAGAGTCTTCTGTGGTTGGTGTCGTGGGAGAGATACCTCTTCCCCTGAGGCCTCTTCTCCAGCAATAACAGAGTTAGTGCTTTTCGGCGGGAGGAAACTCTTTTCCGCTCTCGGCAGTGAAGCCTATCGCTCAGCCTTTCCCTGGAAGGAATAGACTTTTTCCTTCCCGCTGGACGCTGGACCTTTCTTCGCTCATGCGAAGCTGCGAACGTCCCTGCCCCCAGTCGGAGTGAGACCTCCTCCATGTAGCATGGTTTGGACTCTTTAGTCCCTTAAGAGATCTTCTCAAGAACCATTACGTCAGGCCTCTGATCGTATTCCGTCTTGGGGGACGGTGCTCCTACTCACTCTGGCCTCGGCCAGGGTGTAAGCAATCTTCATGGTCTCGTACGACTCCGCCCTTTCAAGAGAATAGGGGAAGGCAACATTCAGGTTCACTCCCGAGTTGTTTTCTAGACTCAGAATCTTGGAGTCCCGGTCCTCCGGTTCGACTCCTTCAAGATTTCGAGTCTCCGTTCTGTATCAGATAACCCAGACCTTCTCCTTCTTGCCAGTAAAGGAATCGAGGGGTTATCTTTGGGAACAGCTGCAGTTTGTCCTCACGTGCAAGCCGGTTTGGGAGCACAGGGAGGACACTGGGGAGAGTCACCAGTATACCTCTTCAGCTCGGACTCAAGAGCATTCATCTCGACCTGAATCCAGACCCTCCCCCGTCACGGCGCCCAACAGCACGATGTCAGATACATCGCAGTGTCCCTCGCCTTCGAGTAGAACTACTCTGTGATGCAGGTGCTACAAGCTGGAGTCTGGAAGCATCTAATGACCTTCGCAGCCCGCTTCCTGCAGGACGTGACCCACAGGAGTATTGATACGTTTCTATCGCTCTGTGGTGGCTACACAACAGCTGGTCTAACCTCAGGCTCCTTTTTGGACAAGTAGCAGAAGGTTGAGGGCATTGTTATCAGGTTTTAGTCTGCATGAACGAAAGAAGTATGTCTGGCCCTTACTTCTTTCTTCATCGTCCCCTCTACTGGGGAAGCAGCATCCTGGTCTCTGCATAGCTGACCTCAAACCTCTGCAGGTAAACCATGCTTCCTTGTGTTCCGAGTATTGAGTCAATACTGTCGCGTCCCCCATACCCTGACGAGGTGGTATTGGGAACGTCCTAACCCAGAATTCCTTCTGGAACTCCAGGTCAACTGCCTAGGACGGGTCACACTTTCTTCCTTCACACACAAGCTTATGTAGGCCACACGTTTCCTTGCGGAGCAAGGAACTTGTGAGGTGCAGGGACTCCTTTTCGCGAGTGCGACTCACTCGGATTCTGAGTCCCCGGGTAAGCCAAAGCCAGTATGGCTGGGGACTTTCCACCCTTCCTAAGGGATTAGTCACCCAATGTAAATAGCGTGGTTTGTATTTCGGTTACGGAACAAATGACAAATTCGGAGATAATTGGCATTTTTCCTAACCATACAAACCTTAGCTATTTACACATATTTGCCCGCCAGCCCTGTCCCCCAAGTCAAGTCCTACCTCTAAGTGAAGTGAGACATTTCACCGGCGTGTGAGGGAGGGAGGGGTAGCAAGCTACCCCTGCTAACTAGCGCGGGGTAGGAAACCCTCGTTAAAATCTAATGGCTCATCATTTCAGCTACGCCGAAAGTAATACCACAATGTAAATAGCTAAGGTTTGTATGGTTAGGAAAAATACAAATTATCTCCGAATTTGTCATATTGGCAGGGACGTCCACCCTCCTAATGGTTGAATCACCCCTAATAAATAGTATACGTTTGTATTCCAGTTATGGAACAAACAACAAATTTGGAGATAATTTGTATTTTTCTTATCAATACAAACCTTTAGCTATTTATATAAACTTACCTGCCAACCCTGTCCCCCTTTAAGTTCTACCTCCAAGCAAAGTGAAGCAAGCAGGTTGCTAGCTAACCCCCTTATTCCCACTAACTAGCGGGATAGGTAGTTAACCCTCGCTAAATTTTAATGACACGTCCTTTCAGCTTCTCCAAAAGTAATACCCCTAATAAATAGCTAAAGGTTTGTATCGTTCGAAAATACTGTATACAATTATCACCGAATTTGTCATTTTTGCTAACTTTTTGGAGTGATATTTCAGCAGTATAATTTTTTTAAATTCATGTATGCTCTTTAGCTCTGCCTGCAAGAGTGCTGTACATGCAAACTGCCATTAAGCAAATTCACAAATGCCAAAGAATAATCATCTTGTAATTCGTCGTCGTCGTCGGCGCCCACTCGTGTCCGAGTATTAGGTTCTGCCGTTAGCCATCAGCCTCCTGAGAAAGAGATGAAGAAGGGTGGAGGAAACGACAGAATGCCAGTAGCTGGGTATATTGTTTTGGGTGGTCGTGGCTTTGCAACGGCCACGCACACACACTTGGCCCACACCGTTTTCACCGCGGCTCAAGACATATGAGACAGGCGGCTTCTCCGATGTTGGTTGCATCGGGCTGCCGGGTTCTTGTTATGTCAAGGCCCGCCTTGTTGCCTGCCCGACAGGCATTGCCCTCTTCCGCTGGCGCTGGGAAGCTCCGCCGTTGGGGTCTTGTTTGGTTTGATTTTCGAGTTTTCCTTCTCCTAGCCTTTGCCTATCTTAAACAAAGGAGAAGGCCTATAGGGGTCCAGTCTTGGTCTGGTCTCTCAGAACTGGCCTTAGCGGTATGGTTGAGCCTGCCAGGGTGGATAAACTACCCCATCGCCATTGCCCAGCCCATCATTGAGACACTCAAGCCCCTCTACTGCAGCAAAGTGCTGGACCATCAGGGGATCTTGTAATTACATGTAACATAATCACCCAGTATAAAATGTAATTAAGATTCTACAAACTTGAACCTCTATAATGCATCAGTAGTGGTTATTTATAGTATTTGTTTGTTGATCTTTAATAACGAATATTAGAATGAACCAGCTGCATAATCAGGAGCTTTAAAGAAAAAATTTTGATATACAAATATCACTACTGTACAAGTAGCATTAAAGTAAAAATAATAAAACCAGACCTTAAGGCATAGCCATGTAAGTCAAAAATGTATAACCTAAGTCTTGCCTACTAAATGCTTATCAGGGGTGCCTAGATAAAAGAAACGATTATCTACCAAAAAAACACTTGAATGTCTTTAATTATGAAATCATATCTACTAATGGTATACATACAGATTAAAAAATATCTGGTCCTGATAAAAAATTTTCCATGATGAGAAGCAATATATCCTATTTACCAGTGCTAGACAACAAATATTTTAACAAATTTGTATAGATAACATTAGTTGCATCTTGTCCACACTGTCCCTAAGTAAGTAAAACATGTAAGAATACAGGAATAGTTTTCTAAAAATTTCTCATTACCCTTTTTAGTAAGAGCAAAGCATTTTGGAAAAAGTTCATAAATCTTCAATAGGAAGAATGGTAGACATCTTGTTAATCTGGCAGAATAAGCTGATCTGCTAAGTCTTGTAAAGTAATTAAAAAACAGTGTTTCAGTATCAAAAGCATTTAATTTGTATTTATTCCATTAAATTTCACTTATTTTTCCAATAAAAATACAGGTAAAAATATTAAACAACCATAAAATCTGAAAGCCCAACAATTACATTCTTAAACAATTCTTCTTCATCCAAGGGGTTAACTATTGCACTGGCTACTTTCCTCTTGGCTATGGTAGAAGAGAGACTTTTAGCTATGGTAAGCAGCTCTTGCTAGGAGAAGGACACTCCAAAATCAAACCATTGTTCTCTAATCTTGGGTAGTGCCATAAGCCTCTGTACCATGGTCTTCTACTATCTAATTTCTCCTCTTCTTGTTTTGTTAAAGTTTTTATAGTTTATGTAGGCAATATTTATTTTAATGTTGTTACTGTTCTTAAAATATTTTATTTTTCCTTGTTTCCTCTCCTCATTGGGCTATTTTCCCTGTTGAGCCCCCTAGGCTTATAGCATCCTGCTTTTACCACTAGGGTTGTAGCTTAGCAAGTAATAATAATAAATAATAAATAATCCATTGCTTTATACAGATAAAGCAATGGATTATTTATGTGCCCTTCAGGTAACAACAGTATGTCAATACAAGAACGTAGCCCTCTTATTATTATTATTATTATTATTATTATTATTATTGAGAAATAAAATATTACCGTATATACTCGTGTAACAGGCGATCTAGCATATACGATCCCCAAATTTTCACCCATAAAAAAATATTTTATCTACTTCCTGTACCATGCACGTTCATTTTTTGAGAAACCAGATTACAATAGGCTATTCTTTGTTACTCCATCTCTTTATCCTATCTTCTATTTCCATAAGTTGAAAAAGCAATAGAATGATACAAGCATCGTTAAGTAACGTTACATTCATTGTATAAAAGCATACACCTACAATGACAACCAAATGGAAAACAGGTATTTTGTTATGAAAAACAGAATCTGATAGAAACAGCTGATCTGCTAGGCATTTCAACCATTGTAAACAATTACCATAATCATGATCCAAATATCGATACGTAGAATAAGGCTGATTTAATTTTTCATGATACAGTGCCCCTATTTGCTATGGAGAAAAAAATCTTTGATGAAATATGATGCTCAATTTAAACATTAAGCTGAAGCTGAGAGAACAAACTGCTTAATTTGTTTGAAATCAGGGAAAGCTGTGTCTGAAACTCAAGCAAACAAAGAAAAATAAGTGGGAATTCCTTATAAATGTGCAAATAATGTACTGTATTTAAATGTAAATTGAGGAATTTTGAGGATAATTAGGCAAAGTGTGTGCCTGAAAACTAAGAAAATTGTTTTGTTATAACATGACCTATTACAGTATAAGACTTCATGAAATTCCAGAAGAAAAGATTTTATATTAGGTGCAAGATGGTGTACTGCACAGTATTCAATTAATGAAAACTGGTAAACCAAATTGCACTAAAGCTATCAAAAGAATAAAAAAAAATAATATATCAAAGATTTCCCAAGCTTTATAATCAAGCACCACAAAGTTAAAAATTCTAAATTATTGTGCTTAGCAACATGGATGAAATAACATGGCTGAAACCACTGGTAAACTTTGATGTGCCATTAAACTCGACAGTAACATATAAGGAAAAAAATTTCAAAGTTATTTAGGTTTTTATGCTAAAATAAAAATATGTCAATATAACATCAGTTTTTTTTTACCTTGGTAAATGGTTAATGTATATATTTCGGTCAACAGAGTAGCCTGGTTTAAGAGTACATACGCTACTTTTATATCTTGTGTATGTTGCATGGGCCCCTTAAAATTAGCTTCAAAAGTTGCATGATACACAAGTATATACGGTACTTATTAAGTGACCATTTTCTCCCCTTGAATTGTAACATAAGATAACCCCAATCCAACAACACCAACAACAACTGCTAACACAACATAAGAGATAGGACAGGATGTATATCCACTCCTAATACCATCATGTTCAAGGTTCTCTTCTTCACCAGGTAGCCCCTCTTCCATTGTCTCAACTTCTGTAAAGTAAAAATAAAAACGTGGGTTAGGATAATGAAAATGAATTCTTAAGAAATTGAGAATTACCGTGTAAAGAGACATACTTCAAAAAATATCACATATCACTACTAATTTAACTAACCAAATTTGTTTTATTCCCTTGCAACAAATATTATTGTTTTATCTCAAGAATTCTTTTTCTGTACATTATCTATTTATGCGGTGGCTGTTTAATATCTTGTAAATAATATGAGTTTATAAGATCAGGTCATATAAATTTATGTAATGATATACTGTATCTTGTAAATGTGAACTCTCTCTGCCAAGTAGTAGGCATCACTTGGCTACTAGTTTTTGTACCGATTAAAAACTATCACTACACTAAGGTTAAAATACACAAATCAAACTAATTGTTTATACAAAGGAATCAGCAGACTAGAAAGACAAGGAATTGAAATCCTTTTAGCAAGATTGAGTATTGATCATACGATACTAACCCATGGGTTTTCAATGTGCACACCTCTTGTGATAGTTATACAGTATATTATTTCCTCTCAAATTTATTCGGGCCAGCTCTGTAAGAGAGTTCAACTCACAAGGCTGGACAATTTCTCCCTTTTAATAATAATAATTATTATTATCAGTTATAAGTAATTTTTCTTTGTCAAAGTTGAACCTAAATCCACATTCATTAAAAATGAGGTTCCATACAGTGGTCGATACAATCCCAAAGACTAGTTACAGTAAGTTAGTAGAACAGTGGGCATAGATTGTAATAAACTAGGATAAAAGAACATCATTGGGCAAACATTAATGAGTAATTTGATGGTGAATACAGTCTGAATAAAAAATAACAGGTAATCTCCAGACAATCAAAGGCGAGTTATTAGCCAACGGATCATTTTCACATTAAAAAAAAAAAGCCATCAAACAGTACCGGTTGTTTACACAATCAACTACAAACAGTCTGGCACTTGATGCTTTTGAGACAAATGTGTTAAATATTTTAGGATAAATACTTTTGAGCTTAAAACAAGTGTGTAAAATCTATTAGGATAAATACTTTTGATATTAACTAATACAAAGAGTTTGCAATATGGTAATAGTTTACCACAAAGATATATGAGAAACTAAATGGTGCCTGTGATCACCTAAATAAACATATCGGTAATATTAATTCCTTTGCAAAATATTTCAGGGTGATAAGTTTTTAGGGTTTAAATTCCTTAATATAAGTTTTAGCTCCTTGGGAGTTTTGTTGGTTTTATCATTCTCAATCTGAAAGCACAAATTAGTACTCTTTCTTAGGTTATGGGAGTTAATCTAGTTTAGAGAAAGGAGTCTAGCAATTTAAAGTAATTAAGTAAGCCAAGGCTTTAGATTTCCTGAATCTTTCCCTCACTATCTCACCTCCATTGAAATGTGGGAGTTAGCAATATGACCACCAGGAAAAATCTTAAAAATATACAGAATTTTAATAATAAAATTACTATTTTCAATGCTTGTCACACTGCCTCCCCACTGACTAGTTTTGACTTAGAAACTGAAAGACATTCTACCCATAAAGTAGTACAGTATTGCCATAAGATGCCAACACTAACTAGAAGGGCAGGGTAATCACACAGAAATAAAACTGGAGATTTTAGTTTTAAGGGTAGATTTTGTCATTTAACCAGCTTCAGGAGAGGAGCAGTTTGAATGGCAGGCGAGTATAGAAATATGTAATTCTACAAGATTTATCCCATCTTACAAAAAAAGGGCTAAATTATCCAAAAGAGAAAGGATAGGTCAGTCGAGATTTACAGTAATACTCCTATTTAGGTCAGTTTGACATACAGTTCATCAGTTGTTCCAAATTTACAACGCTCATCCTTAAGTATTAAATAAAAAAATTAGAATTAGGTTACGACCTTACATCGCTTTCTACGTCGTACAATAACAATGAAGAGCTATTCTGTACAGTTTTATATTTTACATGGAAGCTTATTAATGTAGGAGTGTGGTTTCTAAAAAATGATAGGACATTCTAAGTACTTTTTCGTGTTCTATATGTTTATAGGGATCGTATAAGTCGCTTTATAGGCAAAAAATCTGATCTACATCGGAAATTGACTTCTGTTTGGTTTCTTGAAACCCATTAACAATGTAAGGTGGGATATTAATGGACTATATTATTATGCTAACTCCAGCATACTCGGTAGAGGATTACAAAATCTTTAAGATCAATAAAGATCCTGCTTATAAAGAAGTTCAGAAATGTTACTCAGAAGGATGTACAGTATAGTACTGTTAAAAACGATTGGACAGCAAGATAGAAGAAGGGAATTGGGAACAATATAAAGTAACGATATAAAGCAAGTGCCGCCAAGGGCCAAAGGAATGCTACAAAGATCCGTAACTAAGAGGGCTTATTTACAGCCCACACCCAAAAATACATCAGAGGTCACTCTGACACAAGAACAAAGGGTAGAGCATCGTAGAAAAGATATCTATGTAAGAACGACTGACTAATTGCAGTGATTAGAGTAGAGGCTTTCCCTATATCCAAGCTATGTTACCCTTGATGGTCTATCAGAACTAGAATAGTACACCAATTGTGATCTAATTTAAAATTTTTGGAAGATAAAAGAGCAAGTAAAGTATTAGTTTGTATTAGTGAATCAAACTTAGTATACTATTAATACCATAGGGACTAAGATTTATTGTGAATTTTGAACTTTATTTTATTCAAAACAATTACAACAACTTTGTTATCTATAACACCAAAGTTGTCTGATCAGTTATGTTATCCCACACATACAATTTCACCAAATTTCATAATTGAATGTTCTTTGATCTTGGTAAAACTGGCTTCATTTTTTATGTGAATCCAAAATGAAATATGCACTAAGTGGTACATGAATAAAGAAAGATACATACCAGTAATTATGCAAAATTTCATTTAAAAATCATAAAGTAAGTCTGTTTTATAGTTTTTTTTTTTTCATGTACATAAAACTATCAACATACTTTCCAGTATGGAAAGAAAGATGAAGAGTTAAATTCCTTCCCAGAAAAGATTAGCTCAGTCTTACCTTTAAACGTTTCAAGTGTGTCGTCAACATGCTCATCTCTTACTTTGACTCCCAGGAGCTCTTGAGCTGATTGACATGCATCAGCACTTGTATCACCAGGAAATAGATAGTCACAAAGACTTACTGGTAATCCCCCACCTGCAAAAATAGAAAATAACATGAACTTTACTGATATCATTTATTGAATTCATAGAAATTTAAATTCTAAATCCGATCAGTACATTTAAAATCTAGGTGGTTTATTCTGTAAAGGCTTGACAATTTTAATATGAAATGGAGTAGCAATTTCACTCCTGCTCATACCTTCCAAGAAGACTCTTCTTGGCGGTTCATGTATTATAGGACCAATGAGATGAGATGGAGGCTCTTCAATTAGCGAGTCGCAGTGCATCTCCCACCGTGACACAACTGAACGTACTAGATCTACAAGAACGGCTGCTCGTGCTTCCCCTGCAGTGGCCTGAAAAATTTTGGTCATGTTTTGCATAGCTTCATCTTTGCCATAATAGAAAACTATTTTGTAAGGCCTCAGTACCAGTAGGCGTTGAAATAAATTATGTTTTAATCAGAAACTGAAGTTGATATTAGACCTTTGCATTATCATCATAACTAGATACATATGTAGGATGCCATTATCCTCAAAAAGTAGTACTTTATGGCATCTAAATCATGTATGTGCTATAAAAACTAAATGATTTTGACCTACTCCTAAGGTTGGAGAAAAAAAAATTAAAAAAAATTTCTAAGATTTTCTCTTGGTTAGAGTAAATTTTATCAAGGTGGTTCTACATCGCCAAATTATCTATGTAATTCTCAGTATTATCTAAACTCTGATTATCTAGAGTGCATACTCAAAGTATCTTGAATGATGCTAGTGCACAAATATTGCATTATAAATGTTGATCATCTTTCAAAAATTCAAGGATCCCACAAATATAATCCTGAAAATATATGGAACCTCTAGATAAACAACTACTTTAGAATAGTGTCCTGTACTTAAAATTCAGGATAAGTTTTGTTTTGAGAAGAAAGAAATGTGTTTGGAATACGACTCGCTCGCTAGAACTGGTGTGGGCCGAGAAGAGTCAGGCATACCAGCAATTACCTCTTTCAGTATGAAAAAGAAACCCACACCTCAAGAGGCCTGTAGATCTCATTCAAAGCACAATCCTTACTAAAACTTAATTTTGGCTTTTTTTTTTGGGGGGGGGGGGTATGAGAGCACCATGTGCGTCACTTGGATACAGTATACCAACAATTACAATTTAGACATTGTGAAAAAAAGAGGCCATTAAATCAGCTAACTGTGCAAAGAGGATGAAATCAAAGTTAAAACAAAGATCACAGACAATATTATAGTAAGTTGATAAATTGTCTTTGATCTTGATACACACAAAACACTTAGTTGCAGGCACTATAAATTGTGAGAAGGCAAAAATGTTGGAAGCTGATCTTTTTAAAGACATAACAGGAATGAGTGAAGATACTAATGAAGTATTTAAAGGCAGCTATGGGTGGTTTGGATATCTTTAAGAGGAGGACTGGCATACATAGCCATAAAAGTACTGATTTGAATGACAAGACAATGTCACACCAGAAACTTCCTTAAAGGGAGACAAATACAAACTTCAATGCACAGGTTTTTAGTAAAACTCAAACCTGGTGAGCCTCAATCAGGTCTAAGTCAAATATCAAAAGGCAATAAAACAAGAATTTCAGATTTCTGAAGTTTTGGTTAAAGAGGGGACTTCTAAACAACAAAATCTCCTCCTCCCTTTTCTCATCATCATCCTCCTAGATAAGGGGTTCTCAATGGGGATAGAATTCACCCCATGGAGTGAATTTTGGGTTTTCAGGGGGTGTATTGTGACCACAGTAAGTTTTTGGGGTTAGGAAAGCAATTATAGGTTTTGGCCAATCTGGCCTGTCACCTGGGTTGGAATTAAACCTGTACTAACTGAAGCTAATATTAGGATTAAAAAGGTACTGAGAAAGGGGACAGACAATAATATATAATTGACCATCCAAGGTGAACCAAGGATTTGAAAAAAAAAATACTTAGAAAGGGGATAAATCCTATTAATTACAAAATTTTAATAAACACTAAAATTAAAAGTTTGCACTCAGTTTTTAGATCCACTTAAATGCATCCCTCTGTCAAGGCTAAGCCCTATGGTTAATTCGGATTACTGTATAAGAAAAAAAAATCTTCAATGAAGACATCAGCACCAATTACTGTACATATATACATAGTATAACATACAAGAGGGAACACTATTCTATCTTATTTCTCTTCCTCTTATTTTGTAAAGTTTATATAGGAGATATTTATTTTAATGCTACTCTTAAAAAAAAATTATTTTTCCTTGTTTCCTTTCCTCATTGGGCTATTTTCCCTCTTGGAACCCTTGGCCTTATAGCATTCTGCTTTTCCAACTAGTGTTGTAATATAATTATTCTTATCAAATATCAATATGGAATTAAATACAACTCATTTCTTTGTATGTAGTGTGGCATCTTTCTCTTTCTTTTATGCAGCTTCATTTAAGGATGATTTACTTTCTTGTTCTTTTCTTGAACTAACGACCAAGGCTTCAGATATATTGGAAAAGGTTTCATATTTTTATTTACTCAGAAAATCTTTTGTGGGATAATACCAGTGGGTGCTGTTGCCTACAGATGGAGCACCAGCTATGTGGGGACAAAATCAGGATTCCAATTATGTGTGAAAAAAGCGAGCTCCAAAAGTGAAAGGCATTAATTGTATGATCCATCGTCAGGCACTAGCGTCAATAGCACTTCCAGCTCCACTACGTTTTAGATCAAACAATTCAAATTGTGAAAGAAGCCACCCTCAATTCACAACTTTTCAAGCAGTTATGTACTGATGTGGATGTTGGTCCTCGTTTGTTTATTTTTCACACAAACTTCTGTTGGCTATCAAGAGGAAATTTAACTGAGCGAATATTTGAGCTTAGAGGAGCTCAAATTGGTTTTCGAAGTTCAAGGTAAGACTTGAAGTTTTTGCCAGGCTGAATGATGAAGAATGGATTGTGCATCTTGCCTATTTGGTTGATATATTTAATCAACTGAATCTTCAGATGCAAGGAAGGAATACAAATATTATAGAAATCGTAGGTGCCTTTAAAGCTTTCATGATCAATCTTGAAAATTTGTAGAGAAAGGTCAATACCAAAAATACAGTATACCAATGTTTGAGAAACTGGTATCCATTCTTGATGTTTGTGGTGAAGACAAGGTGCTTCCACAATTTGCAAAAAATTAAATATGGCAGCATTTGATAGCACTGGAAAATGAATTCCGCAGATATTTTTCTGAACTCAGAAATCCATTTAAATTGCCAGTTGAAAAGTTCCTGATGATTTTCAAGATAAACTCCTGGAGCCAAAAACCGATTCGGAAGTAAGATATATGTTTGATGAGAAATCAATAACAGAATTTTGGCCCCTGATGTGCGATTCCTACCCAAAGGTGTAATAAATAGCTGCCTGTGCCTTGTGAGTAAGGTTTTTCAACTTTGCTGTAAATTAAAATGAAGCAATACAGTAGATTAAAGGTAGAAAATTACCTACATTGTGCCCTTTCACGCACTTCTCTGAATATTTCAGAATTGGCTAAAAAAAAAAACAATCAGGTTTCGTCATTTGACGAACTGTAATCTTCTGAATAAAGTTGATAACAGATTTATAACAGCTTGTTTTTCTACTGAACTTTTTAATTGCATTAGCTTTAGTTTGGCCTGTTAAGTAGTCCATTGAAGAGAAAAAAATATTTTACTCTTATTCAAATTTTATACAGTATATACTGTACATCATTTCCAATTTGCACATAATTTGTAAAACTCCATTATAAACATAATCCATATTAAGTTGTGACTATACATACTAATTATAGGAGAAATTAAAAGGATTTTTAGCAATATTTGCATACTATTTAGAATGCACTTTTTGAAACAGACAACCTAGAAAGGAGGGATGAATGACATTCTGACAAATGGCAAAGTGGTGCATTGACCAAGAAAGGCTGAGAACCTCTGTCCTGGATCATCAACTCTTCTCAGCAAGGTTAAATTTATTTCTTCTAATCATAGTTTTTTATATATTGTATTTATGCATTTTAGTAATAAGTACCAAATTACTTTATACAACCTCATTAATGCATAATATGCCCTATAAGTATTATTGAATTTACCAGAACAGATTATTTGACTTCCCTGTTATTTCTCAGGGGAAAACTTTGGTATACTGAGCTTCATTTTCGGTATAAGTTCTACCCTTTGGAATCGATTAAGGATGCATACCAAGATACCCACAATATAACCATAAGTAACCATCCTTTTCAAAGGAGTTTCTTCCATAAGTAACCATCCTTTTCAAAGGAGTTTCTTTAACAATTGATTCTAGACATATCAAAATATTCCATGCTATGGAATACTGTAAGATGTCTCAAGCAGTCTCTATATACCAACATACCAACATAATTTACAAAGAATTTTATAGCCTTGTATTAGCAATTAAAAGGGTAATTAGTATTTACTAGAAAGATTACTTAGTTCAACAGTGAAATTATAATTGCTCTCATTATTTTTGGCTTTCTAGAAGACATTTCCACCAAAACTAGATAACAGTTAACCAAATATTGAAAAATACTTTTATCAACTTTCACTAACAATTAGTAATGGTCTATTGTAAATTGGTCTGACTGCAATAAGCCTAGATACCTCTGCTAATTAATAATATTTTCCAAATTTGTTGAATCAACCGCTTACCTTTGAATGTACGAATGCTAGACCTGCTAATTCTCCAATTAAACGTAACGACCCTGAGCTTTCTATCTTTCCATTGCTAGCAGCCAAAGGTGAACAGCAATCTAAGATTTCTACATTAAACACTTTGGGAGGTGTAAGCTCCATAACACCTCTACCTCCTTTCTTCTTAGTTGGCTTTTCTTCCGCATCTGGATCTAAGAGGTCACCATCATTTGGTAATTCCGAATCTATGAGTATGAGAGAGTCGCTCACACTATCTGCCCATGGCTTAATGTAGGTCTGAAAAAGAGTATAATCGTGATTAAACATTCTGCTGACCTTTGTTTTTTTTTAGATTTAATGAATTATACATTGCACATAGTATTGTATACAAATAAAAGATATGACAATCTAAAATGTTGTCCCCCTAATAAATTCAAGTTTAGTGCCTATGGATGAACACCCTTACAAAATAAACAAAGAATTTTACAGTTTACATAAAAGCTGCATTAAATACATTGTATGTTAAAATTATGATCATACTTGTCAACCAATATAGCACAGTTGACTATTTCTGAGGGCCAAAAGAATGTAATAGAAAATTATGAAAACTTGAAGGAAATAACGGCAACTCTACATACTCTCCCCACAACCATGTCTAAATTTAAAGCCAACTTATTTCATGCCTCTGTAGAGAGTGCTACCATAAAAATACACTTATGAAAATTTTGACTTTCTATAAGTTTTTTAAGGTATTTATACCAATTGAACAGTCGAAACTTTGCAAGAAAGCCCACATTGGTGAAGCTATGATTATATAGCCATGAATATACATTCAGACAGAGAGTCGGAGTTGATTATTTTGTTTGGCCAACACACATAATTGGTAATAATACATGTAAAAATCAAAAATTTTAAGTAATTTTTATTTTTCCTAACATACTTACCGAGAACTACTTTCTTAGGAGTTACCTGTAATCTCCTCTCTACCGACCAGAGTTTTGTGTAGTATACCCTAAACCCGTTTTCTATGGAGGGCTAACCCGGGAGTAAGAGAACGTGCCCCGAGGGTAGCCTTTGCGCTAGGTCGAGGTCCACTTGGGTCGTGTGCGCCAGTAAGTTCCTCGGATGTTGCAAAAAGTCCTTGCAAGGGCAGAGAGGCACTCGGGGAAGGTAGGGAGGGCCATTACCCGAAAGTAGTTCTCGGTAAGTATGTTAGGAAAAATAAAAATTACTTAAAATTTTTGATTGTTCCAACACGAATACTTACCTCAAACTACTTTCTTAGGAGACTTACACTTTAGGAGATGGGAGTGCCTTCCTGACCTTCAGACCCAACAAGCGGACGCCAAGAGGCCTAGATATGAATTAGGTTTTAAAAACAAAAACACACTGGGAAAACGGACGATAGGGCAACTACACAAAGAGCTCACGTTAGTGTCTAAGTACTCACCCTTTGAAAAAATTCTTCTGATGCTGAGTCCAGTAATGCAGTTGCAGAGACGTGTTCTTCAATGGTTACAAGAGTGGTTATCTCCGATAGGGATAGGAAACGGGGATTAGGGTGAAAGGGAACGAACCTGTGTCTCCTGGTTTTGCTATCCACGATTGAGCCTGGGGCTTTACCGTTAAATCACTTGGAGCGCGCAGATGACTGTTTCAATGGAGAACCTGTCTAAGGACCTTCTGGAGTAGTCCGTGAGGTAATGGGCAGTAAAGGTTGACTGGTTCAACCAGGTGCACACACGAAGGATCTGACCCACTGCCATGTTTTTCTCAAATGCTAAGGAAGTGCTCAGACCTCTGATGTCATGGGGTTTGGGAGTGCCTGGCAAGGCCAGTCCCTCCTCCTTGTAGGCCCTGGCAATAACTTGTCTCAACCAGAAGGAAATGGTATTCTTCGATACCTGTTTCTTAGTAACACCTGTGGAGACGAAAAGGCTCTTGATGCCTGGCCGGAGATGTGCAGTCCTTTCAAGGTATTTTCGAATGGCACGGACAGGGCATAACCTCAAATCCTCAGGATTCCCAGTCCTAGGTATAGCTGGCAGAGAGAAACCTTCGAATTTTGGGTCCCAGACTGCTGGGTTCTGGGTTTTCGAACTTGAAAGAGATCTCTTTCCACCCCTTCGAATGAGAGACGTCATAAGACAGCCCATGGATCACCCCTACCCTTTTCACAGAAGCCAAGGCCAACAAAAAGACTGTCTTGAGAGTGAGATCCCTGTTTACAATATCCTTCATTGGTTCGAAGGGGGGGCTACTTAACATCTTCAGGACCCTAGCTAAGTCCCACTGAGGCACCCTAACCGCTTGCAGGGGGCAGGACTGTTCAAAACTCCTGACAAGCATAGAGATGTGTCTAGAGGAACCCAGGTCGATGCCCTTCGGAAGGAAGACTTGACCCAAGGCTGCTCGTACTCCTTTTATAGCTGGGATTGACATCCCTATCTCGTCCCTGAGATATACTAGAAAGTCTGCTATGTCTGGGACCGAGGCTTTGAGGGGCTTTATGCGCTTTGAAGCGCACCACTTCGTGAAAGAGGCCCACTTCGCTTGGTAGACCGATGCCGACGACCTTCTCAGGTACCGCGACATCCTCTTAGCTGTTCCTGCTGAATATCCTTCCTTCTTCAGGAGTCGCTCGATAGTCTCCAGGCGTGAAGGCGTAGAGACTGTGGGTTGTCGTGGAACCTGAGAAAGAGCGGCTGTTGTAGAAGATCTGACCTGTCGGGGAGTGGCCACGGAGGATGGTTCACCAGGTCTTTTAGGTCTGCGAACCACTCTCTCCGGCCACCAGGGCGCTACCAAAGTCATCCTTAAGTTTCGGGCAGCCCTTACCCTGTTGAGTACTTGCCTGATCAACGTGAAGGGGGGAAAAGCGTACACGTCTAGGTTGTCCCACTTGTGCTGAAAGGCATCCTCCAAGGCTGCCCTTGGGTCTGGGACAGGAGAACAATACACGGGAAGTTGCGCGTTCAGCTTGGTTGCAAAGAGGTCCATCACCGGGGAACCCCATCGTTGAATGATGAGCTTGGCTACTTCTGGAAGGAGGGACCATTCTGTCCCTACTATCTGACCCATCCTGCTGAGACCGTCAGCTAGAACGTTCTTTTTCCCGGGGATGAACCTTGCCAATAACACAACCTGGTTCGCTTCTGCCCAATCTAGGATCTCAGGGCGAGATCGCACAACTCCCTTGATTTCAAGCCTCCTTGCTTCTTTATGTACGCTACCACTGTGGCGTTGTCGCACATCAACGCCACAGTGTTTCCCCTTAGTAGATCGACGAAGTGCATGCAAGCTTTCTGGACTGCCTTCAACTCTAGGACATTGATGTATAGGTCCTTCTCCCCGTCCTTAAAACTATATTTCTCAAAACTAAAACGAAAAAAATTCTGCATTCAAAATAAGCTTAACATAGAAACCACCAACAACCAAAATAATTACACGTAAAACAAATCATTAAATTCATAAATATACCAAAAAAACGTAACACCATTCATATGAAAAAACCCTAACAGACTTAAAATTATCCCATACACCAAAACCAATATTTTTTTATGTGTGGACGTCTTTGTCCAACCAAGGGCCAACAGTCCTTCTACAGCCCAACCACAGCTCTCTAGCTACCGTAACACGGACAAATGTTATTATATAATTGCATTAATCATCATCATCATCACAATCTTGATTATCAGTGATCCAAACGGAAAATCCTTCAAACAGGCTGGGTCATTATGGCATCAAAATCAAGAAAATCGTTCAGTGCGATCAAATCGTAATCCTAATCGTAGTCCAGGTCATCAACGGTTGCGTAATCCAAGAGCAGTCTTAATACAATCTAATACAGGCCAGGTCATCAACAATATATCCACTTTCCAAAAATTTAAGTCTCTCCAAAGGAGGAATTACGGCCTGCAATAAAAAGAAAAAACGCTTACGAAAACTCCTTACTAACTAAACTATCGCACTATAATCAAAGATAAACAATAAACTTTCTATCATTCATGAACGCGCCTAACAAAAATAAATAAAAACAGTACTTACTCCGATACAAAAAAAATTTCACAGCCGGCTTTCGAAGAACAAAAAAAAACAGAACCGACTCCTTCTACAGTCAAAGATCCAATGCTTTCGCCCAAGACATTCATCACCGCCCTATCCTAGCTAAAAAAAATGTAAACAAACAACCTCAAATATACCGACAGTCTTTCCAACAACAACCAATCATTCGCTAACTACCCTTGTTCTTCGGCACGCACCGCGGACACACAAAACACGCACACACAAACGCACATACACACATTCTCTCTCGCGCACGCGCGATCTAGCAAAACTAAAACAAATAAACACTCTTCCTCTCTCTCTATATCTCTCACAAAACTAAAGCAAATAAACACTCTTCCTCTCTTGCGGTTAGACAAAACTAAAGTAAATAAACACTCACACACTCTTGCGGTTAGACAAAACTAAGTAAATAAACACACACACACACACACACACACTCTCTCTCTCTCTCTCAATTTGGCAAAACAAAAAAATAAATTAAAATAAAATTAATCCTCCACAGCAATGCCACCATTCCAGGGAGGGTATTGTGTTTAGTAGGACTGGGATTAATTTCTGGGGCGAGTCCAGTTGGTTCCAGAAGTTCTTCAGGTTCCATTGGACGGCTCTGAGTCTGAGTCTCCCCTGGGGAACCAGTTTTTCCAACGACACCAGATGACCTATTAGGCTTTGCCAGTCCTTCGCCCTCCTGGGTTGCCCCGACAGGAACGGACGAAGGATCTTCATCAGATTGCTTATCCTCTCCTCCGACGGGAAAGCTTTCACTAGTAGGGAATCCAGTGTCATCCCCAAATAGGTCATTCTGGTGGAGGGAGATAGGTTCGATTTTTCTGGGTTGACCATGATACCCAGACCCTTGCAAAACTGGAGAAGCTTTATACCTTGCTCCTTCAAAATGTCCTTCGAGGAGGAAAGAAGCAACCAGTCGTCCAGGTACCGGATGAGGCGAATGCCTCGCTCGTGAGCCCAAACCGAGACTGTCGTGAAGACTCTCGTGAATACCTGGGGAGCTGTCGACAATCCGAAGCAAAGGGTCTTGAATTGCAGGATCTGGGTACCCCATTTCACCTGGAGAAACTTCCGACTTCAGGGATGGACCGGAATTTGGAAGTAAGCGTCCTTGAGGTCTATGGTCATCATGTAGTCTTTCTCCCTCAAGGACAGCAGGACCGACTTCGGAGTGTCCATTTTGAACTCTGTCTTTCGTACAAACTTGTTGAGAGCCGACAGATCTATCACCGGTCTCCACCCCCGCGTCGCCTTTTCTACCAGGAACAGGCGGCTGTAGAAACCTGGCCCTGGGTGCAGGATCTCCTCCATGTCGCCCTTTTCCAACATGGTGGACACCTCTTCTTGAAGGGCAGCCCTCTTCAACGGGTCCTTGGGTACCAACCACTCCGACAGGCTGGCCGGAATTAGAGGGGGAGGTTCTGTTAAGAACGGTAACCTGTAACCCTCCTTCAGTACGGACACTGTCCAGGGCTCTGCTCCGTGAGCCTTCCATGCTTGCCAATGTAGTCTGAGGCATCCCCCAACCTGAGGCTTGGGCAGGAGTAGGGGGCCTCCCACTCTACCTCCTCCTGGAGGAGCAGCCTGAACGGCCTCTCCTGGAGGCAGAATAACCTGTCCTAAACGAGGCCGACGCTGCTGGGGCTCCTCTACGGGGGGGCTGAGGCGCTGAGGCCCACGAGGGAGAAGGGGCTTCTCTCCTCGTCAGGCTAGGCGGGGCCTGAGAAGCCGAGGAACCGTCTGAGGCTGACCTCTTGTAGGGGGGCCTCCTTACCGGTGGAGGCCTGGGATCGTTCACTTCTTTCCTCTTAGCCACCTTCTCCATGATCTCCTCTAACTCCTTCAAGGGGAACAAAGAGTCACCCCACACAGGAAGGCTCCTCATGGCCCTCGCCTCTCTGTCTGGGACCTTCCGGGAAAGCTTCGCCAGGATGGTGTCCCTTTTGCGAAGAACCCAATTCGCTGACAGGGCGAGAGACTGGTAGGTGAGGAACTTAAGGGTCTTGCCCCCGGAGATGATAAGCTCCCTCAGGAGGCTTTGCTGTTCTGGGTCCGTCAGGTCATATGTTGCTTGCACACCTACTAGTGTGGAAGCCCACCAGTCCAACCAAGAGGAGACGTGAACTAGGTCTTTAGACATCTCGTCCATCATCGCAGCCTCCGATTGTGAAAAACAAATCGGGGCTGAAGAGGCTCTGTCCTCCGAGGCACCCTGTCCCAGAATGTCGAGAGCAGGCTCCACTTTGCAGGCTCCCGGTCATTGTCCCTCTGGCACATAAACCCTGCTCTGTGTTTTGAGCCCTTGGAGCAACTTCGAAGAGCTCTGCGTTTTGGGAGCTTCGGCATTGCCTGCTACAACTCTATCGACGTGCGCTCGGCCCATGACGAGATCCCGGGCCACAGGAAGGGCCAGGGAGGATTTTTGTTGGACAGGTGCTTGCATCAAACGGGTAAGGCTGGACCTCCAGTAGTCCTTATCGGTAGCAACTGGCTCTTCAATTCTGTGATGCCTCCGGATCAGGCTTATAACTTTCCGATAGGCCGAGTCCTCGGTCAGGGAACCTTCCCTACCGTCGGCAGAACCCTCGACCTGATCCAGAGGAGCTGGGTCACCGGGCACTCCCACCGAGCGCCTTGGTTCTGGCACAACAGGCACTCCCCTGCGGAGGTACTGGTCTTCCCCGGCGAAAACCTCCGTACCGGGTACGGGGGTTAGAACTGGCATCGCCGAGCCGGCGAGGACTACCGTCCGATCATGCTTTCTAGGGGACGAGGACGCGGATCCCGTGGGTTGACCCGACCGTGGGAACCGTTTCTTAAAGTTTGAGGCCTTCTCGCATTTCTCTCTGCGAGGGTCATATCTACGTCTGAAGGACGGTCTCCGTGGTGAGAAATCCCTGGATTGCCGGTCTGGGGAACACTGTAACTCTGACTTACGGGGAACGAATACCCAATCACCATCGGGGGACCTACTCCTCCTGTGTTTCCTCCGTGGAGAGTGGGACCGTCTCCTGCTGAACCTCGAACGGGATCTTGAGCGGGAACGCCTGCTCCTGGACCGCTCCCTCCGGCGCCGATGTCTCCTCCTGGCTTCTTCTTCTGAAGAGAACGACGCCCCACCATCCGAAGAGCCCGACGACACTGTACCACCCGCACGGCGGGCAGAAGCGGGGGCCGCGGAGGGCTTCGCGACTCATTGCGTACCCGAGGTAGAGGGTTGCAGGAAGGTTTCTGGGACCGTCGTCAGAGGAGCTGGGAACGAGGGTTGGCGCCCAACACTAGGGAACCAGGTATCCAGGCCCTCTTCCAACCGCATAGGGGACCTACCTGGCGTTTTAGGGAGCTTCCACCCGAAGGAATCACCTACCGTGGAGTCTAACTTACCCTAGGTGTCGCCGCCTGCCGAAGAACCTGAAACACAGGCCCACGAAGGGGACGAAGCAACAGGAACAACATTACTACACCATAAGGGGTCATCGGAGGAAACATGCCCCCCAAGCACAAGGGCCGAGTCTCCAGAAACCTCAGACACAGCACTACCAGGCTCCCCACTAGCCCGAGAAGGCCCCGTAACTCCCACTTCACACACACTAGACTCCTGGGGAAGAACCCCCGGGTCTTTCCCCGCAACGGACTTACCTCGTCCCCTACTCTGGGTAGGGGAAGGCGAGACAGAAGTCCCGTCGGACCGTCCACTGGGTGACGGTAGCGGCGAAGAGACGCTAGATTTTCTGGGCGAACGTTTCGACGACTTCTTTTTCTTCGTGCCGTATCGCACCCACTGAATCTCACTCCAACCAACACACTCAAAGCACGTATCCGAAGGAGGGCACATCTTGCCCCTACAGGAAGAGCAAAGGGAGTGAGGATCCACTTCAGGTTTGGAGAGGAACGCTCCACACGATTTTCCGGCTCTAGGCCCAGGACAACGGCGGATTTGCTCCATAACGCACAACCACAAGACACAGGAACGCAGGGAATCAAAGGGATACACTTGGGAAGCACAAGGAAGGGTAGTGAACACACAGGAACATAAGGGATAAGCACAAAGTTACCACGCGGGACACACGAGGCGGACACAAAGGGTCGAGAGAGACGTGGTATCACGTCGCGACCAGAGAACTTACTGGCGCACACGACCCAAGCGGACCTCGACCTAGCGCAAAGGCTACCCTCGGGGCACGTTCTCTTACTCCCGGGTTAGCCCTCCATAGAAAACGGGTTTAGGGTATACTACACAAAACTCTGGTCGGTAGAGAGGAGATTACAGGTAACTCCTAAGAAAGTAGTTCGAGGTAAGTATTCGTGTTGGAACAATCAGAATTTCAAATTAACAAAATTTGAAGGATATTAATCTAATGTGAAGAAATATGAATAGGGCAGAGAAAAAGGGAGAGTGTACTTAGAGTTATGCAAGAGATGATAATAATTATAGTAAAGAAATAATGATTACTCAAGAGAAATCAAAATAAATTATAACCAATAAAAATACTGTATGATACAAAATTTATATTTTTTCTATGGTAATTTCAAATTGAAAAATATTACTAAATATATGATAAAAGGACAAGATATAGTGAATGCAAATCTTACTTACAAAAATAAAATTAGACTTGAGATTCTAACATTTTAGTTATTTCTTCCATTCATAAATAAAAATTCCTTACCAAAACCATTTTATAGAGAGACTGAGGTGATTTATCCTTTGGCAGCCAAAAGTTGAGATTTATATTGTATTTGTAACTTAGTTGCTGCCATCTAACGCCACCTCTCTGAAACTTCAGGTCTGCCGTAGACATTACACTTGGAGCTGTAGTAGACACTTCTTGAGACTTGCATACAATTCTGCATAAGAAAAAGTTTAAAATTTGAATAAATTTATTTCTATAAATATATACAACTATTGGACAGAAAGGATGGAAGGTTTAGTTACACAAGAATTCATAGAAAATAATATCTCCACTGCCAAAACAATTACTAGTGGTTGAATTACGTACTTTAACGTTTGTGTGCATATATGAAGAATGCATTTTTCTGCATTGACTTCCACAGTTCCTATAAGAATTTTTGAAGCTGTGCGATGAACTGCTCCCAATATAGATCGAAGTTTGGACTGATTGGCTGAAGAATTGAAGTCAGATTGAGGAGTTACCACATAAATGCCAATAATGTCAAGTCCTCCTGGCAACATACGCACAACCTGTGGGAGGATTTGATCAGGTGAAGTCCTACCATTCTTTTCGATCATTCATGAAAAATGAATGGGGTTTTGTGCAGTTTGATCACAAGGGTTAGATTACTTAAATGATAACACTATTTCCTAAAAAAGTTTTTAACACTATTTTATTCTAACTTTTTTTTCAAAGTTTTTGGAATATTTTACAGAAAAACTGACAAAAGAACTGGAGGAGTTTTTAAAATGAAAAGCTAGCTATTTGAGGTAATTCAAGGGATGTAACCTGCAAAAGAGAAATTATTATATTGATCTCAAAATAGATACTGCATTCAACTGTGCAAAGTCAAACTGTATCTTCCAAAGATTTCACAATAACTTGGTGAAAAAAGTAAAAATGATATTTTAATTATAAAATAAATTTTTGAATATACTTACCCGGTGAATATATAATAGCTGCAACTCTGTTGCTCGACAGACAAAAAAACAGTAAAAACTCGCCAGCGATCGCTATACAGGTTGCGGGTGTGCCCACCAGCGCCAACTGTCGGCCAGATACCACTCTCGATGTAAACAAAGACTCAATTTCTTTCTCATCCCACTGCGTCTCTATTGGGGAGGAAGGGAGGGTCGTTTAATTTATATATTCACCGGGTAAGTATATTCAAAAATTTATTTTATAATTAAAATATCATTTTTAAATATTTAACTTAGCCGGTGAATATATAATACCTGATTCACACCCAAGGAGGTGGGTAGAGACCAGAGTTAAATATGTTTACATCGTATAAGCTAAGAGTTTTTTATTTCATTTTGGCAGTTATCAATATAACAAAACCAAAATAAATAGGTACCTGGTAAGGAAGTCGACTTAGACGATTACTCTGCCTTGTAAGTACGTCTTCCTTACGGAGCCCAGCGATCCTCTTAGGATGCTGACAGACCCTCAGGAGCTGAAGTATCAAGGGCTGCAACCCATACAACAGGACCTCATCAAACCCCTAATCTGGGCGCTCTCAAGAAATGACTTCGACCACCCGCCAAATCAACCAGGATGCGAAAGGCTTCTTAGCCATCCGGATAACCCATAAAAACATTAAAACATTTCAAGAGACAGATTAAAAGGATATGGAATTAGGGAATTGTAGTGGTTGAGCCCTCACCCACTACTGCACTCGCTGCTACGAATGGTCCCAGTGTGTAGCAGTTCTCGTAAAGAGACTGGACATCTTTTAAGTAAAATGACGCGAACACTGACTTGCTTCTCCAATAGGTTGCGTTCATGATACTTTGCAGAGATTTATTTTGCTTAAAGGCCACAGAAGTTGCTACAGCTCTAACCTCGTGCGTCTTAACCTTAAGCAAAGATCGGTCTTCCTCACTCAAGTGTGAATGAGCTTCTCGTATTAACAATCTGATAAAACATGACAAAGCATTCTTTGACATAAGCAAGGATGGTTTCTTAACCGAACACCATAACGCTTCAGATTGGCCTCGTAAAGGTTTAGTACGAGTTAAGTAGAACTTAAGAGCTCTAACAGGGCATAAGACTCTTTCTAGTTCATTGCCTACGATCTCCGATAAGCTGGGAATATCGAAAGATTTAGGCCAAGGACGAGAAGGCAGCTCATTTTTGGCTAGAAAACCAAGTTGCAGAGAACAAGTAGCTTTTTCTGACGAAAATCCGATGTTCTTGCTGAAGGCATGAATCTCACTGACTCTTCTAGCCGAGGCTAAGCATACCAGGAAAAGAGTCTTAAGAGTGAGATCTTTCAGGGAGGCTGACTGTAAAGGCTCAAACCTGTCTGACATGAGGAATCTTAGCACCACGTCTAAATTCCACCCAGGAGTAGCCAAACGACGCTCCTTAGTGGTCTCGAAAGACTTAAGGAGGTCTTGCAGATCTTTATTGTTGGAAAGATCTAAGCCTCTATGCCGGAAGACCGATGCCAACATGCTTCTATAGCCCTTGATAGTGGGAGCTGAAAGGGATCGTCCTTTTCTCAGGTATAAGAGAAAATCAGCTATTTGGGCTACAGAGGTACTGGTCGAGGATACAGAAACTGACTTGCACCAGTCTCGGAAGACTTCCCACTTCGATTGGTAGACTCTAATGGTAGACGCTCTCCTTGCTCTTAGCAATCGCACTGGCTGCCTCCTTCGAAAAGCCTCTAGCTCTCGAGAGTCTTTCGATAGTCTGAAGGCAGTCAGAGGAAGAGCGTGGAGGCTTTGGTGTACCTTCTTTACGTGTGGCTGACGTAGAAGGTCTACTCTTAGAGGAAGACTTCTGGGAACGTCTACTAACCATCGAAGTACCTCGGTGAACCATTCTCTCGCGGGCCAGAGGGGAGCAACTAACGTCAACCTTGTCCCTTCGTGAGAGGCGAACTTCTGCAGTACCTTGTTGACAATCTTGAATGGTGGGAATGCGTAAAGATCCAGATGTGACCAATCTAGGAGGAAGGCATCTATATGTATTGCTGCTGGGTCCGGGACTGGAGAGCAATAGATTGGAAGCCTCTTGGTCAGCGAGGTTGCAAAGAGATCTATGGTGGGTTGACCCCAAGTCGCCCAAAGTCTCTTGCACACATCCTTGTGGAGGGTCCATTCGGTTGGAATTACTTGACCTTTCCGACTGAGACAATCTGCTAGGACGTTCAAGTCGCCCTGGATGAACCTCGTTACTAGGGAGATGCCTCGATCTTTTGACCAGATGAGCAGGTCCCTTGCGATCTCGTACAACGTCAGTGAGTGGGTACCTCCCTGTTTGGAGATGTACGCCAAGGCCGTGGTGTTGTCCGAGTTTACTTCCACCACTTTGCCTCGAAGAAGATACTCGAAGCTTCTCAAGGCCAGATGAACCGCCAAAAGCTCCTTGCAGTTGATATGCATGCTCCTCTGACTCGAGTTCCACAGACCTGAGCATTCCCGACCGTCCAGCGTCGCGCCCCAGCCCAAGTCCGATGCTTCCGAGAAGAGAACCTGGTTGGGTATCTGAACTGCCAGGGGAAGACCCTCTCTTAGGCTGATATTGTCCTTCCACCAAGTCAGACAAGACTTTATCTTTTCGGAAATCGGGATCGAGACCGCCTCTAGCGTCTTGTCCTTTTTCCAGTGAAAAGCCAGATGGAATTGAAGAGGACGGAGGTGTAGTCTTCCTAATGATACAAATTGCTCCAGGGATGACAGCGTCCCTACCAGACTCATCCACAGCCTGACTGAGCAGCGTTCTTTCTTCAGCATCTTCTGGATGGAGAGCAGGGCTTGATCTATTCTGGGGGCCGACGGAAAAGCCCGAAAAACTTGACTGTGAATCTCCATCCCTAAATACAGAATAGTTTGGGATGGGACCAGCTGTGACTTTTCCAAATTGACTAGGAGTCCCAATTCCTTGGCCAGATCTAGAGTCCAATTGAGATCCTTCAGACAGCGATGACTGGAAGAGGCTCTGAGAAGCCAGTCGTCCAAGTACAGGGAGGCTCTGATCTCCGATAGCTCGAAACTGGTACCCCACATTCCTGTAAACAAACCTCAGAAACGGTTGGGAATCCGGGTGTATAGGAATGTGGAAGTATGCCTCCTGAAGGTCGAGAGAGACCATTCAGTCGCCTTCCATAAATGCTGTCAAGACAGCCTGGTAGACTTCATCGCGAAGTTTGTCTTGACAATGAACACATTGAGCGCACTTGCCTCTTACGTACTCCTGCAGTGAACATGGCTGCCAAATCATGGAGCTATCCCTGAGGGACTTGTCTCTGCAGAGAACGTGGCTGTCAGATCATTGGAGCCATCCCTGAAAGCCTTGTTTATGCATGACATAATTGTACAGCAAAACTTCAAAGGCTCGAAAACAGCTGTGAAGTTGACCTGTAAAATCTTGGAGCGTCTCCTGGCCAGGCGCCAGGGAGAGTCTACGAGATTTTAGAAGTCTATCTGGGCAGAGGCAGGAACTCCCAAGCCGAGAACTTCTCTCGTGTCATATCAGACTCTCGCTCTATAAGCCAGTTTAAAAGAAGGGAAAGCAAAGGCTGTATCCCCCAAACTCCTCCTGGTGATAAACCAGTCGCCTAGCAAACGTAAAGCTCTCTAGGAGAGCGAGAGAGCACTAGCTTATAAAACAACGGCTTCGAAGTAGCTAGGCCTAGTGTAAGCTCTGACGTTTAGGCGAACGAGGAGCAGCAGTTACAAAAAGATCCGGACAAAGATCCTTAAAAATCAGCATGATTTAATTAAAGTCCATAGAGGGCTAAGCAGCTTTAGGCTCCTCTCCGTCTGACAGAGTCCTCAAGGGAATATCAGTAGGAGGGGGAACAGCAACTTCCTCATCTAAAGGAACCTTGTCCGATAATAGCTGAGTCTCAAGCAAGGGAGAGACCTACCGTGGTGGCAATGCTTTACAAGCAGAGTCCACACGCACTGGTGCATTAGTAGCGGACCAGGACGCAACGTCATGTAACTGCTTGACAGTCTGTGAACTGTCAACAACAACAAGTGAGAGAGACCAGGACGCAACGTCATGTAACTGCTTGACAGTCTGTGAACTGTCAACAACAACAGGTGCGTGAGGACGCACAGCGTCCACTCGAGACTGCTTTGACCGCCTAGATTGAGCAGTCAAAACAACTCTAGAATGCGGAGGTTGACGCACAGCGTCAAAACAAGTCAACTCCGATTGTTAGCGAACGTCCTGAACGTCAACAGGAGCATCAGCAAGTGGCCTAACGTCCAAATGTGGCTGAAAATCCACACGAGACTGCATCGAGTGTGGTTCTAAACAACCTGACTGACGTGACTTAGCTACGCCAACGTCACCAGGACGCACAAAGGAACGTTAGGTTGGCTGAAAGCCAGGATCTCGATGAGATAAACGGCTAGGCCCAACGTACTATTCGGCAGAATAGTCTTCCATAAGGGAGGCAAGCTTATACTGCATGTCTTGCCGTACAACCCATTTAGGATCAACGGAAATGGTTGCGTTAAGAGACGAGGGTAACGTCTGTGACCGCAAAACCTTGCCAACAAAAAGACTCTCGGAGTCTTGTGTTACGCTTTTGTTAGGCGGCGAGCAGTTTTCCGATGACTGCATAGGGTCAGAGCTGTCCTAATGGCTACAACCAGGACGCTGGACCTGTCCTGAAAGGACTGACTTTCGCTTAAGGGCCTCGAAACCTTGTTTCAGGTTTCTTATGCGAAAAGCCTTCGGATGACGAGGAGAAAATTGTCTCTCTCGCCTTATGGTAGGGGAGATCTTGGTAAGATACACCCGATACCATAGAGGGAACGTTTGTTCGCTGATCAAGGCCTCTTGAACCCATAAGTCGTACGACATTACTTCTCCCCTGGGCTTGGGAGCTTGCAAGAGGTCCCGGACTAGGTGAACGACAGGCACGAACAGACGAACCCTCGGTTACGCAACACTGTAACACTTTGCGCAATATCACTTTATCACTACGATTTTCTGTTTGCACTTATTTCACTGAAATCGAAACTTTTACTGATTTCTACCTGAAGCACGCAATTCTACCCTCATCAAAAGGTAGTAAATGCGAAATCAGTCGTATAATGCAAGCACATTAATACCAGCAAAACACAGTAAACATCTTTTAAGATAAAAAATTCAGTGGCTGGGGAAGAGACTAAACACTAGTTCATTCAAAACTACGTTTTCAATCTCTCACCGTACATTGCCTGGGGACGAGAATAAAACTAAAAACGTTTTATCCTTTCTCCCCGTACAGAGACTAGGGACGAGAGTAACTCGAGAACAACGTTACCCGCTTGAACGGAACGTTTTCTCTCCTCTCTCTCCCTCCGTCTCTCTCTCTCTCTCTCTTGATTTCGCACCTAAGAGAAGAGCCCAATTACGTTTCGTCAAAAAAACATGTTATTTGACCAAAGGAAAAAACTGAAAGGTTTTTCAATTAAAAAGTTCCTTTAAAATAGAATTTAAAACATTTAAGCTTTGAAAGAAGAATGAACAAAACATCAGAATCGATTTACTCTTTCTGCAAAGTGAAACCGTGATACTCTCTCTCTCTATCGTAACGATAGAGCGCAAACTGCGTAGCATAGATAAACTAAACGTTAGTTCATCTTTGAAAACAGTACGAAGACTATTCAAAGAAAATCTTTCATAAACTATTTATTAAAAATATTCATTTAAAAAGTTTTAAATCATTAGCTCTTTAAACGCTATTACGATTGAAAAGGGCTCAACGTTGTTTAACTTTGGTTTCCAAGTTAGGACCGCCTACTCTCAGGAAAGGTCGCATATAAACAAATCATTAAAATTTATTTTTATGTTTATTATAAATGGAAAGTTAATCGAAGAGGCCTAATAAAGGCGGAGAGATATAAAATATATAGAGGAAAATCTATAATTAATTTATAACGTGATAAGATAATTGCTAAAAGCCTAAACACACTTCCGTCTAAGGGAAGGGTCGGCCATTTAAAAGTCAAAGAAAGTCCATACTCTCTTTGTCATCAAAAATTAAATCTATCCAAAAACGAGTTCAAGATTTAAGATGAAGATAAAACACCTGCACTGCGAAAGCTCAAACCAAAATGAAGTACTTCACCAAATATGTTGAGAAAACTCCAGGTTCTACAGCGAGTAAAAGTACGTCTTGTCGACACGTCGACAGAGAAGAAATTGAGTCTTTGTTTACATCGAGAGTGGTATCTGGCCGACAGTTGGCGCTGGTGGGCACACCCGCAACCTGTATAGCGATCGCTGGCGAGTTTTTACTGTTTTTTTGTCTGTCGAGCAACAGAGTTGCAGCTATTATATATTCACCGGCTAAGTTAAATATTTAAAAATACTAAACAAGAATAACCTATCTCACATATGAAGATCACTAATGTAAACACAAAACAGGATGGTTGTCCTTTAATATGAGTAACTAACCTGCCTTGTGTGCTGTGCTATAACACCATCCACTATCTTTGCTATGGAATCAGGGGCCTTTGATCTTATCTGATCAGCCTTTGGCAGGGCCTCATCTTCTTCCGAACTCAGATCTCCCTCATCAAGAGTGGGAGTTGGTGCCAGATGAGCTATAAAATCCTTCTCAGGTGAACACTGAAATAATAATTACACTTACTGCCTCTGCATCATTAATAACATCAGAAAAATAATTAAACATAAAAGCTGCTTTTAGGAAAGTTAAAAAATGATCCACAAAAATAGTTAAAACATACTGTACCCTCAATACAAAAGTTTAAAAAAAATAATAACTTGAAAAGCATAAAGCCATAATCATCCAATCTTCATTATTGATCATAAAAAAAAAATCCATTATTTCGATATAAAATAAAACCATATCAAAATGTTATAAACTGGTTCCTTAAGAGTACAGTACCGTACTAATAAAAGGTTACCCCACACCTTATTGCTTATCTCTAGAAGCTGGCTAACTGTCCCCATTTACCCTTAAACTAAATAATTTCCCATTTATTTCCTTACAATATTTATTTCCCTCTAGAGTAGTATTGAAATCATAAGGATGTGCCTGGCAATACTATCACATGGACTACCATAACTTTTGCTTTTCAGTTCTCTCATCGACATACTGTTGTCCAAATGTTTTATTTTTTAAATCATGCTAAAATTCAATGCATGGTGAATTGTCTGCTGGAGTCATACTTAAATTTTTACTAGATGGATATTTGTTTCAAATTACTAATGATTAGGATAGTTCACATATCCTTTCTAACCCTATTCATGTACAAGTATTTCAATGTATAACTTGTAGAATGGTAATATGGTAAATATTTAGAAAATCAAAGTGGATGAGTGCAGATACTAAACATGTGGATTAAGATATACAAAATAGGAAAATTTAGAAACTGAACTAGAGTACTGTATTGCAGAAATAAGAATTTAAAGATGATGGGTTTGGGTAGGTCTTGTGTACCATCAAGCATGGTTTTAAGGTTGAGAAGCTCACTCTTTGTAGATATTAGCAATGTGAGTCAGGTATGTTTTATTGAAATAAATGGCATAATGGAGTCAATAGTCTGATTCTAATACTGTAATTTCTGGGTCGACCTGTGGCGGCCGGTGAAAAGAGTCCTTCTTATATATCTTTTCTGATAAAACCTTCCAATTATACCAGAGAAAGATAAAAGCATGGAATGCTGAGGTTACAACCCTCGCGTGAGCACCTTTTGGGTGTTGTGTATAAAGCAAAGGCGCGTGAAATCCACTATTCACAGGTTGTCTTCCATTTAGTTAATTCCTTCGTCAAAGGGATGGGCCGATACAAAGGCCCTAGCCAACCCCCAGTGCCACACCACCCACGCCACGACGCGAGCGCCATCTGAACAACATCCTTCTTTTTGGACTCTTAAGTGTTGAATTTTTTTTGTGGTGCTCTCGACCTTTTTTATCAATCGTGGATTTATTTTGTCATGTCCGAAGCTCCATCTTCACACATTCCAATTTAAGTACCATAGTTTGTTTTGACAGCTTTTTATAGTACCGGGCTTTTGTTTTATATCCAGTATAGTCTGTTTTATTATTCCCTTCTGGCCCTTCACGGCGGCCATTGTTTGTTCACTTGTTTGGGAATTCATCTTTGTCTGTCCGTTTAGTACTCTGTCACTTAGGTTCTTGGTTAAGTCCCTGGCCTTATGCCTTTATAACCGTTATTATTTTTGTGTTTTTATGCTCATGGTACTTTTTGCTAGCAAGTCCAGCCTACGAACGAGATAGCGATCTAGCTTTGTTATTGTTTAGTACCCGCCCCTCCGAGGCGTTCGTCACTCGACTGTGCTATTTATTTTAAGTTTTAGCAGATGCTATTCTTCGATCGTAGTTTTATACAGTATTGATGTACATTTTTATTTTATACGTTTATAATAGTGTTGTGTGATTTTTAGTCCTGATATTGTGTCCAAGAGAGCGAGAGCTTGGGGTCCCCGTTTTCTGTTCGCAGTCTCGAGTTACCCCTTTCTCTCGTTTTCTTTCTTAGCTCCGGTGGGTGAGCGGATTTCCCGTTTTCCGTTTTGTGCGTTCAACGGGTTCTCCCTCCCTCACCTCTCCCCCTCTGGGTGGATGATAACTTACGAGTTATTTATTTTTGGTGACTTTTTAATTGTTAGCGTTATTTTAGGTCCGTGTTTCGTCCTCTCCCCGTTACGGCTCGGGAGTAGTTATGAACGTTTTCCACTCCGCCTTGAGTTCTACTCCGCCATGAGGGATTCTCAATGACTTTCGTTCTATTGTTATATTTATAAATTGTTTACTACATGGGACGGGCTTCATATTGTTTAGATACGACCCTCCGGTGGCCCTTACTCCAGTCTCAGGCCACGGCCATATCCACAATAGCCATTGTTATTACAATTGTGTTTTTATTCACAATAATTATTCAGGACCTTTCTTCTCCCTCCGGCCTCACCGGAGATCGTAAATACGCTTTGCTATGATCTAAGCTTTAGCCTTTAGCTGCGGCTTAGCTTTTTATCTTTCACAATTGAATTATTAGCCACAATTGAATTATTCAGGGCATCTCATTATCCTCCGGCGTCACCGGAGGTCGCCCATACACTTCACACTTATATTTGTCTTGCCTTTAGCTAAGGCTGCTTTATTCAGGACATCTCAATACGCTCCGGCTTCACCGGAGGTCGCCCATACACTTCACACTTATATTTGCCTGGCCTTTAGCTAAGGCTCCGGCTTCACCGGAGGTCGCCCATACACTTCACACTTATATTTGCCTTGCCTTTAGCTAAGGCTGGTGTTTATATTTATTTTAAGGGCATGTCACTGCTTCCCCGACCCTTGGAGGTCGGCAGATTGCTTTAAGTTATTTATCCTTGTGTCATTAACAGACATTAGGTACATTACAAATATACAAACAATTGAATATTAAAGTGCCAACAATGGTATGGGGCGGTATCATCTTAAAAGTAATATTCGGTTGTTAGGTCAATGCAATATTGGTGCTTAGGGAATTCAGTAAGTGCCGGAACTCTAGAATAATAAGGTTTTTATCCCCTTATCAGAGTTTCAAGAAACACCAGACTCATGTCTCCTTTCTTTTACAGAAGGCCCGTTGTACTGCTGAAGGATGCCCTGCCTCGTTCAACGACCCCGTGGGGCATGACCTCTGCCGGTCTCATGCACACTGCTCCATTCCCTTTATCCAGGAACCAGGACAGGCCCAATACATGGTCTGGTTCCCGGATTTGTGCTCGCTCTGTTACGAGCTGTCGTCAATTCTACTGAACGATGATGTAAGTGGATTTTCCCTTTGTTCCTTATTTCTCGTTGGCAGACACTAATATAGACATGAATATGATATACACAGTATATTTTGGAGAGCAAACCCCCTCCTCCATCACTAATCACTGCAAATCTTACAGGCCGATGATGTCTCTCTTCGTTCAGCAAGGGCTACTCTTCGTCCGTGGGTGTCGGGCTTCGGCAGGAATGCCCCGTCTAGCGCACCCTATCTCCTCGATGGGGACATGGCCTCCCGCCTCTTCCCAGGCTCGACTACTGCTGCAGTCTCCCCTGACCTTGCTGCCCCCTTAATTGAAGAAGTCATGGCTACCATTTCCGTGGAGGACGAACCCCTCGTACCGCTGGACGTGGCGGGTCTGGATATAGACGTAGAACCCAGGGACGAGCAGGTAAGTGGTGCCGAGTTGGTGGAAACCCTTTTCTCTCCTACTCCCTCTCCTACCTCTTCCTTTCTAGGTTTTGATAACTCTAAGGCTTCTCCTCGGGATCCCTCTGCCTCCGTACGACCCAAGGTGAAGCCACTTCGAACTTATAAGACTTCAGCTTTGCCAGTATCAACGTCACCGGTCCCCGGACCCTCGACAGCTCCTGATATTCATATTGCTCCTCGTAAAACCACTACTCCTAAGAAGTCTAAGTCTACCAAATCCAAGAAAAAACCAACGGATGGCTTTCAGGTACCCTGGGGTGATCTCATCCCCATCGAACTGGTCAAAGAATTGGTCAGAGATCAAGTTCAACATCACTCTGGGGCGATAACAGAGATTAAAGATATGATGGCTACTCTGATCCGCGCCGGAACTCAGTTTCCTCCCCCTTCTGCTCCAGACGCATCGAAGCTGCCACCTTTCGATAAAAACAATCCTTGGCGGTTTGCCTTGCATGCTCCATTCGTAGATGGTTCCCTAACTCTGGAGGGCATAGGCACCCGCCCTCTAGAGGACCTGGAGTTCTATCCCCCGGGCCTAGCATTCCCGTTCAATGGTTTTGTACGTTTAAAGGAACATGCATTGGTCCGTATGGACAAGGTACCGAAGGAAACGGTCATATTTCCAAAAGAGCAGGCCCAGGCTATCTGGGCCAGAACACTATCAGAGTGGGGGTGTATTAACTCCAAGCTCACCCCACACAAAGGTGCCTACACTATTTTTACGACAGCGGCCTCCATCGCTTTGCCACTCATAGACAAAGTCACAGAGCTGACTATACAGGCCATCAAGGAAGGCTCTTCCATGCCGGTTCTCAAGGAGACGGACCCCACCTCTTTGCTTATTCCGGGTACCTCGGCAGCCTGGGATGCTGCGGCTTCTACTTTCACGTTGGGAAACTAAACCTGGACTGTGCCTCTACTCTTTTCTCTGAGAAGCTTCCCAGATTAATAGAGAGTTCTCAAAACTGAGTTTGAGACCCGTACTAGACTAGCTAGGTCCCTCCAATCCATCACCTCCATGGAGTCCCTAGCATCTCTTTACCCAGAGGAAACGCTGTTCAGAGTCGCCACAAAGAACCAGCTGCTATCCTACCAAATAGACCTCCATGACTTCTGGTCAGCTCGGGTTAGTTGCAGGAAGTTCGTTCTGTCGGAGGCCACCATCAGGCATGAGCCGAACAGGCTGATAGCGTCCTCCTGCTGGGGTAAGACCCTCTTCCCTCAGACCGAGGTGGATAAGGTTCTTCAGGACGCAGCGAGGGCAAACCAGAATTTGCAGGTAAGGTGGGGTCTCTCAGCCAAAAAGAGGTTCGAACCCCAGAGACACACGTTCTTCAAGAAGAAGCAGAGGTTTAGTCCTTAAAAGACGGCCCGGGGTACCTCGTCCCCACAGTCTTCCGCGGCCTCGACTTCTCGACAACAGGCGTCTCCTCAGCAGGTATTCTACCTCGCTGCTCCCCCTGGTACACAGCCCAACCCCTCTTCGATGCCCTCACCTGCATACAACCCTGCCTACGAATCCTCCAGTTCCTTTCGTGGATACCAAAGAGGAAGTTTCAGAGGTAGAGGACAGTTCCGCCAACGAGGCGGGCCTAGAGCAAGGGGTTCCCGTGGAGGGAGGGGCCCTAAGTTCACTCCCTCCCAATGATGTGATGCCGGTAGGAGGGAGACTTTATCACTTCCGGGACCATTGGACCTTCAGTCCATGGTCTCACAGCATAATATCCAGGGGCTTGGGTTGGAAATGGTCACAGGGATCCCCTCCTCCACCAGTGACCTTCTTCCAGAGACCCACTCCCATCCTGGAAGAGTACACCGCGGAGTTTTTCAAGAAGAAAGCAATCAAACGGGTTCGATCCCTGAAATTCCAAGGCCGCCTGTTTACAGTCCCGAAGAAAGACTCGTCGGCGTTGAGGGTAGTTCTGGACTTGTCGAAGCTCAACTCTTACATCCTTTGCGACAAGTTCCGTATGCTGACTATCTCTCAGGTACGGACCTTACTTCCCCGTAGGGCCATCACCACCTCTATCGATCTTACCGACGCCTATTATCATGTCCCAGTAGCTCGAAACTTCTCTCCTTACCTAGGCTTCCGTCTCGGCAAGAGAGCCTTTGCATTCAAAGTCATGCCCTTCGGTCTCAGCATTGCCCCCAGGGTATTCACGAAACTGGGGGAGACGGTGCTCGAGCAACTCAGACACCAAGGGATACAGATCGTCGCCTATCTGGATGATTGGCTCATTTGGGCCCAGTCGCACCAGGAATGCAACAGAGCTACGTCGAAGGTACTCCATTTTCTCGCCAAACTGGGCTTCCAAGTCAACCTCCGGAAGTCCCGCCTACAACCATCAAGCCACTTCGAATGGTTAGGCATCCGTTGGGACCTCTCAAAGCACAAGCTCTCCCTTCCTCCCAAGAAGGTAAGGGAGATAGCTTCCAAGGTCAGGAACTTTCTCAAACACAAACAGGTGTCCAGAAGAGCTTTAGAACGAATCCTCGGCCTTCTCCAATTTGCCTCACTGACCGATCTCCTATTAAAAGCCAAACTCAAAGACATCAATAGAGTTTGGAGAAAGAGAGCGACAATACCTTTAAGAGACAAGACCTCGAAGATCCCCTCTGTCTTGAAAATGAGACTACAACCATGGTCCGAACGGAGGAACCTCTCCAAGTCGGTTCCTCTACAGTTCCCCTCTCCACAAGTGACAATTCATACCGACACGTCTCTGAGTGGATGGGGGGGTTACTCCCAACATCAGATGTTTCAGGGCTCTTGGTCACCCGCCATGAGACAGTTCCATATCAATGTTCTCGAAGACATGGCGGTGTTCTTGACCCTGAAGAGAATCTCCCCTCCGAGGTCGACCCACATCAGAGTAGTCTCAGACAGCACGGCCGTAGTCCACTGCCTCAACAGGGGTGGGGTCCAAATCACCCAACCTGAATCAGATCCTGGTCACTATCTTCACCTTGGCAGCCGACAAAGACTGGTTCCTGTCAGCAACTCACCTAGCAGGAGTCCAGAATGTGATAGCAGACTCATTATCCAGGACGAGCCCACTGGAATCGGAGTGGTCCCTGGACATGCACTCCTTCCGGTGGATACTCAGGCGGGTTCCAAGTCTCCAGGTAGATCTATTCGCGACCCGACTCAATCACAAACTCCCATGTTATGTGACACCGAACTTGGACCCTCAGGCTTATGCCATGGACGCATTAACCCTGGATTGGAACCATTGGCAGAAGATCTACTTATTCCCTTCAGTGAATCTTCTACTGAAAGTCTTGCAAAAACTCTGCTCCTTCAACGGGGCAGTAGCTTTAGTGGCACCTCACTGGCCAAAGAGCAGTTGGTTTCCTCTCCTCCTCAAGTTGAAACTCTGTCCCTTCCGGATCCCATTCCCCAAACTGACCCAGGTGGTCCAAACTCGGACTGTGTCAGATTCCTCAAGGATAGCCAAAACCCTAACTTTGTGGATTTCATGAAGTTTGCGGCGCGTAGGGACGCAAACATCGACCCAGATAATGTCCTCTTTATAGAATCAGACAAAAGGGACTCTACGATTCGCCAATATGATTCGACAGTTAAGAAACTAGCAGATTTCTTAAGGACTTCAGACCATTCGGTTATGACTCCTAATTTAGCCATCTCCTTTTTTAGGTCCATATTTGACAAAGGCCTAGCAGCTAGCACTATAACCACCATTAAGTCAGCTCTGAGGAAAGTCTTCCTGGTTGGGTTTAACATTAACCTGGCGGAGTCTTATTTCTCATCTATTCCAAAAGCATGTGCTAGGCTTCGACCTTCGGTTCGTCCACAAAAGGTCTATTGGTCTCTAAATGATGTCCTCAAACTGGCCTCCGACACGGACAACGAATCCTGCTCCTATATCACTCTTCTTAGGAAGACTTTATTTCTAACAGCTTTGGCCTCGGGTTCCAGAATCTCGGAACTAGCAGCTCTCTCACGAAACTCAGAGAACATGGATTTCCTCCCTTCAGGTGAGGTACTTCTTTCACCAGACAGGGCGTTCCTAGCTAAGAACGAGGACCCCCAAAATAGGTGGTCCCCTTGGAAGATTATTCCTCTTCTCCAAGATACTTCTCTATGTCTGGTTACCACTCTCAGGGCCTTTTTAGCCAGGACTGCTACCCGATCATCTGGCCCCTTGTTTATCAGAGAACAAGGAGGTACCATTTCCATACGTGGCATTAGGCAACAGATCCTATACTTCATTAAACAAGCCAATCCGGGATCATTTCTCCATGCTCATGATATCCGGTCGGTAGCTACCTCCATCAATTATTTCCAGAATATGGACTTTGATGACCTTAAAAAGTACACGGGTTGGAAATCTCCTATGGTCTTCAAACGCCACTATCTAAAGAACTTACAGGCTCCTAAATACCCAACGGTTGCAGCTGGGAGCCTTATCTCTCCCCAGTGATCTTTTGTTCTTCCTTTCATCCATCTCTTCTCTTCTCCCTCCTACCTGCCACTCGCACCACAACGCCGCTTCCTTGGTGGTTCGTTAGCCCTAAGTTTATTACATTTTAGGTTAATATGATTGTAACTATTATTGTTTACCGTAGTTATAAGGTTGGGATATTCTTAGCCATGTCAGTTTTGTTGCATGTTTTCCTCTGATACTCGGAGGCTTCCCTGTTATCATGTTTGTTTAACCTTACTCTCACTATGCCCTGTGGCTAGTTTATGTTTTATGCCTACTTACCTTAATTATATATGATTTTCTTTACATGGTGTTGTTTCTCTCCCCTTATTAAATTACTAGTTATTGTTGGGCTTGGAAGGCATTCTCTGGTACATTTTCACCGGCCGCCACAGGTCGACCCAGAAAAGGGATTTTGACGAAGGAAAAATCTATTTCTGGGGAGAGACCTGTGGCACCCGGTGAAACCCTTCCCCTTTATTTTACACGATCCCACCCTTTCCTTTCCAAGCCATCATGGCCAATACAGAAGGATGTTGTTCAGATGGCGCTCGCGTCGTGGCGTAGCGCTGGGGGTTGGCTAGGGCCTTTGTATCGGCCCATCCCTTTGACGAAGGAATTAACTAAATGGAAGACAACCTGTGAATAGTGGATTTCACCCGCCTTTGCTTTATACACGACACCCAAAAGGTGCTCGCGCGAGGGTTGTAACCTCAGCATTCCATGCTTTTATCTTTCTCTGGTATAATTGGAAGGTTTTATCAGAAAAGATATATAAGAAGGACTCTTTTCACCGGGCGCCACAAGTCTCTCCCCAGAAATAGATTTTTCCTTCGTCAAAATCCCTTTTGTATGGAGAAAATTGTGAATACATGATTAATTGAAGTGAACGTGAAAACCAGTCACTGAAAAGTTAATCAGAGTACAGTACAGTATGTATAAACTTATTATGATGATTGAACCAGAAGGAGAAAACACCTTTAACAGTAATATAGTAAAAGAAAAAGAGATGTGATATAATGAAGAAAGTTTAAGCAAGATTGTTGAAGACGTGTGTGATATAATAAGGGAACAGTGTCCCCAAAAAATAAATCAGCTCAGAGAATATTTTTAAAATGATGCCCCTATAAAATCATCATGCAAAATGGAAATCAATTGTAGATTGTTCTTGTAAGTTTTGAAAAGCAATATCATAGTACCAACAATAACAAGCCCATTATTAAGGCTGGGCGTGGTAGATAGCAAGTTACGGTACATTGTCAAACTGCAATTCATACAGTAAACACAAGCACAAACATGGTAGTGTCAGAAGAATATGAAAGTTGGTGTTCATGCAGGATCAGTACTGGTACCCTAACTTATCCTTACAATGAAATGCAGATTTGGTGTAGAATGGAGATGTAATTTCTGAAAATCAGTGTAAGCAAATCCAAGATCAGTCACCTGATTGGAAATAAAGCAGAATGTGCAGCTATGGATGTGGCCATTTGTATGGTATGAATGCAACAGAAAGTCTCAATTGATCTGATGCTATCACAGGAGATCCTCAGATTGCTTATTAAAATGAAATTTCAATGCCCAGAATGTATAATTATATATATTATTAAAGATAAGGCAGAAGAACATTATTTTATGAAGTAAACTTGACATAAAGGATTAAAAACACAGACTTGAAAGCAACCGTCAAAGTAAAAGGAAAGACAGCAAAACTTACAATTCATTTGTAAGATGATGTATCTCTCTCTAATATGTCCAGTATGGGGCTAGTGTTGACAGTGCACCTCATGTAGTGCACATATGGGTATTGCTTTTACTTTACAGTGTAAATGCTGGATTTTCCCCAAAATTCCACTTGGGTGCTGAATGGCCTCAAAGGCCCCTGCACTGTGCTATATCGTTAAAATTCCTCATTTCTATCCAATTCTTCTCTATGTAAAAGTGAGGAAATTTTTGATGAAAAGGAAGATAACAAAGGTCTCAAAGAAAACTAAAACAGAGATTCATGGCTGGAGTGAAATATGTCATAGAGAAGGAAATACTAGACATGGCACTCAGATTTTTGAAATGATGATTAGGACTGGTGATAAGAAATCTGTTAAAAAATTCCTAATTGTGGTTGTGAGAAGATCCAAATAACCAAAGAGCATTAATGAGATGGTGCAAAAGACAAAACAAAATGAGATAATTAAAGACAATGTCAACAATGATGAATGATTTAAATCTAAAGTGACGTTAAAATATTTAACATATGTTACAAAGAATTTTCTTTGAAATAAAGGTTAGTTGAAATGCAGGAAATCAATCATTATTTAGCACATAGAATTATTGCCATTTGCATTTTTTTACACAAAAAATCTGCCTACCTGACCAATCAACAATCCAATTTGAAAGGCACCATTCTTGGCTAGACTGGTAAGCTTGTCCTGAAGACTATCTTCAGCCACAATAGTTTTCACCATTTCTGAAACAATAAGCATACACTTCAAATACTTAATTATAAATATTATGTCATTCTATTACATACTACACTACTAGATTGGTACATGTTTAATATGCTTAAATTGTGTTAAATATGCTACCTTGTATGGTACAGCCTTATATTGTACAATGGGACAGTATTGTACTAATTAAAGTACAAATGGTGATTGTGTATTTCAAGGGCCACCATTATATATTTAAATAAATTTCAAAAAGTGTTGTACTTTTAGAAAAAAACATCACATTTCTAAATGAGAGTATGACTTACACTCAACATAGAATAGCCATTAAAACTACCAACAGGTGGTGCAGCGCAGCCTCGCCCATCTGACAGTTAGTTAAACTGGTTAGTTTTGACCTTTGGACTGAGACTGCGAGGAGTGGTTGATGTGGGAAGTGTACCTTGAAGGTTTCAGATTTGTATAGCTAGGAAAAATACAAATTACTGTACCTGTCAAATCTATCTTATTTATGGGAAAGGTGTTTTTTATCTTGGTTTGAAATACAATATAAAACTAGTTTAAAAATTTCAAGATATGTGATTTAGACCCTGCCAGGAGTGAAGCTGGTTGAGACTTGAAGGAGGGTGATTGCAGGGGGCTATAGTGCCCTTGTAGGTAAGGATATGGCTCCTAGGTAAATAGATAAGAATATGGCTCCTAAGTTAGGTTAGGTGGTGTTCTTGTGTTTATTTTCCTTTTAGACTACATAGGCTTCCAACTGTCTATAGCGTAAGATCTATGTTGGTACTGTATTGACCCTCCCCACTGTAGACCATTCAGCCAGCTGTTCAACGGACAATTTTACCATCACAAGCTGCTAACTAATTATTTTCAAGATGAATCTCCTTGTTGCTTCTATATAAACTTCTAATTTAGTTCTGCTCAACTCTATATTACAGTATATTATCAATAGATGGTTTGGGGAGTATTGTTTAGGTTTAGTTTCTCCAAGTAATCATATGTCCTGTGTAATTATGAAGTACTTCTTAAACATGTAAATTTGACGAAGTCTCTCCATGAGCATAGAAAGTGCAAAGTTAATGTTAGTGGGGTCCTATCAAATGAATTTTCAGTAAACAGTGGAGTACTCCCAGGAAATGTGTTGTCACCTGTATTGTTTATCCTTGTGTATTTTGTACTGCATAGAACAGTTGGGGATGGTGGAGAAGGATTGGACTGGATTGGTAACAGGAAATTAATTGACCTAGAGTATACTGATGACACTGTCCTTATTAGAACACCACTGGACTTGCAAACCTTGCTTACCAGAATGCATGAAATATCACATGAGGTTGGGCTCAAGATAAATAGAAGAAAGACAGAGACAATGAGAACAGAATATGCAATAGAAGAGAAAATATCTTTGGAAGGAGAAAGGATTAATGAGGTTTAAAGGTATAAAGCCGCTCATGAATGGTAGAGGTAAGTGACAGTGACACTGCCTTATCATACAGGACAATGCCCTAGAGACTGACCATATATACATATGATCAGTGCCCAAACCCCCTCCCCACCCATGCTAGGGCCAAGGAGGGCCAGGTAATGACTTAGCAGATACATCTATGAGCTCCCCCTAACCCCCACCCTTAGTTCACAAAGATGGCGACGTTATAGGTGGAATCATTTAAATATTTAGGAACTAATACAGGATCTTTAGAATTTAAATTTATTGAGCTGAAAAAAATCAAATCAGACAATGGCTAGGTTGAGTAAAATTTGGAAATCAAATTGCCTGAAATTACATTAAAAAAAAATTAGGCTACATATCAGTTTGGTGAGATTGGTGTTACTGTATGGACAAGAGTTGTAGTATGACAATGAAACAATATCCAACAAATGTACATTTGAAAACAAAGCCCTCAGTAGAATACTGAAAGTTAAATGACAGGACAGGACTAGAAATTAAACAATAAGAAAGATTACTTGAGTGCCATATGTAGATGAGAGGTAGATGGAGATGGTTTGGGCATGATCTTTGCACTCTCCCAAAGAGATTGGTTCACCAATTTTTCCAATGGGCTCTACATGGCTCTAGGAGAATTGAAAGACCCAGACCTACAAGGCTTAACACTATGAAACATGAAGTGGGAGATGATGAATGGAGAAATATTGATTTAAAAACTCAAGATAGAGACGACTGGCGAAATCTAACCGATGCCCTTTGCGTCAATAGACGTAGATGGTGAACCATATGCTAGAAATACACCCAATTGCAAATGGTAAAGTAGTCAAAGTAATATTAACAATATTCTATTTGTGTCTCCTATTGCTAAACCAGTTTATGTTATTGGAAATAAGGTCAGATGACTATAGCCATTACTCATATGTTAAAGAAAAGAAGAAGAAAAACTAGTCTTACTTGTTACATAGGCTGAAGAAGTCCAATTAACAGGATTCGTCCTACAGAAGTCTCAACTCTCAACTCTCAGGCCCTAGGATCAGGAACTTGACAATTCATATAATTCCACTTTCGATAATATATAAAAGTAAATATAAGTACTGTTTATTAATCTTTCTTAAAAAAGAGTAAATGTGGGCTTAATTGTCGATCAATTTTTATTTATATTATTTAGAATATAGTTTTAAAATTAAAGTAGGCTAATATGAGCTTGTCCATGCTTGGTGTATTGAACAATTTACGATATTAGGCGGAAATATCAAGAGATAATACTTGAGTTTACCTTTTATAACTTCAATTTCAAGCTGTGGAATTATGAACCTATGTCAAAACAAGTTACTTCTTCTTCTATACTGCGTAGGTTACGTTTTAGTGAAAGTCCTTAAAGCGGCTACTACATTTAAAAAAAGAAAAAAAAAACAATTATAATCCTGATTGGCTTTCATGAATAAAACTGAATTATTTGATATCGATATATTACGTTCCAGTAGGTACTTAATTCTCGGTTAGATTAACTGTTTTAACCATATTCTAACAATCTATCTATGACAAAGATGGTAACATGAATTAATATGGTAACATATACCCATTGATGGTAAAGACTATAAGTTACAGTCTTTCAAGTCAATGGTCACATGTTATATAAATGTATAATCTCCTTATATACGTTTACATGGCAATCGACACTGTAGCCTATTCAGAGAATCGTCTGCTTATTATTGAGGGAATCGTGTATAGTAGTGTATTCCGCAATTATTATTATTATTATTATTATTATTATTATTATTATTGTTGTTGTTGTTGTTTTTATTATTATTATTTGTATTATTGTTATTATTTTGATTATTGTTATTATTATTAGTTATTATTATTATTGTTATTATTATTATTATTAGCATTATTATTATTAGATAAACAACAAACCTATATGGAAAAGCAGGATGCTACAAGCTCAAGAGCCAACGGAGAAAATAGCCCAGTGAAGTAATTTAACAAGACTAACTTCATCTCTACACTAATATCTGATACAATGTTATCCAATCAGGTAATTAAAACTAAATTCAACGAATTATTAACCAACTGATAACATTTCAGTAATCCTCTCAAGCGCTATTATCACGATTTTTTCCAAAGATAAAAATAACAGATAACAAATAAAGAATAAATTGTTACATTTTTAATACCTTGATCGTGTTGCTTGTTTCAGGGCTAGTGGGAGCTCTCTAAAAAGAAAAAAAGAGTGAACAATGAGAACATTTTTACATCATGTGTCAAGTCAGAGGGTTTCAAGTAGCGAATCAATACTATTTTTAAAAGAAACCTCCCATTTTCCAAAACAAAGTTGTTCTCTTGAATGTGAACGTAAACAAATGGTCCGTCACGTCCGTAGCAGTAGTTGCAAAGCACGTAAAACTCAATCTCTGTCTCACATCAGTCATGTCACTAGATCATGATGATTCGAAGATAAGTGGAGTTTTGAAACAAACTGCTGAAGAATATGCGGACTACTTGCAAATAGAAACTTCAGCTGAGGTAGGACAAGTCACTCTAGTGAGATAGTAGTTGAGCTTAACCGTAGCTTCCCATATCATTTTGTTCAGGAAGAAATTTTGAATATGTGAAACTTAAGCATAGTACGGAGCCTTTGTATATCAGTGTCCAGTTCCTCCTGCATGCATAGTAAATGGACACCATCTAACGTAAATTTCCCCACATCTAACCTACAAGCTGTGTCCTTACCTACTAACCTAAGGGGCTGGCTAACTACCCCTCCCACCCCATGACTCTTGCACTACTGTATTCTTAGTTGACCGAGATCTTACATACAGGGGGCTGCTATCGTACATACTCCCCCTTAGTACATTGAAATTAAGATAATGTCGGGCTGGGCTTGATGTATTGTCGGCTAATATTTTTAGATAGTATTTGTATGCTAATTAGCCGGTAAGTTTATTGAAAAACACGGGACAACATTTCTAAACAAATAATCAACTGTAACTGTGAGTTATCTTGAAAAGCGCAAAGTTAAAGTAGTAATATCAAATGTTGAATCTGAGACAAGAAGGCTAACCAAAGGGGTGCCTCAAGGCAGTGTACTAGGTCCTCCTGTTTGAAATTTACCCGATTGAACTGGCAAATATACTTGAAACTCACAGAGTTAAGTTTAAAATATACGCTGATGATACACAATTCTATTTCCCAATAGAATCAGTTGATGAAGCTAAAAGAAAGATACATGAAATAATGAATGCCATTAAGGCTTGGATGTTAACAAAAAAGCTCAAGCTCAATGAAGACAAAAGTGAATGTATTATTTTTGGAAATGAAAAAGATATAAAAAGAATCGAATGCTTCCAAAGAATTGAAATAGGTCAATCGATCATTGACCTAAAGAAATCTGTCAGGAATCTTGGAGTAATCATGGATGATAGACTGACAATGAACGAACATATAAATAACATGGTAAGAAATTGTAACTATCATATTAGAAACATAGCATTTATTAGTAAATACTTAGATGAAAAATCTATGGCCATACTCATCTGTCACCACATATTTTCAAGAATTGATTACTGCAACTCACTGTTCTATGGCTTACCAAATTATCAGCTGAAGAAAATTCAGAGAGTACAAAACAGAGCCGCCAGATTAATAAAAGGACTACACAATAGGGAAAGAATTACCCCTGCACTAATTAAGTTACACTGGCTACCGGTAAAAGCGAGAATTGAATACAAGCTACTCTTACTAACGTTTAAGATACTGAACCAAAATATCTAAAAGAATGCCTGAATAAACTAGAACTAGGAACAAATGTTAACACAAGACACATGAGTGACAAACATAGGCTATCTGAACCAAGAACAAATAGTAAATTTGGTGAAAGGGCTTTTAGCTACTGTGCGCCTAGACACTATAATAAACTGCCAACTGAAATGAAGGACCTAAAGGGAGCAATTGAATTTAAGAAGAAACTAAAGACATTACTTTTCACAAGATCATATGATTTGGAAGATGCTACAATCAAAGAATTGTATAAGTTATTATGAAAATGTTTCGTTAGATGATTAATATGGACCCGCCCGAGAAGTAGTTCACTCGACTTCAGTGGAGGGTTGGATTTAAACCCAAAACAAGTAAACTACAGTAAATGGTGTGCTTTCAACAAATTTGACCTTTATTTCCACTGCAAATAAGCCTTGCTATCCATATGGACCCCCATCCCCCTTCCCAAAGGACACAGATGGAATCCTGGGATTTTGGGTGTGCGAATACAGGACAAAACCTGGTTATTTACCACTTCTGAGATTTGTAAAGGGGTGCAGAACCTAACAAACCCACCTAACCAAACCTAGTTGTTCTCAGGTCATAACCTTTGTTAATCTTTGTTTCTTTCAGTCATCCTAGTAATAAAATACAGTTACTGCAATCAAAACTGAGTAACGTTATGAAACACTGTCAAAACACTGGAGGTCTTGATTGTCAGGACTTCCGGATGCATAGAAAATGGGGATTTCCATTCCATTTTCTTTGGCATCATTCGTAGCTGTGTTCGTTGTATTACAAGTATATCCTTACTATATTGAGTTAATGATATATTGGTTTTTACTCTGCCTTCTGCTTGCTTCGCTCGCGATTAAACATTATCACACTTCTATGTTCTGGCAAGCAGACTATGTTTTGCTTAGCACATTATCCCCATGGGCTAGTATTTTGGTGTTAATTATCAATTGTGCAAACAACAAAGGGGTGAGTTGTAGCTTCGCTCTATTGCATCTGTTCAAACGTGGACTTGGCTTATATTTTTAATGATCAGACTGAATATATCAAACACACATTTCTACCCTAACCTTTTATCGATAACAGGATCAATAAAATAAAAGCTATGATTCCAATATTGAAAATAAATAACTAAGAGCTTTAGAATATGAAGCATTGGGCCCTTTATTTTGTTCGAACAAGTTACTTATGGCATCTTGCTTTTCCAACTAGGGTTGTAGCTTGGCTAGTAATATAATAATAAGAAGCACTACCTATCTGTTTTTTGGAACCTTCAATCTTTAATAGTAGTAGGACTTCAGAGAAGGTAAAAATGGCTGTTAAGCTTTGAACAAGGTAAACACGGTTGGCTGCAGGGTAGTGCGGAATTTTCCAAGGCTTTGTTCTCCGGGGGAACTTGAGGAGACTACCCTCAAATTTCCTGGAGTGGTTCGGAGAAAATGGCTGTATGATTTTCATCTACTGGGCCTAATACACCCCTCCCTTTCTCACAGAGATCTCCCCCAAGCTCTGATTACTATTGATGACCCTGGCGAGATCTGGGATCTTTCTAGGTTTTGGCCTCCGCTTGGTATTGCTAATGGCCCGTTGGTGGAGAAATTTCAGGAGGAACTTGCATCTGATAGATCCCAGAAGTCCTCTGCTGCTGCTTTCCCTGCAAAGCTGCAGTCTCCAGTAACAAAACCCTTGTCTTCTGAGGAGGAGGAGAAGGATGTAAAACGACCCCAGGTGCCTTTGCTTGCTTCTTCCTCTGCCGAGTCTTCGTCTTCCAATTTGAAAGTGCCGCCATGATCATTCGCATAATCATTGCCTAGCACTGCAAAGATGATGACAACAAGGTCATTAAACCGCAGGACGACTGGTCGGTCAAGGTCTCGCGAGACAGCAAACAAGTCCCTTGCATGTTTTTGTGGGGGAGTAACTCTTCTGAGCCCCAACCCTCGGGAAGGAAACTTAAGCAAACGTTCTGAAGGATCAGGATTGAAAGAAACCAAGGAAATGGAATACTACTCAGGACTCCGGTTTTCTTCTGCCTCGGGATGCTCCTGAAATGTTTTAGTGGCCGCCCAACCGGTAACGAAACCTGCCAAGAGGACGGAAGCGTATGACGGCCCTCTGATTCTGCCGTTTCCCCTGAATCTCTGCAGTGGAAGAAGAATGAAAAGCTTCCCTTCGTAGATCTTCTCGAGAAGCAATCATGGCCAAGGCATGCACACCACAAGCACAGACATCATGAGGGCAAGTTCCACACGCCAATCCATGCGACCGATTGCCTTTAGATCAAAGACTAAGAGACTCGGTTAGGCTCTCTACGAGTACAATTGTCTCAGTCTTGATTTCCACAATCAAGGAGACGCTAAGCTTCTCTCTCTTCTTTTTTCCAAAGAAAAGAAGTCTCCATCAGCATGAGAGAAGACAAGAGCACCTCAGTCACACTCTCCACAAGATAGGAAAGGTCTCCCTTCCAAGACTTCTTAGGAACAACAATCACGATCTTCTCGATCACGCCACAAGTCTTGCAAACAATGCTCCCCCCAGACTCAATCATGATTGCCCAAAGGAGACGCTAAGCTTCTCTCTCTTCTTTTTCCAAAGAAAAGAAGTCTCCATCAGCATGAGAGAAGACAAGAGCACCTCAGTCACACTCTCCACAAGATAAGAAAGGTCTCCCTTCCAAGACTTCTTAGGAACAACAATCACGATCTTCTCGATCACGCCACAAGTCTTGCGAACAATGCTCCCCCCAGACTCAATCATGATTGCCCAAAGAGTCTGGTCTACCTGACAACTCTTCTCCCACTAAGTAATCTTGTTTCCGTGCCAGAAACCTTCAGGAAATCAATCAACTATTCAGACCCCCAGTTTCAAAATGACAAAGACTTTGGAAAGTCTCCTCGTTTCGCTTAACGGAGAAGAGGAGATTTTTGCCCCAAAGCATTGGTTAGAAACTACGAGACACAAAAAGTCTCTTTAAAGAGAACATTCCTGTAATGGAGTAGTATATATATATATATATATATATATATATATATATATATATATATATATATATATATATATATATATATATATATATATATATATATATATACACAGTGGAACCTCTACACACGAACGTATCTACATCTGAATATTCCAACATCCGAAGTAAAATTCGAGCAAATTTGTGACTCTACACCCGAATTTTATTTCGACACACGAAGTAAACATTACGCCATTGAGCGTCGAGTGCTCAGTTCTCTATTCTTGTGTGTATCGTGTGGTTGTCCTCTGTTTGGTCTGTTATTAACAGTGCTTATTTTCTTCCTTTTCTCACATTTCCTTTTTGATTTTACCTATAATCATGGTGCCTAAGAAACTAAGTTTCAGTACAGGAAGAAGGCAATTCTTTCATTAGAATTGAAACAAGAAATTATAGAAAAACATGAGAGCAGTGTGCATGTGAGTGATACTGTATGGCTAAACAATATGGCCGGAATAGGCCTATGATCTCGAGGATCATCAAGCTGAAGGCAGCCATTAAAGCAAATAACCATGGAAGGGGATCACCATTATTACAAGACATCTTAGCAATACCCTGGAAGAGATAGAACGCCTTTTGTTGATAGGGATAAAGGACAAAGAGATTGTTGGCAATAATCATTTGTGAGAAGGGCCAGCGTGATGAACAGAAAGAAAGAAAAAAGTGAAGCAAAGAAAACCATGATAGCATTAAGAAGCTCTTTTAAATAAGACTTCTCTCTTTTTCTGTTTCTCTATAAACATAGCATTAACATGTTCTTTAAATCTCTCTCTCTCTCTCTCTCTCTCTCTCTCTCTCTCTCTCTCTCTCTCTCTCTCTCTCTCTTTCGTTCTTCTTCGCTGTTATAGTGTTAGATACGTCTATTATTTTTTTTTCCAAGAGAGAGAGAGAGAGAGATTAAACAAAAATGTGTTTAGAGTACATTTGATTTTTAACAGCTTCAACTAGTTGAAAAACAATTAAATGTAACTAAGAAAGTAATAACAGCTAATCTGAATTCCTTTATTAACTAAAACAAATATTGATACAAACACACTCGTGTGCGTATGCACAAACACACACACAGGTGCAAAAATTGCTACGCAGTAAGAGAGACGGTCGGGGAGGAGGTAGAGATGGTGACTGCAATAACATACCGTAACTCGTCACTGAAAGTGATGAAAATAAAAAATCAAAAGAAAAAAAATGTGAAAAATATGAAATTTTCAATATTAAACTTACCCGATAATCATGTAGCTGTCAACTCCGTTGCCCGACAGAATTCTATGGAGGGATATGCCAGCTATCACAATACTAGAAGGGGGTGTACTTACCAGCGCCACCTGTGGCCAGGTACTATAGTACTTCTTGTTGACACCTCCTCAATTTTTCCTCTGTCGTGCTTCCAGCAAGACGTTCTGGGATACGCTTATGTTCTTGGAGTATTTTCACGGCTTTTGGTGAAGTATTTCTCTTTGATTTCGGCTGTCGCTTTACTGGAAACCTTCTTATATTAGCTTAGATAGCTTTTATATAGTCCTGATTAACGGTTAACGATCTTTTGCTTGATTTTGAAACCCCACTTGGCTAACTCTTTGGATTCAAGATGTCTGACATTTCACAAGCCCCCACCCATAGGCGATGTAGGTCTTGTAATAGGCGTATTCCGAAGGCCTCGGTAGATCCTCACACCGCTTGTTCTGACTGTAGGGATAGGCCCTGTCAGTTAGAAAATCGATGTGAGGAATGCGCCGGACTTTCGGAACTTGATTTTGTCCGTCTTTTGAAGTATTCAACTAAGTTAGAGAGAGGCAGAGTTAGGAGGAGTTCTTCTCACTCTTCACTTTTTTCCTCACCTCATGATCCCCTACCTTTTCCTACCCCTGTAGTGGCTACCCCCGAACCTACTATTTGCCCTCAGCCTGATATGTCTGTTGTTTTGCGTGCTATTCAGGCCTTAGGCGATAAAGTAGAGTCAGTGGTTAGCGATCATAAGTCTCTTATGGCCGAAGTCAAGGAACTTAAGGTCAAGAGTGCAGTGGGTGGTATTAGTGCCAGTGCTGTGACGAGTGCTAGTGTCAGTGCAGTGCCAAGTGCTAGTGTCAGTGTCAGTGTGGTGCGTGAGGATACTTCTGTGCGTGCCAGTCGTCCTCCCAGTCCGGGACCTCTTGCAAGCTCCCAAGCCCAGGGGAGAAGCAATGTCGAAGGGCAAAAGGGTTCGGCAGGCCTTGATCGGCGCACAGAAGTATCCTCGGTGGTTGCGGGCGTGTCTTCCAGAGACCGTCACTCCCACCTGCAGACGATTGAGCCCGTCTTTTACTTGTCCGCTGATCAATTGTCAGGGAAGAAACGCTGGACTCAGGTCTCTAGACCACTCAAACGCAGAGTCCAGTCCGCGAGTGCTCAGCCGGGCTGCAGTCATTGGCTCAGCTCTGACTCGCCGCAGTCATCAGTCGACTGCACTCCGCCCAAGAGGAGTAAGGTTCTGCCGCAACAGATCTCTGCTGTTAAGGCTTTGCCTCAGCAGACCGTAGTGTCTGCCGACCCCAAGTTGACTCTACTGCAGTCCATGCAGTCACAACTTTCGGTCTTGATGCGTGAGTGTCGGGCTGAGAAGGTTGCGCCTCCGCCTCCGCCTGCTTTCGCTCCGCCTGCGCTCGCTCCGCCTGACCGCAGTACCGCCTGCCAGGCGTACGATGTTGAGCCACGTTCTGAGTTTACTGTTCCCAGTGGTGTACAGCCTCCGCCTTCCTTAAGGCAACCTCAGCAATGGGATCAGGAAGCTTATACCTCTCTTCCTCCGCTTCCACTTGCTGCTCCACCAGTGATGCAACACTCGGTTGAGGTACAACAACCTCTCCCATCCATGAGTCAGTCTCCTCAGCTCTCGCTGCAGCGAGCTCAACCCTCCTCAAGGCAAGCACCACAACACCTTAGCCTTGCGCCTCAGGAGCCTCAACTCGCGAGACATTTACTACGTTTTGCGCAGCCTCTACCTCATCGCTCTTCGCTCACACCGCAGGAACAGGAACTTGCTACTCCGCTTCCGCCAACAACTCAGCAAGCGCAACCCTTGAGTTCAGCCACTCATGCCAGGAGTCAGCCTCCTCCACCCATGCGCCTACCTTCTGCTTCTTCGTTTGTTCAGCCTTTGCAGTCTGAGCCTCAGGTGTTCCCTCAACAGAGTCTTGAAGAGGAAACCACTAATATTGTTGTTCCAGCTCGTTCTGACTCTGCTGTTCAGCATACCTTTCCGATCTCTTCGCTACACTCTGGTGATGAGGCGTCTGATGATGAGGCGGCACACCTGGATCCCTCATCAGACGTGGATGAATCCAAATCTTCTCCACCTTCTATTGACTTTCGTAAGGTCTTGGCTCTGTTTAGGGAGGTATACCCAGACCACTTTGTCTCTGCTATTCCCCGCTCTCCTCCATCTGAGTTTTCGCTGGGCATGCAGCCAGCTAAGTCTACCTATACTAAGCTAGTCCTAGCAAGGTCCTCTAAGAGAGCGTTAAGGATCTTAGGGGAGTGGTTGCAGACTAAGCAACACCTTGGCAAGACTTCGTTCATGTTTCCTCCGACTAAGCTCACTTCTAAAGCGGGCGTTTGGTATGCCACAGGAGAGGAACCAGGCTTGGGAGTACCTGCCTCTGCCCAGGCTGACTTCTCAAGTCTGGTAGACTCGCCTCGTAGAACTGCAATGAGGCGCTCTAAGGTTTGCTGGACCTTCTCAGACCTTGATCACTTCCTGAAGGGTGTTTTTAGAGCATTTGAGATGTTCAACTTCCTAGACTGGTGCCTGGGGGCCCTCAGCAAGAAGACCTCCCCTGCGGACAAGGATTCTGCCATGCTATTAATGTCCTGCATGGATAAGGCCATTAGAGATGGATCTGGCAAGCTTGCGTCGATGTTTGTATCAGGGGTTCTTAAGAAAAGGGAACAGCTTTGTACCTTCCTTTCCTCCAGCATTACACCTTGTCAAAGGTCTCAACTCCTTTTCGCTCCGCTCTCGAAGTTCCTCTTCCCCGAAGAGCTGGTTAAGGACTTGTCTGCTGCCCTGATACAAAAGGACACACATGATCTTGTAGCCTCATCGGCTCGTAAGACTAAGGTTGCTACCTCAGTCCCCAGGACTTATCGCACCCCAGTGGCTGATACTCCTGCTACGAGGTTCATACCGCCCTTTCGTGGTAGACCCCCCAGCCGGGGAAGCTCCCGTCCAGACTCTTCCAGGAGCAAGTCTAGGAAAGGTTCCAAAGCCTCTAAAGGAAAAAACTGACTCTCCGCATCTCCAGACAGCAGTAGGAGCCAGACTCAAGAGCTTCTGGCAAGCCTGGGAAAAGAGAGGTGCAGACGCCCAGTCTGTCAGTTGGCTGAGGGAGGGTTACAGGATTCCATTCTGCCTCAAACCCCCTCTGACCACATCTCCCATCAACCTCTCTCCCAACTACAAAGAAGAGGACAAGAGGCTAGCGTTGCACCAGGAGGTGTCGCTACTTGTGCAGAAGAAGGCAGTGGTTATAGTCCGGGACCATCAATCCCCGGGCTTCTACAACCGTCTCTTTCTGGTGGCCAAGAAGACAGGAGGTTGGAGACCGGTGCTGGACGTCAGCGCGCTCAATGCGTATGTCACCAAGCAGACGTTCACGATGGAGACGACGAAGTCGGTCCTAGCAGCGGTCAGGCAGGAGGACTGGATGGTCTCGTTGGACTTGAAAGATGCCTACTTTCACGTTCCTATTCATCCAGACTCCCAACCTTTCCTGAGATTCGTTTTTGGAAAGGTTGTCTACCAATTCCAAGCCCTGTGTTTTGGCCTAAGCACAGCTCCTATGGTGTTCACGCATCTGATGAGGAATACTGTATAGCAAAATTCCTCCACTTATCGGACATCAGAGCCTCCCTCTACTTAGACGACTGGCTGTTGAGAGCCTCCACGAGTCGTCGCTGTCTGGAGAGTCTCAACTGGACTTTGGACTTAATCAGAGAACTGGGTCTGTTAGTCAACATAGAAAAGTCTCAGCTCATTCCCTCCCAATCCATTGTGTACCTGGGAATGGAGATTCGGAGTCAGGATTTTCGGGCTTTTCCATCGGCCCCCAGGATAAGCCAAGCCCTAGATTGCATCATGAGCATGCTGAAGAGGAGCAGTTGCTCGGTGAGACAGTGGATGAGTCTCACAGGGACCCTTTCATCACTGGCCCTGTTCGTCGAGCTAGGGAGACTCCACCTCCGCCCTCTTCAATTCCATCTTGCAGCTCATTGGGACAAGGGTTTGACTCTCGAAGCAGTCTCTATCCCAGTCACCAAAGAGATGAAGACCACTCTCTTGTGGTGGAAGAACAATCTCCTTCTCAGGGAGGGCCTATCGTTGGCTATTCAGACCCCCAATCTTCATCTCTTCTCAGATGCATCGGACTCGGGCTGGGGTGCGACCTTGAACGGACGGGAATGCTCGGGAACGTGGAACGAGGAACAGGGAACGCTCCACATCAACTGCAAGGAGCTACTAGCAGTTCATTTAGCCCTGCTGAACTTCAAGTCCCTCCTGCTAGGCAAAGTGGTGGAGGTGAACTCAGACAACACCACAGCCTTGGCTTACATCTCCAAGCAAGGAGGGACCCATTCGAGGAGCCTATACGAGATCGCAAGGGACCTCCTCATTTGGTCAAGAAGTCAAAACCTCACTTTGGTCACGAGGTTCATTCAGGGCAACATGAACGTCTCAGCAGATCGCCTAAGCAGAAGGAATCAGGTCATTCCCACGGAATGGACCCTCCACAAGAGTGTGTGCAACAGACTTTGGACCTTGTGGGGTCAACCTACCATAGATCTGTTTGCCACCTCCATGACCAAGAGACTTCCGCTGTACTGTTCCCCAGTTCCAGACCCTGCAGCAGTTCATGTGGATGCTTTTCTGCTGAACTGGTCCCATCTCGACCTTTACGCATTCCCACCGTTCAAGATAATAAACAAAGTCCTGCAGAAATTCATCTCGCACGAAGGGACACGGCTGATGCTGGTTGCTCCCCTTTGGCCTGCAAGAGAATGGTTCACAGAGGTACTTCAATGGCTAGTCGACATCCCCAGGACTCTACCTCTAAGAGTGGACCTTCTACGTCAACCTCACGTAGACAGGTTGCATCCAAACCTCCACGCTCTTCGGCTGACTGCCTTCAGACTGTCGAAAGATTCGCTAGAGCTAGAGGCTTTTCGAAGGAGGCAGCCAGTGCGATTGCCAGAGCTAGAAGGGTTTCCACTCGTAGAGTCTACCAATCTAAGTGGGAAGTCTTCCGGAGCTGGTGTAGAGCCAATTCAGTATCCTCTACCAATACCTCTGTGACCCAAATAGCTGACTTCCTATTACATCTTAGGAATGAGAGATCCCTTTCAGCCCCTACGATTAAAGGGTACAGGAGTATGTTGGCTTCAGTTCTCCGCCACAGAGGTTTGGACCTTTCTTCCAACAAGGACCTTCAAGACATCCTTAAGTCTTTTGAGACTTCTAAAGAGCGTCGTCTATCCACTCCAGGCTGGAACCTAAACGTAGTCTTAAGGTTCCTTATGTCACCTAGGTTCGAACCTCTCCAGTCAGCTTCCTTCAAGGACCTTACACTCAAGACTCTTTTTCTCGTCTGCCTTGCAACAGCTAAGAGAGTCAGTGAGGTTCATGCCTTCAGCAAGAACATTGGTTTCACGACCGAATCTGCAACATGTTCTTTTCAGCTCGGATTCCTAGCAAAGAACGAACTTCCTTCACGTCCTTGGCCTAGATCGTTTGAAATACCTAGCCTCTCCAACATGGTAGGTAACGAACTAGAGAGAGTTCTTTGCCCTGTCAGAGCTCTCAAGTATTATCTTAATAGGTCTAAACCTATTCGAGGACAGTCAGAAGCCTTATGGTGTGCCATCAAGAAACCTTCGAGGCCCATGTCCAAGAATGGGGTTTCGTATTATATAAGGCTTCTGATTAGAGAAGCCCATTCTCACTTAAAGGAGGAAGACCTTGCATTGCTGAAGGTAAGGACCCACGAAGTAAGAGCCGTAGCTACTTCGATGGCCTTTAATAAAAACCGTTCTCTGCAGAGCATAATGGATGCAACCTATTGGAGGAGCAAGTCAGTGTTTGCATCATTTTATCTTAAAGATGTCCAGTCTCTTTACGAGAACTGCTACACCCTGGGACCATTCGTAGCAGCGAGTGCAGTAGTAGGTGAGGGCTCAGCCACTACATTCCCTTAATCCCATAACCTTTTTTAACCTTTCTCTTGAATGCTTTTATTGTTGTTTTTATGGTTGTTACGGTAGGCTAAGAAGCCTTCCGCATCCTTTTGATTTGGCGGGTGGTCAATTCATTCTTGAGAAGCGCCTGGGTTAGAGGTTGTGTAGAGGTCCTTTAGTAGGGGTTGCAGCCCTATATACTTTAGCACCTTTGAGTTGATTCAGCCTCCAAGAGGAACGCTGCGCTCAGTAAGGAAGACGAACTTAAAAAAGAGGCAGAGTAACGGTTCAATTCGACTTCCTTACCAGGTACTTATTATTTCATTGTTATTTGAGATAACTGTTATATGAAATATGGGATACTTAGCTATCCTTTAATCTTGTACACTGGTTTTCACCCACCCCCCTGGGTGTGAATCAGCTACATGATTATCGGGTAAGTTTAATATTGAAAAATGTTATTTTTATTAGTAAAATAAATTTTTGAATATACTTACCCGATAATCATGATTTAATTGACCCTCCCTTCCTCCCCATAGAGAACCAGTGGACCGAGGAAAAATTGAGGAGGTGTCAACAAGAAGTACTATAGTACCTGGCCACAGGTGGCGCTGGTAAGTACACCCCCTTCTAGTATTGTGATAGCTGGCGTATCCCTCCATAGAATTCTGTCGGGCAACGGAGTTGACAGCTACATGATTATCGGGTAAGTATATTCAAAAATTTATTTTACTAATAAAAATAACATTATAAAAATAAAAATAAAAAATAAATAAGCTAAGTTAGATTAACATTTCCGTAGTGTAAGTTACGGTATGTTATCGCAGTCACCATCTCTACCTCCTCGCCGATCGTGTCTCCTCGTGTGTGTGTGTGTGTTTGCGCATACGCACACGAGTGTGTTTGTATCAATATTTGTTTTAGTTAATAAAGGAATTCAGATTCACTGATATTGTTTTTTAGTTAACGCTGTTAAAAATCATATGTACACAACACATTTTTGTTTAATCTCTCATTTTTGTTTAATCTCTCATTTTTGTTTAATCTCTCTCTCTCTCTCTCTCTCTCTCTCTCTCTCTCTCTCTCTCGCTCTCGCTCTCTCCGAAAAAAATTAATAGACGTCTCTAACACTAACAGTGAAGAAGCACAAGAGAGAGAGAGAGAGAGAGAGAGAGTATTTATTTAAAGAACATGTTAACACCATGTCTACCTTCTCGCCGATCGTCCGTCTCCTCCTGGCGTAGCAAATCCTACACCTGCGTTGGACTGTCTCTAAGGTAAAGTGGCAATAAAACACATTTTTTATTTATTATTTCTTTATAATTATCTTTTTTACATGCTTCTTTCATATTATGCAGTTATGTTATTGTTATGTGTAATTATGTGGAGCCATTTATTAACCCTTTCACCCCCAAAGGACGTACTGGTACGTTTCACAAAAGCCATCCCTTTACCCCCATGGACGTACCGGTACGTCCTTGCAAAAAAATGCTATAAAAATTAGTTTTTCATATTTTTTGATAATTTTTTGAGAAAATTCAGGCATTTTCCAAGAGAATGAGACCAACCTGACCTCTCTATGACAAAAATTAAGGCTGTTAGAGCAATTTAAATAAAATATACTGCAAAATGTGCTTGGAAAAAAATAACCCCCTGGGGGTTAAGGGTGGGAAATTTCCAAATACCCCGGGGGTAAAAGGGTTAAGGATTTATTATGGGTTTTTAGGCTGAGGAACGAATTAAAGGAATTAACATGTATTCTTATAGGAAAATTCGTTTCTACATCCGAACATTTTCTACATCCGAAGTTGGTTGTGGAACGAATTAAATTCGTATGTAGAGGTACCACTGTATGTATATATATATATATATATATATATATATATATATATATATATATATATATATATATATATATATATATATATATATATATATATATATATATATATGTTTTATTACTAAGAAGTTTTTCAGTTGCAATTCTATTATTGAGAATCAGTACTACTATTTTTAGTTTATATGCTATTTTTTGGGCTTAAGCCATGTCGTCCTGATAGAAGGTTCTTAAGAGTAGCTTCCTAAGGGATATTTGACTACAGTGATATTCCCAGAGAATTTACCTTTAGGTCTCCAGAATTCTAACTCCTGGCACGAATATCCTTAAATTTTCTCTCAAGGATATCGCAAAATATCAGGGGAGGTATTCTTGGCACGCCACATAGAAATCTGCACCCCGAATAGCGTTAACCCTTTGAGGGGGAAAGTGGCAAAATTAGAAGGGGAGCCGTATCAAGGTTCCCCTAGTTCCCATACCACTATTGAGTATCACAACACCGCCATATCCAAGTTGGCGGACATTCCTAATTTTGTAGCGATTTCGCACGGTGGTGTTCCCTGTTGATCTGACCTTTTCGATCGATTTTCGAGGATTGTTATGCAATCTCCAGCTTCTTTCGCCTCTGGAAAGTTGAGTATTGATTCTTTACAATGTGTGTAATTTAGCTCCTGTCTCACAGTGAAATTAGAGTAATTTATTGTGATTAGGAGCCAGGCCTGTTACCAGAGGTGCCATGGGCGCTGTCATTCGTTAGGCATGTGTTATTTAGTTAGTAGAACAACATTCCCGGTTAAAATAGCATTACTGTAATAATTTGATTATGAAAGATATTTAGGCAATTTATACTTGTAAAGATATTTACTGTATACAGTATGCATAATTTTCCTTTTTCTATGTCGATCGTATATGTCAGAGTTTCGGTGATTTAGGTAACCGAGATCTCGTCTTGCCTAGGTAACCTAAACTAGGCGATATAGTATACTTTCAACATTTCCCCGGTTAACCTCGTGTATTGGTTTATCAATTCATCGGAGATTGATATCTCCTAGAATTATTATATAACCGATACTCGTCTCTTGTAGAGATTTAAGGGTAATCTCTCTTTCCCTCTGGGTGTAGCCTTAGGCTACAACCCTAGTGGGTCGTGCCTCGAGTTTTCATTCAGGCATGACTAGCCTAGGGTTTTCTGTCTCGTCCCTTAACCGCAGATGGCAGGTTAAATAGTCATTCCCCTGCTGGCTAGGCTGCCGACATAGGAGGCTAGCCCTCCCTAGGCTGCACCTGAAGTGGTTGTATGATGCCACCACCTTCTCCCTGTGGTCTAGTAGACTAGTCCTGTGCTCGCAGTCCTAGGCTGAAAAGCAGTTATTCTTCTGAGGCCTAGGATGGCGCCGGCACTGGAACTCTGTTTCTCCCTTGTTGAGAGGAGGCGGCACTGCTGCCGTCCCCTTAACTGTATTGGCAGACCCTAGGTTGGAGAATAGAATTCTCCTGCCGCCTAGGATGGCGCTGATACTGAAACAGAGTTTCTTAAGGGTGTGTAGGACCAGCAACCTTGCCGGCTCCTTCCACACCTCATACAGGACCCTTTTCCCTCCCCCTCTGTTCTTTTGTGATGGCCGAGCCATTGTCTTTCTTTGAGCCGTCATCCTGCAACCTCACTGTTCCCAGTGGATTGCGGGGGCCGGCCAGACTCCTTCTCTGCAGCTGTTGTCCGGCTGTCTGCGGCTATGCCAGCTGCTGGCAGCCATGACAACTGCTGGCGGCCATGTGTTATGCAAACTGTCGGCTGCTGGTAGCCATGTCATCTGTCGGCAGCCATGACAGCTGGCGGCTGCTGGCAGTCATGATGGCTGTTGGTGGGAAGTCCCTTCTGTCACCAAGGTTCTTCAGTCCTCCCTTGGACTACTGGCCACATGTTCTGTTGCCGGGGTATTAGCCTGCCGGCAGTACGCCGACTGTACCAGTGCTGCTGGGTGCTAGCCTGCCGACTGGACCTTGCCGGAGATGGTACTTGTGGCTAGATGGAAGCCTGAATGTTACATTCTCCCCTTCCATTTGAACCTTCTTTCTGGAGAAAGGTAGTAAATTAGACAGTTACATCCTTAATTAGTGTATACATACACAGTAATAAGGTAGCCTTCACTCCGTGCTGTCTCTCTCTTTTAGCTAGTATGCTGGCTGCGCTGGCTGGGACTAGCTATGCTGGCTATATGCCAGCTGAATTACAGTATATGTCCATACAGGTAGTCAGTATATTTGCAGTATATGATATACTGCAGATAGAAAAACTATTTTATATATTATACTAGTAGTTATTTTCCAATATATCCTGGGTATCCTTACCCTGGTGTATGCTGAGACCAGTCCTATATTGAAACAATAGAGTTTCTCCAATATTCTGATTAGAAATCAGTTTTCATATTACCCTATAATATTAAATATTTTAAGGGCTGGTGGTATTACACTTCTAACCCTAGAAGGTTAGAACCCTTATCTTTGAGTTTCCCTGATCAGGAAACTCTATGATTTAATATTGTAAGGGAGGTCACAGCAAATGGGCTGGGTAGGATACACAAATATATGTTTTATATTTCCTAGTCCAGTTGGCGTCATGCCGGCTGGACCATGCCGTCAGATGCTTGCCACAACGGCAGCACACTGGCTGAACTACATTATATATAATTATGCAGTAGTCAGTATTTTGCAATATAGTATATACTGCAAATAGAAAACTATAGTATGATTATAAAGTGGTTAGTTTCTAACATATTTTGGGTACCCTTGTGCGGGCTTCTGCTGGGACCGTTCTTATATTGAAAGAATAGAATTCCTTCAATACTCTGATTAGAAATCAGTCATCCTTACCCCACAGTGTTAAGAATAAAAAGGGGCAGTGACTTGTACACTTCTCTACCCCTAGGGGTTAGAACCCTTTCGTTAGAGTTCCTTGATAGAGGAATCTCCTTATAGTTAATACTGAGGGGAGATAACAGCATTTGCTTGCAGGGGATACACAAGTATGTGTCTCCCACTATCCCTTTCTAGCTTACTATCCTAAGCTATTTTAGTTAAAAGATGACTTTTACATATCGCTTATCAGTGAGATAATCAGTTGTATACTCATTCTGCTTTCCTTTCTTTACAGGAGGAACCCCAGATGACATGTGTTGCAGTCTTGTGCAATATCAAGAGTAAGTGTTTTTATGGTCATAATACATGCAGGTTCCATGCCCCCTGCAATATTATTTCTGAATCCCTGCATTATTGGAACCCTCAAGTTTGCAATGTATGTCGGACCTTAATGTTTGAGGGTTTCGAGAATCCCAAGTCGGAGTCTAGGGATGCAGCTGGTAACAAACTACGCAACTGGGTCGGAGGCTTCCAGAAAATCTCTCCGGGACGATACCTACCTAATGATAGGATGCGTAACCTACTATTCCCGATAGCAAGTTAGGTAATAGTGGTGCCCCAGGCATGATTCACACCTCCCTGCGGCCAGATAGCCTTTGGGACGGAGGGCAGGAAGCCCCCATGGGAAGAGGTGGATAATGGTTTGTCTGCCCCCACTACCCCCCTCCGCTAACTAGCAGAGGTTAGTTACACCTTGCAAAAGCTTTAACAGCTAGTTTCAGCATTTGCTGAAATATATCTCCACTGTAAAGAACTCTAGGTTTGTATAGTTTGGAAAAGTAAAAATTATTACAAATTTGTAATTTTTTTCTGGCCCTAGGCTATATACAAACTTTCTACATACATACATATACCAAAGGCACTTCCCCCAATTTTGGGGGGTAGCCGACATCAACAAAGAAACAAAACAAAAAGTGGACCTCTACTTTCTACTTTCTGCCCTTTACATAATGGAGATATATTTCTGTAAAGAGCTCCAGGTTTGTATAGTTAGGAAAAATACAAATTATTTCAAATTTGTCATTTTTTCTAACCATACAAACCCGAGACCTTCATGTTGCATGACCCACTTCAGCCACCTCGCAAGCACTTAGGTCAAAGTTCAAAGGGGGGGGAGTTTACTTTGCCTGCCGGTAGTCAACTATGTTTACCTTGCTAAAAGCTAACAGCTTTTTCAGCTTCGCCGATATTATTCTCTGAATAAAGAGCTCAGGGTGTGACTGTACTTGAATGATTGGTGAGATTGTTTGATATATTTTTTATATTGTCTACGGTACAAGTGGACCGGGTGTGTGCATGTATTGTTCCGTTATACAAAGGTAAGGGAGGTGTGCATGAGTGTTGTCATTTAAGGGGTATTATTTTGTTGAGTGTCTTAGGAAAAGTGTATGGCAGAGTAATAATTAATAGAATTAAGGATAAAACAGAGGATGCAATCTTAGTAGTACAAGGGGGTTTTTAGAAGAGGTAGGGGATGTATGGATCAGAATTTTACAGTTAAGTAGATATGCAAAAAATATTTTAGCGAAAGGTAAGGAGGTGTATGTTGCATTTTTGGATCTGGACCTTATGATAGCGTAGATAGTGAAGAGAAGGAAAATGTGATGAGGTTATATGGAATTGGTGGAAGGTTGTTGCAAGCAATGAAGAGTTTATAGATAGGCAGTAAAGCTTGTTAGGATAGGAAATGAAGTGAGTTAGTGGTTTCCAGTGAGAGTGAGAATGTGTGTAAGAAATAAATTGGCTGCTAGAGTGGATATGAATGTGTTGCAGTGGTTTGGCTATGTAGAGAGAATGGAAAATGGTGATCTGCTGAAGAAGGTGATGAATGCAAGAGTTGAGGGTACAGTACAAGAGGAAGTTCTAGGATTGGGTGGATGGATGGAGTACAGAAAGCTCTAGGTGATAGGAGGATGGATGCGAGAGAGGCAAAAGAGGGTGCCAGAAGTAGGAATAAATGGTGAGCAATTGTGACGCAGTTCCAGTAGGCCCTGCTGCTTCCTCCGGTTGCCTTGGTGTCCACTGAGGTAGCAGTAGGAGGGGATTCAGTATATGAAGCTTCATTTTTGGTGGATAAATCCCCTTTTTTTTATGTCAGCTACCCCCCAAAATTGGGGAAAGTGCCTTGGTAAATAGATAGATAGACTTTAAAGTTAGTGATGTTACCTGATTCACAGGATTAAGAGAACAATACTTATACTGTTTTTGGATCATGTCTGCTTTATTGAATTATTTTTTATGTACTGTTTTTGTTCATAACACTTTGTACTATATGTTTCAAGTATGCATTTAATTTTCAGAGAGCAGGACTAGACAGAGAACTCGAGTCAATGTTAACAAGACTGGAAGAATATGGGAGTCTTTTAGAAAGAGTGAGTATTGTTAATTGTTTCATGCATGATATAAACGTTCAAACTTTAATAGGAGCATGACTTCAGCGAAGCTGAAATAACTGTTGGGCTATTATTTGACGAGGTAAGCACAGCTAGCTGTCAGGTGGAGGAGTTCCCACCCAGCGGGTAGTGCTACCTTCACTTTGACCTCGCCCAGTGGAGAGTACAGACATATTTCGTGGCATCATCTGCTGGGTTTTTTAGTTTTTTGCTTTTTCTTTCTGTTAGAATAAATGATCTTGTGGACAAGTCTTGTTCAAGGGCTATCAATGGAAGAAGGCAATTATATGCAGTGTTTCTTAATAACTGTATTTGTTAAAGTTTCCTGTGCTACCTGCTGTTATGCAACATGACAAATTCGTAGGTAATTTGTATTTTTAAATATTTAACTTAGCCGGTGAATATATAGCTGCAACTCTGTTGCTCGACAGACAAAAAACTGTACAAAAAAACTCGCCAGCGATCGCTATACAGGTTGCGGGTGTGCCCATCAGCGCCAGCTGTCGGCCAGATACCAAGCTCCATGTAAACAAAGACTCAATTTTCTCTCTGTCGACGTGTCGACAAGACGTACTTTACTCGCTGTTGAAACCTGGAGTTTTTTCCATCATCTTTGGTGAAGTACTATATTCTGGTTTGAGCTTTCGCAGTGCAGGTGTTTTTTCTTCATCCTAAATCTTGAACTCGTTTTGGATAGATTTAATTTTTGGTGACAAAGAGAGTATGGACTTTCTTTGACTCTTTAATGGCCGACCCTTCCCTTAGACGGAAGTGTGTTTAGGCTTTTAGTAATTATCTTATCACGTTATAAATTAATTATAGATTTTCCTCTATATATTTTATATCTCTCCGCCTTTATTAGGCCTCTTCGATTAACTTTCCATTTATAATAAACATAAAAAATAAATTTTAATGTTTTGTTTATATGCGACCTTTCCTGAGAGTAGGCGGTCCTAACTTGGAAACCAAAGTTAAACAACGTTGAGCCCTTTGCAATCGTAAATAGCTTTTAAAGAGCTAATGATTTAAAACCTTTTAAATGAATATTTTTAATAAATATTTTATGAAAGAATTTCTTTGAATAGTCTTCGTACTGTTTTCAAAGATGAACTAACGTTTAGTTTATTTATACTACGCAGTTTGCGCTCTATCGTTACGATAGAGAGAGAGAGTATCACGGTTTCACTTTGCAGAAAGAGTAAATCGATACTGACGTTTTGTTCATTCTTCTTTCAGAGCTTAAATGTTTAAAATTCTATTTTAAAGGAACTTTTTAATTGAAAAACCTTTCAGTTTTTTCCTTTGGTCAAATAACATGTTTTTTGACGAAATGTAATTGGGCTCTTCTCTTAGGTGCGAAATCAAGAGAGAAAGAGAGAGAGAGATAGAGACGGAGGGAGAGAGAGGAGAGAAAACGTTCCGTTCAAGCGGGTAACGTTGTTCTCGAGTTACTCTCGTCCCTAGTCTCTGTACGGGGAGAAAGGATAAAACGTTTTTAGTTTTTTATTCTCGTCCCCAGGCTATGTGCGGTGAGAGTTTGAAAACGTAGTTTTGAATGAACTAGTGTTTAGTCTCTTCCCCAGCCACTGAATTTTTTATCTTAAAAGATGTTTTCTGTTTTTTGCTGGTATTAATGAGCTTGCATTATACGACTGATTTTGCAATTACTACCTTTTGATGAGGGTAGAATTGCGTGCTTCAGGTAGAAATCAGTAAAAGTTTCGATTTCAGTGAAATAAGTTCAAAACAGAAAATCGAAGTGATAAAGTGATATTGCGCAAAGTGTTACAGTGTTGCGTCCGAGGGTTCGTCTGTTCATGCCTATCGTTCACCTAGTCCGGGACCTCTTGCAAGCTCCCAAGCCCAGGGGAGAAGTAATGTCGAACGACTTATGGGTTCGAGAGGCCTTGATCAACGAACAGACGTTTTCCCTCTATGGTATCGGGTGTATCTTACCAAGATCTCCCCTACCATAAGGCGAGAGAGACGTTTCTTCTCCTCGTCATCCGAAGGCTTTTCGCATAAGAAACCTGTAACAAGGTTTCGAAGCCCTTAAGCGAAAGTCAGTCCTTTCAGGACAGGTCCAGCGTCCTGGTTCCAGCCATTAGGACAGCTCTGACCCTATGCAGTCATCGGAAAACTGCTCGCCGCCTAACAAAAGTGTAACACAGACTCCGAGAGTCTTTTTTGTTTGCAAAGAGTTGCGGTCACAGACGTTACCCTCGTCTCTTACCACAACCATTTCCGTTGATCCTTAATGGGTTGTACGGCAAGACATGCAGAATATGCTTGCCTCCCTTATGGAAGACTATTCTGCCGATTAGTCCGTTGAGTCTAGCCGTTTATCTTATCGATATCCTGGCTTTCAGCCAACCTAACGTTCCTTTGTGCTTCCTGTTGACATTGGCGTAGCTAAGTCACGTCAGTCAGGTTGTTTAGAACCACACTCGATGCGGTCTCGTGTGGATTTTCAGCCACATTTGGACGTTAGGCCACTTGCTGATGCTCCTGTTGACGTTCAGGACGTTCGCTAACAATCGGAGTTGACTTGTTTTGACGCTGTGCGTCAACCTCCGCATTCTAGAGTTGTTTTGACTGCTCAGTCTAGGCAGTCAAAGCAGTCTCGAATGGACGCTGTGCGTCCTCACGCACCTGTTGTTGTTGACAGTTCAGTTGTTGACAGTTCACAGACTGTCAAGCAGTTACATGACGTTGCGTCCTGGTCCACTACTAATGCACCAGTGCGTGTGGACTCTGCTTGTAAAGCATTGCCACCACGGTAGGTCTCTCCCTTGCTTGAGACTCAGCTTTTATCGGACAAGGTTCCTGTAGATGAGGAAGTTGCTGTTCCCCCTCCTACTGATATTCCCTTGAGGACTCTGTCAGACGGAGAGGAGCCTAAAGCTGCTTAGCCCTCTATGGACTTTAATTAAATCATGATGATTTTTTTTAAGGATCTTTGTCCGGATCTTTTTGTAACTGCTGCTCCTCGTTCGCCTAAACGTCAGAGCTTACACTAGGCCTAGCTACTTCGATGCCGTTGTTTATAAGCTAGTGCTCTCTCGCTCTCCTAGAGAGCTTTACGTTTGGTAGGCGACTGGTTTATCACCAGGAGGAGTTTGGGGGATACAGCCTTTGCTTTCCCTTCTTTTAAACTGGCTTATAGAGCGAGAGTCTGATATGACACGAGAGAAGTTCTCGGCTTGGGAGTTCATGCCTCTGCCCAGATAGACTTCTCAAATCTCGTAGACTCTCCCTGGCGCCTGGCCAGGAGACGCTCCAAGTTTTTTACAGGTCAACTTCACAGCTGTTTTCGAGCCTTTGAAGTTTTGCTGTACAGTTATGTCATGCATAAACAAGGCTTTCAGGGATGGAAAGCGGTACCGCCTCAGTCGCTAACCCCGTCTGTTGCCGCACCTGCTCCCGTAGACCCTAAGTGGGCTTTGCTGCAAGACATGCAGTCCAAGCTTGCGTCCTTGATAGAGGACTTTAATGCGGAGAAGGTTGCTGCCGAACTTTCTGGCCAACAACCTTCCAACCGGTCGGTTGTGCGTCCTGTTGACGCTGAGGTAACCTTCTCGCGTCTACCAGTTGAGGTGGTTCCTCCACCGATGCGACCCAGTGTGGGTTGCCAGCCGCACGTTGACGTTAAGCGACGCTCGGAGGTGGTTGTTGACGTTCAGGACGTTCAACAACCAGCAGAGGTGACTTGTTTTGACGCGGTGCGTCAACCTCAGCAACCCGGTATGGTGTTGACTGCACAACCCAGACGGTCTAGTCAGTCTCGGGTGGACGCTGTGCTTCCTCGCGCACCCATGGTTGTTGACAGTTCACAGACTGTGCAGCAGTTCCATGACGTTGCGTCCGGCTCCGTCACGCATGCACTAGTGCGACCGGACTCAGCGAGCCAGACGTTGCCCACTCCGTTGCCGTTTCCTCATCAGTTTTCGGATGAGGAACTATCTGATGAGGACGTTGCTGAACAACAAGACGATCAGCCCCCAGAATAGATCAAGCCCTGCTATCCATCCAGAAGATGCTGAAGAAGGAACACTGCTCAGTCAGGCTGTGGATGAGTCTGGTGGGGACGCTGTCATCCCTGGAACAGTTTGTATCACTAAGAAGACTACACCTCCGTCCTCTTTAATACCATCTGGCTTTTCACTGGAAAAAGGACAAGACGCTAGAAGCGGTCTCGATCCCGATTTCCGGAAAGATAAAGTCTTGTCTGACTTGGTGGAAGGACAATATCAACCTAAGAAAGGGTCTTCCCCTGGCTGTTCAGACTCCCCACCACGTTCTCTTCTCGGACGCATCGGACTTGGGCTGGGGCGCGACACTGGACGGTCAGGAATGCTCAGGTCTGTGGAACTCGAGTCAGAGGAGCATTCATATCAACTGCAAGAAGCTGTTGGCAGTTCATCTGGCCTTGAAAAGCTTCGAGTATCTCCTTCGAGGCAAAGTGGTGGAAGTAAACTCAGACAACACCACGGCCTTGGCGTACATCTCCAAACAAGGAAGTACCCACTCACTGACGTACGAGATCGCAAGGGACCTGCTCATCTGGTCAAAAGGTCAAGACATCTCCCTAGTAACGAGGTTCATCCAAGGCAACTTGAATGTCATAGCAGATTGTCTCAGTCGGAAAGGGCAAGTAATTCCAACAGAATGGACCCTCCACAAGGATGTGTGCAAGAGACTTTGGGCCAATTGGGGCCAACCAACCATAGATCTCTTTGCAACCTCGCTGACCAAGAGGCTTCCAATCTATTGCTCCCCAGTCCCGGACCCAGCAGCAATACATATAGATGCCTTCCTCCTAGATTGGTCACATCTGGATCTCTACGCATTCCCACCGTTCAAGATTGTCAACAAGGTACTGCAGAAGTTCGCCTCTCACGAAGGGACAAGGTTGACGTTAGTTGCTCCCCTCTGACCCGCGAGAGAATGGTTCACCGAGGTACTTCGATGGCTAGTAGACGTTCCCAGAAGTCTTCCTCTAAGGGTGGACCTTCTACGTCAGCCTCACGTAAAGAAGGTACACCAAAGCCTCCTCGCTCTTCGTCTGACTGCCTTCAGACTATCGAAAGACTCTCGAGAGCTAGAGGCTTTTCGAAGGAGGCAGCCAGTGCGATTGCTAGAGCAAGGAGAGCGTCCACCATTAGAGTCTAACAGTCGAAGTGGGAAGTCTTCCGAGACTGGTGCAAGTCAGTTTCTGTATCCTCGACCAGTACCTCTGTAACTCAAATAGCTGATTTTCTCTTATACCTGAGAAAAGGACGATCCCTTTCAGCTCCCACTATCAAGGGCTACAGAAGCATGTTGGCATCAGTCTTCCGGCATAGAGGCTTAGATCTTTTCAACAATAAAGATCTTCAAGACCTCCTTAAGTCTTTTGAGACCACCAAGGAGCGTCGTTTGGCTTCCCCTGGATGGAATTTAGACGTGGTGCTAAGATTCCTCATGTCAGACAGGTTTGAGCCGTTACAATCAGGCTCCCTGAAAGATCTCACTCTTAAGACTCTTTTCCTGGTATGCTTAGCCTCGGCTAAAAGAGTCAGTGAGATTCATGCCTTCAGCAAGAACATCGGATTTTCGTCAGAAAAAGCCACCTGTTCGCTGCAACTTGGTTTTCTAGCCAAAAATGAGCTGCCTTCTCGGCCTTGGCCTAAACTTTCGATATTCCCAGCTTATCGGAGATCGTAGGCAATGAATTAGAAAGAGTCTTATGCCCTGTTAGAGCTCTTAAGTTCTATTTAAAGCGTACCAAACCTTTACGAGGCCAATCTGAAGCTTTATGGTGTTCAGTTAAGAAACCATCTTTGCCTATGTCAAAGAATGCTTTATCATACTTTATCAGATTGTTAATACGAGAAGCTCATTCACATCTGAGTGAGGAAGACCAAGCTTTGCTTAAGGTGAAGACGCACGAAGTTAGAACTGTAGCAACTTCCGTGGCCTTTAAGCAAAATAGATCTCTGCGAAGTATAATGGACGCAACCTATTGGAGAAGCAAGTCAGTGTTCGCGTCTTTTTATCTAAAGGATGTCCAGTCTCTTTACGAGAACTGCTACACACTGGGACCATTCGTAGCAGCGAGTGCAGTAGTGGGTGAGGGCTCAACCACTACAATTCCCTAATTCCATATCCTTTTAATCTGTCTCTTGAAATGTTTTTAATGTTGTTTTTATGGGTTGTCCGGAAGGCTAAGAAGCCTTTCGCTTCCTGGTTGATTTGGCGGGTGGTCAAAGTCATTTCTTGAGAGCGCCCAGATTAGGGGTTTGATGAGGTCCTGTTGTATGGGTTGCAGCCCTTGATACTTCAGCTCCTAGGGGTCTATCAGCATCCTAAGAGGATCGCGAGGCTCCGTAAGGAAGACGTACTTATAAGGCAGAGTAATCGTACAAGTCGACTTCCTTACCAGGTACCTATTTATTTTGTTTTTGTTATTTTGATAACTTCTAAAATGAAATAAAAACTCTTAGCTCATAAAATGTAAACATATTTTACTGATCTCTACCCACCATCCTGGGTGTGAATTAGCTATATATTCACCGGCTAAGTTAAATATTTAAAAATGATATTTTAATTATAAAATAAATTTTTGAATATACTTACCCGGTGAATATATAAATTAAATGACCCTCCCTTCCTCCCCAATAGAGACGCAGTGGGACGAGGAGAAAATTGAGTCTTTGTTTACATGGAGCTTGGTATCTGGCCGACAGCTGGCGCTGATGGGCACACCCGCAACCTGTATAGCGATCACTGGCGAGTTTTTTTGTACAGTTTTTTGTCTGTCGAGCAACAGAGTTGCAGCTATATATTCACCGGGTAAGTATATTCAAAAATTTATTTTATAATTAAAATATCATTTTTCGTAACTATACAAACCTTAGCTATTTAATATGGGTTTTTAAAATATTTAACTTAGCCGGTGAATATATAATAGCTGCAACTCTGTTGCTCGACAGACACATACATAAAAAACTCGCGAGCGATCGCTATGCAGGTTGCGGGTGTGCCCACCAGCGCCAACTGTCGGCCAGATACCACTCTCGATGTAAACAAAACCTTCAATTTCTTCTCTGTCGACGTGTCGACAAGACGTACTTTTATTCGCTGTAGAACCTGGAGTTTTTCCCAGCATATTTGGTGAAGTACTTTAATTTGGTTTGAGCTTTCGCATTACAGGTGTTTTTCTTCAAATAAATCCTTGAACTCTTTTTTTGAATCGCATTAATTGTTGATGACTTAGATCGTTTTTTGGAATTCCCTTGACTAATTCAAAATGGCTGACCCTTCTCAAGTTCCCAAGTTTCGAAAGTGTAATGCTAGGGACTGTAATAGGCGTCTTCCAAAGGCTTCTCTCGACCCTCACACTGTTTGTTCCAATTGTCGGGGTAAAACCTGTCAATTGGGAGATCGGTGTGAGGAATGCGTGGGCCTTTCAGAATTCGATTTTATCGAATTTGATAAATATACACGCAGACTAGAGAGAGATAGGGTAAGGAGAAGTTCTTCTAGGTCGGTAGATTTTTCCTCTCCACATGCCCCTGAACCTAATCCTTCCCCTGTAGTGGTTGTTCCTAACCCCCCTCCTAGCACTCAGGAACCGTCTATGCAAGACATGGTGCGTGCTATTCATGCCTTGGGGGAGAGAGTTGAGGCTTTAGCAAGTGACCGAAATCAACTCATGGCGGACGTAAAGGAACTCAAGTGCCAAAGTGCCACGGCGGAAAGTGTCAAAGTGCCTAGTGTTACGCAAAGTGTTGTGAACAGTGTTGCGACCGAGGGTTCGTCTGTTCATGCCTGTCGTCCACCTAGTCCGGGACCTCTTGCAAGCTCCCAAGCCCAGGGGAGAAGCAATGTCGTACGACTTATGGGTTCGAGAGGCCTTGATCAGCGAACAGACGTTCCCTCTTTGGTATCAGGCGTATCTCGTCAAGATCGCCCCTACCAAAGTAAGACGAGAGAGCCCATTTTTACCTCGTCGTCCGAAGGTGTTTCACGTAAGAAACCTTGGACCAAGGTCTCTAGACCTTTAAAGCGTAAGTCGGTCCCTTCAGGACAAGTCCAACGTCCCGGATGTAGCCACTGGGACAGTTCGGACCCGTTGCCGTCATCTGATGACTGCTCGCCGCCTAAGAGAGGCAAAGTTGTGCCGTCTCATTCGCTAACCCCGTCTGTTACCGCACCTGGTTCCGTAGACCCTAAATGGGTGTTACTGCAAGACATGCAGTCTAAGCTTGCGTCCTTGATGGAGGACTACAACGCTGAGAAGGTTTCCGTTGAACCTACTGGCCATCAGCCATCCAAGCGTTCTGTTGTGCGTCCTGTTGACGTGGATGTAGCTTTCTCGCGTCAACCAGTTGGGGTGGTACCTCCACCGATGCGACCCAGTGTGGATTTCCAGCCGCACGTTGACGTTAGGCAACGCACTGATGTGATTGGTGACGTTCAGGACGTTCATCAACCATCAAAGTTGACTTGTTTTGACGCGGTGCGTCAACCTCCGCAACCCGGTATGGTGTTGACTGCACAACCCAGACGGTCTAAACAGTCTCGGGTGGACGCTGTGCGTCCTCGCGCACCTGTTGGTGTTGACAGTTCCCAGACTGTTCAGCAGTTCCAGGACGCTGCGTCCGGCTCCGTCACGTATGCACCAGTGCGACCGGACTCTGCGAGTCAAACGTTGCCTACACCTTTGCCGTTTTCTCATCAGTTATCGGATGAGGAACTGTCAGATGAGGACGTTGCTGAACCACAGCCTGAGGATCAGCCTTCAGAATTAGATGAGCCTAAAGCAGTTCAACCATCCTTGGACTTTAGAAAAGTCATGGTTGTTTTTAAAGAGTTGTTCCCTGGTCACTTTATTTCTGTGGCTCCTCGTTCGCCGCCGTCCGAGTTTGTCTTAGGCGTTCCTGCTACCATGCCTGCCTTCACTAAACTCGTTCTCTCTCGCTCATCCAAGAGAGCTTTACGGCTGTTAGGCGATTGGTTAGAGACCAAGAGGAGTTTAGGGAAGACGGCGTTTGCCTTCCCCCCGTCTAAACTCTCGTCTAGATCGAGCGTCTGGTATGCCACGGGAGAAGTTCTCGGCTTGGGAGTTCCTGCCTCTGCCCAGGGCGACTTCTCAAGTCTTGTAGACTCTCCCCGCCGCCTTGCCATGAGACGCTCGAAGATTAGTTGGTCACCCTCGGACCTGGACCACCTTAAAGGCATATTTAGGGCGTTTGAAGTCTTTAACTTCCTGGACTGGTGTTTGGGAGCCCTGAGTAGGAAAATCTCATCTGCCGATAGGGATGTTTCCTTACTCATTATGTCCTGCATGGACAAGGCCGTCCGCGATGGGTCCAACGAGCTTGCCGCTTCATTCACGTCCGGAGTCCTTAAGAAACGAGAGTCTCTGTGCTCTTTTCTGTCAGCAGGAGTGACGCCATGCCAAAGATCTGAGCTACTCTTTGCGCCCTTGTCTAAGTGCTTGTTTCCTGAAGTCTTGGTTAAGGAAATTGCCTTGTCTTTAGTGCAGAAGGACACCCACGATTTAGTTGCGTCCTCGGCTCGCAAAGCTCCCCCTTTGCCTGCCTTGTCTGCTAGACCTAGGATAGACACTCCAGCGTCCAGGTTTATCCCGCCCTTTCGTGGCAGAGCCTCCAGCAGGGGAGGTGCTCGTGCTGAAGGGAAGAGAGGAAAGAGGAAAGGATCCAAGTCCTCTAAGGGCAGAGTCTGACTGCCCGCAACTTCAGACAGCAGTAGGTGCCAGACTCAAGAACTTCTGGCAAGCCTGGGAGAAGAGAGGCGCAGATCAACAATCTGTGAGGTTGCTCAGAGAGGGGTACAAAATCCCTTTTGTACGCAGACCTCCTCTAGCGACGTCCCCCATCGATCTCTCTCCCAGGTACCGAGAGGAAGAAAAGAGACAAGCCCTGAAACTGGAAGTGTCTCTTTTGCTAGAGAAGGGAGCGGTGGTCAAAGTCTCGGACCTTCAATCACCGGGGTTTTACAACCGTCTCTTCCTAGTATCAAAGAAGACAGGAGGTTGGAGACCGGTGCTAGATGTCAGTGCTCTGAATGTCTTTGTCACAAAGACGAAGTTTACCATGGAGACCACAAAGTCAGTCCTAGCAGCAGTCAGAAAGGGAGACTGGATGGTCTCTCTAGACCTAAGGGACGCTTACTTCCACATCCCCATTCACTCAGACTCCCAACCTTTTCTGAGATTCGTCTTCGACGATGTGGTGTACCAGTTTCGGGCCCTATGCTTTGGCCTAAGCACAGCTCCTCTCATGTTTACGAGGCTTATGAGGAATGTGGAAAAATTCCTCCATTTATCGGACATCCGAGCCTCCCTTTATTTGGACGACTGGCTTCTCAGAGCCTCTTCCAGTCATCGCTGTCTGAAGGATCTCAATTGGACTCTAGATCTGACCAAGGAATTGGGACTTTTAGTCAACTTGGAAAAGTCACAGCTGGTCCCATCCCAAACTATTCTGTATTTAGGGATAGAGATTCACAGTCAAGTTTTTCGGGCTTTTCCGTCGGCCCCCAGAATAGATCAAGCCCTGCTCGTCATCCAGAAGATGTTGAAGAAAGAACGCTGCTCAGTCAGGCTTTGGATGAGTCTGGTAGGAACGCTGTCATCCCTGGAGCAATTTGTCTCGCTAGGAAGGCTACACCTCCGACCTCTTCAATTACATCTGGCTTTTCACTGGAAAAAGGACAAGACGCTAGAGGCGGTCTCGATCCCGATTTCCGAAAAGATAAAGACTTGTCTGACTTGGTGGAAGGACAATATCAGCCTACGAGAGTGTCTTCCCCTGGCAGTTCAGAAACCCAACCACGTTCTCTTCTCGGACGCATCAGACTTGGGCTGGGGCGCGACGCTGGACGGTCGGGAATGCTCAGGTCTGTGGAACTCGAGTCAGAGGAGCATGCATATCAACAGCAAGGAGCTTTTGGCAGTTCATCTGGCCTTGATAAGCTTCGAGAATCTCCTTCGAGGCAAGGTGGTGGAGGTCAACTCGGACAACACCACGGCCTTGGCGTACATTTCCAAACAGGGAGGTACCCACTCATTGACTCTGTACGAGATCGCAAGGGACCTGCTCATCTGGTCAAAAGATCGAGGCATCTCCCTAGTAACGAGGTTCATCCAGGGCGACTTGAACGTCCTAGCGGATTGTCTCAGTCGGAAAGGTCAAGTAATTCCAACCGAATGGACCCTCCACAAGGATGTGTGCAAGAGACTTTGGGCGGCTTGGGGTCAACCCACCATAGATCTCTTTGCAACCTCGCTGACCAAGAGGCTTCCAATCTATTGCTCTCCAGTCCCAGACCCAGCAGCAATACATATAGATGCCTTCCTCCTAGATTGGTCACATCTAGATCTTTACGCATTCCCACCATTCAAGATTGTCAACAAGGTACTTCAGAAATTCGCCTCTCACGAAGGGACAAGGTTGACGTTAGTTGCTCCCCTCTGGCCCGCGAGAGAATGGTTCACCGAGGTACTTCGATGGCTGGTAGACGTTCCCAGAAGTCTTCCTCTAAGAGTAGACCTTCTACGTCAGCCACACGTTAAGAAGGTACACCAAAGCCTCCACGCTCTTCGTCTGACTGCCTTCAGACTATCGAAAGACTCTCGAGAGCTAGAGGCTTTTCGGAGGAGGCAGCCAGTGCGATTGCTAGAGCGAGGAGAGCGTCTACCATTAGAGTTTACCAATCGAAGTGGGAAGTCTTCCGAGACTGGTGCAAGTCAGTTTCCGTATCCTCGTCCAGTACCTCTGTAGCCCAAATAGCTGATTTTCTCTTATACCTGAGAAAAGTACGATCCCTTTCAGCTCCTACGATCAAGAGCTACAGAAGTATGTTGGCCTCGGTCTTCCGGCATAGAGGCTTAGATCTTTCCAACAATAAAGATCTGCAAGACCTCCTTAAGTCTTTTGAGACCTCTAAGGAACGTCGTTTGGCTACACCTGGGTGGAATTTAGACGTGGTCCTAAGATTCCTCATGTCAGACAGGTTTGAGCCTTTACATTCAGCCTCCCTGAAAGATCTCACTCTTAAGACTCTTTTCCTGGTATGCTTAGCCTCGGCTAAAAGAGTCAGTGAGATTCATGCCTTCAGCAAGAACATCGGGTTTTCGTCAGAAAAAGCTACTTGTTCTCTGCAGCTTGGTTTCCTAGCCAAAAAAGAGCTACCTTCTCGTCCTTGGCCTAAATCTTTCGATATTCCTAGCTTATCGGAGATCGTAGGCAATGAACTAGAAAGAGTATTATGCCCTGTTAGAGCTCTTAAGTTCTACTTAACTCGTACTAAACCTTTACGAGGCCAATCTGAAGCGTTATGGTGTTCGGTTAAGAAACCATCCTTGCCTATGTCAAAGAATGCTTTGTCATATTTTATCAGATTGTTAATACGAGAAGCTCATTCACACTTGAGTGAGGAAGACCGATCTTTGCTTAAGGTTAAGACGCACGAGGTTAGAGCTGTAGCACCTTCCGGGGCCTTTAAGCAAAATAGATCTCTGCAAAGTATCATGGACGCAACCTATTGGAGAAGCAATTCAGTGTTCGCGTCATTTTACTTGAAAGATGTCCAGACTCTTTACGAGAACTGCTACACACTGGGACTATTCGTAGCAGCGAGTGCAGTAGTGGGTGAGGGCTCAACCACTACAATTCCCTAATTCCATATCCTTTTAATCTGTCTCTTGAAATGTTTTTTAATGTTGTTTTTATGGGTTGTCCGGAAGGCTAAGAAGCCTTTCGCATCCTGGTTGATTTGGCGGGTGGTCAAAGTCATTTCTTGAGAGCGCCCAGATTAGGGGTTTGATGAGGTCCTGTTGTATGGGTTGCAGCCCTTGATACTTCAGCTCCTGGGAGTCTGTCAGCATCCTAAGAGGATCGCTGGGCTCCGTAAGGAAGACGTACTTACAAGGCAGAGTAATCGTCTAAGTCGACTTCCTTACCAGGTACCTATTTATTTTGGTTTTGTTATATTGATAACTGTCAAAATGAAAAAACTCTTAGCTTGTACGATGTAAACATATTTAACTCTGGTCTCTACCCACCTCCTTGGGTGTGAATCAGCTATTATATATTCACCGGCTAAGTTAAATATTTAAAAATGATATTTTCAATATTAAACTTACCCGATAATCATGTAGCTGTCAACTCCGTTGCCCGACAGAATTCTATGGAGGGATACGCCAGCTATCACAATACTAGAAGGGGGTGTACTTACCAGCGCCACCTGTGGCCAGGTACTATAGTACTTCTTGTTGACACCTCCTCAATTTTTCCTCTGTCGTGCTTCCGGCAAGACGTTCTGGGATACGCTTATGTTCTTGGAGTATTTTCACGGCTTTTGGTGAAGTATTTCTCTTTGATTTCGGCTGTCGCTTTACTGGAAACCTTCTTATATTAGCTTAGATAGCTTTTATATAGTCCTGATTAACGGTTAACGATCTTTTGCTTGATTTTGAAACCCCACTTGGCTAACTCTTTGGATTCAAGATGTCTGACATTTCACAAGCCCCCACCCATAGGCGATGTAGGTCTTGTAATAGGCGTATTCCGAAGGCCTCGGTAGATCCTCACACCGCTTGTTCTGACTGTAGGGATAGGCCCTGTCAGTTAGAAAATCGATGTGAGGAATGCGCCGGACTTTCGGAACTTGATTTTGTCCGTCTTTTGAAGTATTCAACTAAGTTAGAGAGAGGCAGAGTTAGGAGGAGTTCTTCTCACTCTTCACTTTTTTCCTCACCTCATGATCCCCTACCTTTTCCTACCCCTGTAGTGGCTACCCCCGAACCTACTATTTGCCCTCAGCCTGATATGTCTGTTGTTTTGCGTGCTATTCAGGCCTTAGGCGATAAAGTAGAGTCAGTGGTTAGCGATCATAAGTCTCTTATGGCCGAAGTCAAGGAACTTAAGGTCAAGAGTGCAGTGGGTGGAATTAGTGCCAGTGCTGTGACGAGTGCTAGTGTCAGTGCAGTGCCAAGTGCTAGTGTCAGTGTCAGTGTGGTGCGTGAGGATACTTCTGTGCTTGCCAGTCGTCCTCCCAGTCCGGGACCTCTTGCAAGCTCCCAAGCCCAGGGGAGAAGCAATGTCGAAGGGCAAAAGGGTTCGGCAGGCCTTGATCGGCGCACAGAAGTATCCTCGGTGGTTGCGGGCGTGTCTTCCAGAGACCGTCACTCCCACCTGCAGACGATTGAGCCCGTCTTTTACTCGTCCGCTGATCAATTGTCAGGGAAGAAACGCTGGACTCAGGTCTCTAGACCACTCAAACGCAGAGTCCAGTCCGCGAGTGCTCAACCGGGCTGCAGTCATTGGCTCAGCTCTGACTCGCCGCAGTCATCAGTCGACTGCACTCCGCCCAAGAGGAGTAAGGTTCTGCCGCAACAGATCTCTGCTGTTAAGGCTTTGCCTCAGCAGACCGTAGTGTCTGCCGACCCCAAGTTGACTCTACTGCAGTTCATGCAGGCACAGCTTTCGGACTTGATGCGTGAGTGTCGGGCTGAGAAGGTTGCGCCTCCGCCTCCGCCTGCACTCGCTCCGCCTGCGCTCGCTCCGCCTGACCGCAGTACCGCCTGCCAGGCGTACGATGTTGAGCCACGTTCTGAGTTTACTGTTCCCAGTGGTGCTCAGCCTCCGCCTTCCTTAAGGCAACCTCAGCAATGGGATCAGGAGGCTTATACCTCTCTTCCTCCGCTTCCACTTGCTGCTCCACCAGTGATGCAACACTCGGTTGAGGTACAACAACCTCTCCCATCCATGAGTCAGTCTCCTCAGCTCTCGCTGCAGCGAGCTCAACCCTCCGCAAGGCAAGCACCACAACACCTTAGCCTTGCGCCTCAGGAGCCTCAACTCGCGAGACATTTACTACGTTCTGCGCAGCCTCTACCTCATCGCTCTCCGCTCACACCGCAGGAACAGGAACTTGCTACTCCGCTTCCGCCAACCACTCAGCAAGCGCAACCCTTGAGTTCAGCCACTCATGCCAGGAGTCAGCCTCCTCCACCCATGCGCCTACCTTCTGCTTCTTCTTTTGTTCAGCCTTTGCAGTCTGAGCCTCAGGTGTTCCCTCAACAGATTCTTGAAGAGGAAACCACTAATATTGTTGTTCCAGCTCGTTCTGACTCTGCTGTTCAGCATACCTTTCCGATCTCTTCGCTACACTCTGGTGATGAGCCGTCTGATGATGAGGCGGCACACCTGGATCCCTCATCAGACGTGGATGAATCCAAGTCTTCTCCGCCTTCTATTGACTTTCGTAAGGTCTTGGCTCTGTTTAGGGAGGTATACCCAGACCACTTTGTCTCTGCTACTCCCCGCTCTCCACCATCTGAGTTTTCGCTGGGCATGCAGCCAGCTAAGTCTACCTATACTAAGCTAGTCCTAGCAAGGTCCTCTAAGAGAGCGTTAAGGATCTTAGGGGAGTGGTTGCAGACTAAGCAACACCTTGGCAAGACTTCGTTCATGTTTCCTCCGACTAAGCTCACTTCTAAAGCGGGCGTTTGGTATGCCACAGGAGAGGAACCAGGCTTGGGAGTACCTGCCTCTGCCCAGGCTGACTTCTCAAGTCTGGTAGACTCGCCTCGTAGAACTGCAATGAGGCGCTCTAAGGTTTGCTGGACCTTCTCAGACCTTGATCACTTCCTGAAGGGTGTTTTTAGAGCATTTGAGATGTTCAACTTTCTAGACTGGTGCCTGGGGGCCCTCAGCAAGAAGACCTCCCCTGCGGACAAGGATTCTGCCATGCTATTAATGTCCTGCATGGATAAGGCCATTAGAGATGGATCTGGCGAGCTTGCGTCGATGTTTGTATCAGGGGTTCTTAAGAAAAGGGAACAACTTTGTTCCTTCCTTTCCTCCAGCATTACACCTTGTCAAAGGTCTCAACTCCTTTTCGCTCCGCTCTCGAAGTTCCTCTTCCCCGAAGAGCTGGTTAAGGACTTGTCTGCTGCCCTGATACAAAAGGACACACATGATCTTGTAGCCTCATCGGCTCGTAAGACTAAGGTTGCTACCTCAGTCCCCAGGACTTATCGCACCCCAGTGGCTGATACTCCTGCTACGAGGTTCATACCGCCCTTTCGTGGTAGAGCCCCCAGCCGAGGAAGCTCCCGTCCAGACTCTTCCAGGAGCAAGTCTAGGAAAGGTTCCAAGGCCTCTAAAGGAAAAAACTGACTCTCCGCATCTCCAGACAGCAGTAGGAGCCAGACTCAAGAGCTTCTGGCAAGCCTGGGAAAAGAGAGGTGCAGACGCCCAGTCTGTCAGTTGGCTGAGGGAGGGTTACAGGATTCCATTCTGCCTCAAACCCCCTCTGACCACATCTCCCATCAACCTCTCTCCCAACTACAAAGAAGAGGACAAGAGGCTAGCGTTGCACCAGGAGGTGTCGCTACTTGTGCAGAAGAAGGCAGTGGTTATAGTCCGGGACCATCAATCCCCGGGCTTCTACAACCGTCTCTTTCTGGTGGCCAAGAAGACAGGAGGTTGGAGACCGGTGCTGGACGTCAGCGCGCTCAATGCGTATGTCACCAAGCAGACGTTCACGATGGAGACGACGAAGTCGGTCCTAGCAGCGGTCAGGCAGGAGGACTGGATGGTCTCGTTGGACTTGAAAGATGCCTACTTTCACGTTCCTATTCATCCAGACTCCCAACCTTTCCTGAGATTCGTTTTTGGAAAGGTTGTCTACCAATTCCAAGCCCTGTGTTTTGGCCTAAGCACAGCTCCTATGGTGTTCACGCATCTGATGAGGAATATAGCAAAATTCCTCCACTTATCGGACATCAGAGCCTCCCTCTACTTAGACGACTGGCTGTTGAGAGCCTCCACGAGTCGTCGCTGTCTGGAGAGTCTCAACTGGACTTTGGACTTAATCAGAGAACTGGGTCTGTTAGTCAACATAGAAAAGTCTCAGCTCATTCCCTCCCAATCCATTGTGTACCTGGGAATGGAGATTCGGAGTCAGGATTTTCGGGCTTTTCCATCGGCCCCCAGGATAAGCCAAGCCCTAGATTGCATCATGAGCATGCTGAAGAGGAGCAGTTGCTCGGTGAGACAGTGGATGAGCCTCACAGGGACCCTTTCATCACTGGCCCTGTTCGTCGAGCTAGGGAGACTCCACCTCCGCCCTCTTCAATTCCATCTTGCAGCTCATTGGGACAAGGGTTTGACTCTCGAAGCAGTCTCTATCCCAGTCACCAAAGAGATGAAGACCACTCTCTTGTGGTGGAAGAACAATCTCCTTCTCAGGGAGGGCCTATCGTTGGCTATTCAGACCCCCAATCTTCATCTCTTCTCAGATGCATCGGACTCGGGCTGGGGTGCGACCTTGAACGGACGGGAATGCTCGGGAACGTGGAACGAGGAACAGGGAAAGCTCCACATCAACTGCAAGGAGCTACTAGCAGTTCATTTAGCCCTGCTGAACTTCAAGTCCCTCCTGCTAGGCAAAGTGGTGGAGGTGAACTCAGACAACACCACAGCCTTGGCTTACATCTCCAAGCAAGGAGGGACCCATTCGAGGAGCCTATACGAGATCGCAAGGGACCTCCTCATTTGGTCAAGAAGTCAAAACCTCACTTTGGTCACGAGGTTCATTCAGGGCAACATGAACGTCTCAGCAGATCGCCTAAGCAGAAGGAATCAGGTCATTCCCACGGAATGGACCCTCCACAAGAGTGTGTGCAACAGACTTTGGACCTTGTGGGGTCAACCTACCATAGATCTGTTTGCCACCTCCATGACCAAGAGACTTCCGCTGTACTGTTCCCCAGTTCCAGACCCTGCAGCAGTTCATGTGGATGCTTTTCTGCTGAACTGGTCCCATCTCGACCTTTACGCATTCCCACCGTTCAAGATAATAAACAAAGTCCTGCAGAAATTCATCTCGCACGAAGGGACACGGCTGACGCTGGTTGCTCCCCTTTGGCCTGCAAGAGAATGGTTCACAGAGGTACTTCAATGGCTAGTCGACATCCCCAGGACTCTACCTCTAAGAGTGGACCTTCTACGTCAACCTCACGTAGACAGGTTGCATCCAAACCTCCACGCTCTTCGGCTGACTGCCTTCAGACTGTCGAAAGATTCGCTAGAGCTAGAGGCTTTTCGAAGGAGGCAGCCAGTGCGATTGCCAGAGCTAGAAGGGTTTCCACTCGTAGAGTCTACCAATCTAAGTGGGAAGTCTTCCGGAGCTGGTGTAGAGCCAATTCAGTATCCTCTACCAATACCTCTGTGACCCAAATAGCTGACTTCCTATTACATCTTAGGAATGAGAGATCCCTTTCAGCCCCTACGATTAAAGGGTACAGGAGTATGTTGGCTTCAGTTCTCCGCCACAGAGGTTTGGACCTTTCTTCCAACAAGGACCTTCAAGACATCCTTAAGTCTTTTGAGACTTCTAAAGAGCGTCGTCTATCCACTCCAGGCTGGAACCTAGACGTAGTCTTAAGGTTCCTTATGTCACCTAGGTTCGAACCTCTCCAGTCAGCTTCCTTCAAGGACCTTACACTCAAGACTCTTTTTCTCGTCTGCCTTGCAACAGCTAAGAGAGTCAGTGAGGTTCATGCCTTCAGCAAGAACATTGGTTTCACGACCGAATCTGCAACATGTTCTTTTCAGCTCGGATTCCTAGCAAAGAACGAACTTCCTTCACGTCCTTGGCCTAGATCGTTTGAAATACCTAGCCTCTCCAACATGGTAGGTAACGAACTAGAGAGAGTTCTTTGCCCTGTCAGAGCTCTCAAGTATTATCTTAATAGGTCTAAACCTATTCGAGGACAGTCAGAAGCCTTATGGTGTGCCATCAAGAAACCTTCGAGACCCATGTCCAAGAATGGGGTTTCGTATTATATAAGGCTTCTGATTAGAGAAGCCCATTCTCACTTAAAGGAGGAAGACCTTGCATTGCTGAAGGTAAGGACCCACGAAGTAAGAGCCGTAGCTACTTCGATGGCCTTTAATAAAAACCGTTCTCTGCAGAGCATAATGGATGCAACCTATTGGAGGAGCAAGTCAGTGTTTGCATCATTTTATCTTAAAGATGTCCAGTCTCTTTACGAGAACTGCTACACCCTGGGACCATTCGTAGCAGCGAGTGCAGTAGTAGGTGAGGGCTCAGCCACTACATTCCCTTAATCCCATAACCTTTTTTAACCTTTCTCTTGAATGCTTTTATTGTTGTTTTTATGGTTGTTACGGTAGGCTAAGAAGCCTTCCGCATCCTTTTGATTTGGCGGGTGGTCAATTCATTCTTGAGAAGCGCCTGGGTTAGAGGTTGTGTAGAGGTCCTTTAGTAGGGGTTGCAGCCCTATATACTTTAGCACCTTTGAGTTGATTCAGCCTCCAAGAGGAACGCTGCGCTCAGTAAGGAAGACGAACTTAAAAAAGAGGCAGAGTAACGGTTCAATTCGACTTCCTTACCAGGTACTTATTATTTCATTGTTATTTGAGATAACTGTTATATGAAATATGGGATACTTAGCTATCCTTTAATCTTGTACACTGGTTTTCACCCACCCCCCTGGGTGTGAATCAGCTACATGATTATCGGGTAAGTTTAATATTGAAAAATGTTATTTTTATTAGTAAAATAAATTTTTGAATATACTTACCCGATAATCATGATTTAATTGACCCTCCCTTCCTCCCCATAGAGAACCAGTGGACCGAGGAAAAATTGAGGAGGTGTCAACAAGAAGTACTATAGTACCTGGCCACAGGTGGCGCTGGTAAGTACACCCCCTTCTAGTATTGTGATAGCTGGCGTATCCCTCCATAGAATTCTGTCGGGCAACGGAGTTGACAGCTACATGATTATCGGGTAAGTATATTCAAAAATTTATTTTACTAATAAAAATAACATTTTTAATTATAAAATAAATTTTTGAATATACTTACCCGGTGAATATATAAATTAAACGACCCTCCCTTCCTCCCCAATAGAGACGCAGTGGGATGAGAAGAAATTGAAGGTTTTGTTTACATCGAGAGTGGTATCTGGCCGACAGTTGGCGCTGGTGGGCACACCCGCAACCTGCATAGCGATCGCTCGCGAGTTGCAGCTATTATATATTCACCGGTTAAGTATATTCAAAAATTTATTTTATAATTAAAATATCATATTACTTTCGGCGTAGCTGAAATGACGAGCCATTAGAATTTTAACGAGGGTTTACTACCCCACCGCTAGTTGGTGGGGGCCAGGGAGGGTAGCTTGCTAACCCCCCCCTCCCCACACACACACACACACACACACACACACACACACACACACACACACACACACACACACACACACACCCCTGTGCTTGAGCTCACTTTGCTTAGAGGTAGGACTTCAAGGGGGATAGGGTTGGCGGGCAAGTTTGATTAAATAGCTAATGTTTGTATAGTTAGAAAAAATACAAATTACTACGAATTTGTCATTTGTTTTGTAACTGACATAAAACCACGCTATTTAATATGGGTGACTCACCCGTTAGGAAGGGTGGAAAGTCCCAGCCACTACTGGCTTTAGGGTTTGCCCGGGGACTCAGTATCTGAGTGTGTCAGCACTCAACAATAAGGAGTCCCTGCACCTCGCTAGAACCTTGCTACGCAAGGGCTGCGGCCTACATAAGCTGTGTGTGAAGGTATGAAGTGTGACTCGTCCTAGGAAGTTGACCTGTAGTCCTTTAGATGGAAACTTTAGGCTAGGACTCTCCCAATACCACCTCGACAGGGTATGGGGACGTGACAGTTTTAGCTTAATACTAGGAACACAAGGAAACGTGGTTTACCTGCAGTGGTTTGAGGTCAGCTGTGCAGAGAACCCAGGATGCTGCTTTCCCCAAGAGAGGGTAGGATGAAGAAAAGAATAAGGGCCAGACATACCTTTTCATTCATGCAGACTAAGACCGGGTAACAATGCTCTCAACCTTCTGCTACTTGTCCATTAAGGAGCCTGAGGTTTTAAACCACCTGTTGTGCAGCCACCACAGGGCCGATAGAAAACTTATCGAGCCTCCTGTGTGTCACGTCTTGCAGGTAGTGGGCTGTGAAGGTCGTCTGACGTTTCCACACCCCAGTTTGTAGCACCTGCGTCACTGAAAAGTTTTTCTTGAAGGCCAGGGACGTAGCTACACCCATGACGTCATGTGCTCTAGGGCGACATGACGGATCCATGCCAAGATGGTATACTTGGTAACCCTCCTCTTAGTCCTCCCAGTGCTCACAAACAATGCCTGCACCTGGGGACGAACTGCAGCCGTTCTTTTGAGATATAGCCTCAGACTCCTTACTGGACACAGTAGGAGATGGTCTGGGTCATCTGTTACAGAACGAAGACTTGAAATCAGGAAGGAGTCGATCTGAGGGTCAGGCACTCCCGGATTCTGAGTTTTAGCAATAAACTCAGAGACAAATCTGAACGTTACCTCCCCCCATCCCCTTGAATGGGTGGTCATAAGAGAGACCATGAAGTTCACTAACTCGCTTGGCTGAGGCCAAAGCTAGTAGGAACACCATCTTCCAAGTTAAGTGGCGATCTGAAGCCCGGCGTAATGGTTCGTAGGGAGGTCTCTTAAGAGACCTGAGAACTTGAACCACTTTCCATGGAGGTGGTCTCACTTCCAACTGAGGGCAGGTAAGTTCATTACTTCGTATGAGTAGGGAAAGTTCCAGCGAGGAAGAAATGTCCACTCCTTTGAGCCTGAAGGCTAGACTTAAGGCTGAGCGATAGCCTTTCACCGCCGAGACTGAAAGGCGCATTTCTTCCCGCAAATACACGAAGAACTCCGCTATTGCTGGAATAGTAGCATCGAGTGGAGATATACCCCTTCCACGACACCAACCACAGAAGACTCCCCACTTTGCCTGGTAGACAGATGCGGATGACCTTCGCAGGTGTCCAGACATCCTGACCGCCACTCGTTGCGAAAACCCTCTCTCAGCGAGGAGATGCTGGATAGTCTTCAGGCGTGAAGTCGTAGCGAAGCTACGGCTTTGTGGGAGATGTTGGCGTGAGGTTGTTTGAGTACCTCGTGTCGTGGAAGGAGCTCTCTCGGAAGTTCCGTTGGGAGTTGCAGAAGGTCCGGAAACCATTCCGCGTGATGCTATGGTGGAGCTATAAGGGTCATCGAAAGATTGACCGATATTCTGATCTTGTTGAGTACCCTCCTCATCAGACAGAACAGGGGAAAGGCGTCAACGTCGATGTTGTCCCACTGTTGTTGGAAGGCATCTTGCCAGAGCGCCTTGGGATCTGGGACTGGGCAGCAGTACAGCGGAAGCTTGAAGTTCAGCGCTGTAGCGAACAGATCCACAGTCGGGGAACCTCACAAAGTCAGGACTTTGTTGGCTACTAGATGATCCAAAGAACACTCGGTACTCACTATCTGAGACGCTCTGCTCAGACTGTCAGCGAGCACATTCCTCTTGCCTGGAATGAAGCGAGCCGATAGTGGAATCGAGTGGGCTTCGGTCCATCTCAGTATCTCTACTGCAAGATGGGATAGCTGCTTTGAAACGGTACCTCCTTGCTTGTTGATGTAAGCCACTACTGTGGTGTTGTCGCTCATCACCACCACAGAGTGACCCGCCAGGTATTGTTGGAACTGTTGAAGGGCCAGGAATACGGCCTTCATTTCTAGCAGATTTATATGGAGGCACTTTTCTGATTCTGACCACAGGCCTGAGGTCCTGTGTTGCAGAACGTGGGACCCCCACTCTTTCTTTGAGGCGTCCGAAAACAGCATCAAATCTGGGGGAAGGACGAGAAGATCCAATCCTCTTCGTAGGTTCTCGTCTGTTACCCACCACTGAAGGTCCGTCTGTTCCGCAGGACCCATAGGGATCATGACGTTCCTGGGAATCGTAACCCTGATTCCACCGAGACTTGAGTCGCCATTGGAGGGATCTCATCCTGAGGCAACCGTTGGGAACTAGAGGAGCCAAGGATGAGAGGTGACCGAGGCGACGTAACCACGATTGGGCTGGAAGTTCTTCTCGTCTGAGGAAAGGACTTGCGACCCTCCTCAGCCTTGCTATCCTGTCGTCTTATGGGAAGGCTTTGTGGAGATTTGTATCTATGATCATGCCTAGATATACCAGTCTTTGAGTGGGAAGCAGAGAGGACTTCTCGAGATTTACCATGATCCCCAGATCTTGGCTAAGTCCCAGAAGTTTGTCTCGTTGTCGAAGAAGGGCGGACTCCGAGTCTGCTAGGATCAGCCAGTCATCCAGTTAACGAAGGAGACGGATGCCGATCCTGTGTGCCCAAGACGATATTAGGGTGAACACTTGTGAAAACCTGTGGTGCTGTGGAGAGACCGAAACACAGCACCTTGAACTGGTACACCTTGTTGTCTAGTCTGAATCTTAAGTACTTCCTTGAAGACGGATGGACTGGGATCTGGAAGTACGTGTTCTTCAGGTCCAGTGTACCCATGAAGTCTTGCGGTCTCACTGCAAGTCTGACTGTGTCTGCGGTCTCCATGCTGAACGGAGTTTGCTTGACAAACCTGTTCAGAGCTGAGAGGTCGATGACTGGTCTCCAGCCTCCAGACGCCTTCTTTACAAGAAAGAGTCGACTGAAGAAGCCTGGAGACCCGTCGAGGACCTCTTGGAGAGCGCCCTTCTTCAACATGGTCTGGACTTCTGGCCGAAGGGCTTGTTCCTTGCCGATCCCATGGCAAGGGAGCTCAACGACACTGGATCCGCTGTCAGGGGAGGTAGAGATGTTGTGAACGGGACGCGATATCCTTGACTGATTACGGAAATCGTCTAGGAATTGGCCCCGAGTTGCTGCCACCTGTTCGCACGACTTTGTAGGCATCTCCCCACTGGTGGACATGCAGGGGGACTGCTAATCCTAGCATTTGCAGCCTCGGCCGCTCCCTCTAGGATTCTTTCTTCCCCTGGAGGACTTTTTATCTTTCTTGTCCTTGACAGGAAAGGGCTTAGACACCGTCGTCTTCACTGCTGCTGCTGCCGGTTTTGTGGTTTTGGTAGGATGTGGTTGCTGGGGTGCTGGAGGTTTATAGGGCTTCGATGTTAGAGCCCTATGTAGGAGAGAGTCCTGGTTGGACTTCCTCCACCTCTCAGCCACCTGCTCCACATCCTTAGGCTCGACCAAGTTCTTCCCCATAATGGAAGAATGTCTGAGCCTGCTGATCTCGGTATTGGGGACCTTTTGATGGAATCTCTCAGACACCGCATCTTGACGTTTCAAGGTGGTATTAGCCCACAAGTTCGAGACTTGGTGGGCTAGAAACTTGATCGTACGAGTGTCCGAAAGTAAAAAGGTCTTCATGGCCTTCCTGGTACTTTCTTTGGACAAGTCCTCTGAACGTAACAGGATGCCTAGGGACCCTAGCCAGAAGTCCAGCCACGAAATTGCCTGCATGGCACACTTCGCTACCTTCTCCAGGTAAGGATCTCCGTCGCCGAGAACGAGACCTGCCGGTTGGAGAGTCTCTCTAGAGGGACTCCCCTGGTAAGCTTTTCCAAAGAGTGGTGTAGGGGAAGAGCTAAACAAGTCTCCTTAACGATGTCAAAGTACCTCCTCTGTTGGACACGAGGAGGTGGGAGGAGTTTGTTGCCGGCGCTGGATTAGCTGGAGGAGGCAAGCTCGGAGAGCTGGGCTTCGACCTTGTTTTTGGCACTCTTAACCCCTTGAGACCAGGGCAAAGCCGCACTGGCCTTTAAGGGTTTTTGAGTCCCAAAAACTCTGTCCAAGACTGTGTCTTTGCCCTCACGAGGGGAATCTCTGGATCCACAAACCCATTGAGATTCCTCATAAGGGTCAGAACCTGCCAAAACGCATGCTCTGACTCCTACAGCTCCCCTCCTGAAGGGCTAACAATGAAGTCTCCTGTCCCCAAAGGCTCTTCTTGGGGTGACTCGTGGACGTTCTCTGAGTGCATGGCTGGCTCCGGTCTAAGCCTTGAAGATGACTTCGGTAAAGTCTTGGAGTCCTTCAACTCCCTCCTGGGAGGGATGTAGGACTCCAACAACGATGGTGGGAGGCTCTTCACCCCTACCCGAGAAGACTTTCCAGCGCGAGGTCGGGTTTCCCTCATTGGTACGATGGGGGAACGCCTCACCTCGCATCACTCCCCTGAGGACGGAAAATCTTCGTCCGAAGGGGAGTGAGTGAAAGCCTGGGAGAGTGAGGAGGCCCTCCTCAAGGACTTACGAGGAGTCAGCTTCGCCCTCGGAGAAGTTACCACGTTCGACACTCCTCTCTTCCTCTTCAGGGGAGTAGAAGCTGCCAATGATTTGTGGCCCAGCTCAGAGAGAACAGGCTTAAAAGCCTGCATGACCGCTCTGACCAGGGACCCAAACCAAGGCTGCTGACTCCCTCTGGAGGAAAGGGGATCGACCGATCCCTAGGAGGAGTTACCAAAGGGGGCTTGCCTGAAAAGATGAAGGAGATGAAAAGTCCCCAGATCTATCCGGTCTCGCTATGGGAGGCAACTCCCTCTCCCAAACCCTGAGATCGGGCAACAAAACTATGGCCTATACTACCACTCGACAGTTTCTCGGAAGAAACCGATCAAGTGGGAGCTTCGGAGGAGGTTTGGGCCACGGAAGAAGAGCCCTTGGGATTTTCTCCTTTCAAAGAAACCTTCAAAGGAGAAATATCTTGTCTGGACTTCTTCTTCCGGTGCCGAGAAAACCTCTCCCACTGGGAGGTAGACCACTCCCTACACTCACCACACACTTTATTTCTATCACACTGCTGGCCCCTACAATATGGACATTGGGTGTGAGGGTCCGTATCGACCGCCGACATATACGTTCCACAAGGGCGGTCGGGTAATCCAAGACACTTTCGCATAGCAGAGGCCAACTTCACGCACACCTGTCAAAGGAAAAGCAAAAAGCATTAACAATGTCTGTCAAAGAAGGCGAGGGTGAAAGCGGACACGTCCGACTACCACCCGAGCCGAGAGCAAAGTGAGCTGAAGCACAGGTGTGTGTGAGCGGGGGGGTTAGCAAGCTACCCTCCCTACCCCCAGCTAACTAGCGGTGGGGTAGTAAACCCTCGTTAAAATTCTAATGGCTCGTCATTTCAGCTACGCCGTAAGTAATATAGTAACCCATATTAAATAGCGTGGTTTGTATGTCAGTTACGGAACAAATACTTTTTCCTGTTGTGTGACATGTCTTTTGCTGTTCTATCCCTCATGTGTGTGGCAATAACGATGACAATTTGAACCTAAGGAAGTTGGTTTTCCTTGGATGTCATTGGTTCTGCATCAGAAGAAAGGTTACTCCTCCTCCTTGTGTAAAGGGTAGAGGCATCCCTTCTTTCCTTTTGTGTCTGTCAATCATAGAAGGTCTGAAAGTGCTAAGGACTTTCACCTGTCTGTGCTGTTCTGGCTTATTCCTATGAGAGAGCTGTGTCTGGGATGTACAACTAGGAGTAGACAAACTTCCTCAAGTTCCCTCTTCTCCCCTGCTTCATAGTCTTCACTGCTACTTCTAAAGGAGAATGAGTAGCACGCGTCATCAAAGAAATCCAGGAAGTCCTATTGATTGGAGTCACGTACTCGTAACTCCTACCATTGTTCTCTCTAAGAGAGTGTGAGTTTTAGGAGCATTCCTTTTTGAGTGAATAGTAAGAATTGTCCCATGACAGGAAGAAACATCGGCGACTTAACACTAGGGAGTGTCTATAGTCTATTTTTTATAGACTGAAGTCCCCCTCCCTCAAGGCCGCTAGGACTGACTTCGTGGTGTCCATCTTGAAGTCGGTCTTGCACACGAACTTGTTGAGGGCTGAGAGGTCTATGACTGATCTCCAGTCCTCTGTCACTTTCTCTACCAGGAAGAGTCTGCTGTAGAACCCTGGACCAGGGTTCTTGACTGGTTCTATCGCCCCTTTCGCCAGCATGCAGAGACCTCCTCTTGTAGGGCCATCCTTCTCAAGGGGTCCTTGGGTGCCAACCACTATGCCTGTTGATGTGGCATTAGAGGTGGGGGGTCTGCCAGGAAGGGCAACTTGTACCCTTCTTTCAGGACTGCTACGGTCCATGGATCTGCTCCGTGGTCTCTCCATGCTTGCCATGAATGTTTGAAGCATCCCCCCCACCTGAGGCTTCGGCAGGAGTAGGGGCCCTCTCTCCCTATCTCCTTCTAGAGGCGCGGCCTGAACGTCCTCTTCTGGCTGCTCCATAGGAACGTATGAAGGTGAATTGCGTTGAAGACGTTCCTCTACGGGAGCGCTGAAAAGACTGAGACCAGGCCATAGTAGGGGCGTCTCTCCTGAGTTGACTAGGTGAGGCGCGAGGAGGATGGGAGGTGTCGGAGGGCGCCCTTCTATGGGTAGGTCTTTTCACTGGAGGGGGTCTAGAGTCTCCCGTATCCTTCAACTTCCTGACCCTCTCTACCGTCTCTTCCACTGCCTTCAAGGGGAAAACTGAGTCATCCCACAGGGGTAAGCTCCTCAGGGACCTCGCTTCTCTGTCGGGGAGCCTCCTTATGAGCTTGTTGAGCACCGTATCCCTTTTCCGCAGAATCCAATTGGCGGCCTGCGCAATGGATTGATACGAGAGAAACTTAAGGGCTTTACCTCCCGAGCTAATCAGCTCCTTCAGTAAGGCCTGGTTCTCCAGGATAGTGAGGTCGTAGGAGGACTGGAAGCCTACCATCGTGGAGGCCCACCAATCCAGCCAGGAGGAAACGTTCACCAGGTCCTTGTCTATCTCCTCCATCATGGCAGCTTCTGAAGGGGAGAAACAGATCGGGGTGGTAGTAGCCCTCTCTTCAGCTGCTCCTTACCCCAGGATGGCGATTGCAGGTTCCACAGTACAGGGACCCGCGCGATGCCCATCCGGAAGGTAAAACCGGCTCCGGGATTTTAGGCCTTGAAGAAGCTTGGAGGAACTCTGGGTCTTTGGGGATTCTGCATGGTTGGGTACGATCTTGTCCACGTGAGCCCTACCCAGCCTAACATCCCTAGCCAAAGGCAGGGCTAGCGAGGGTCTCTGCTGTGTCGGGGCATCAAACAACCTGCTGAGGCTCGAGAGCCAGACTTCATCGGAGGAGGGTTCGGGTTCGTCCAGCCTGTGATGACTGCAAATGAGACGAGTAGTGCTTGCTTAGTGCTAATTTAGTATACACTTTGAGTGAAGGTATGTTCTCATCAGCTTCTGAACAAATTTTACGCTCATTTAGTTATCACTTCTTACTCATTATGCATCTTTCAGCATAATCATAAAAAAAATATGAATGTGTAGATGTACTCAAATGAATAGTTAAATATACAGTACCAAAAGTGTAAAATTTGCAACAGATAAACATTTTCCTTGCCAATCATGTGTAAATAAATGAAAAGTATAACACCATGTCTGTCATATACCCTCCTGTAGGCTGAAACTTCTGCTGCTGAACCTTCTCCGTTGTCGTCCATTTCCTCCATAGGACGTTTCGCTGCCTGTGACGGAGGTCCTCCGACAGAGGTCGCCGTGTGGGGGGGAGGAAACATCTTGGACTGGTTCAACTTCGGCGGCTCAGGGCGTAGGACGGGCATCTCTGTTGGGACGGAGGCCTCCGTCCTGGACTTATCCCTGCTTACGGAGGTCCAGGTAGATGCGGGCTTGCTTGTGGAAGGGAGTTGTTTGTCTCATTCCTACCGACTCGACGTTGACTTGGAGGTCAGGACGTGGCTGCCTGACCGAAGGGGCGACGCTCTCCGCTGGGCGGATGAAGTCAGAACCTTTGCGGACTTATGCCTGTCCGCTGGGACCTGAATAGACGACTCCCTCTGTCGATCGTATCTGCCGCTGGATACGTACCTTCCTGGTGAGCGAGCCCTTGGGAGCCAGTTCGAGGGGTCCGGAACTGCTGACTTCTCTATAAGTTTGCTACGAGGGATGACGGCCCATTCTTCCCCCGGTGAGTCACTTCTCCTAAACTTCCTCCTAGGGGATCTAGAGCGCCTACCCCCGTGGCGGGATCTGGAGCGGGAGCGAGACCGAGAACGTCTCCTGCGGGACCTCTCACGACATCTCATATGGTCCCTTGGGGCTCCGTCTTCCGAGGAGCAAGAGTAGGCTTCGACCGAGGAGCCCGACGACTTGCATGTTCTCGCCGGCGGGCCCGACTCGTGCCACGTTGTAGATGGGTCCACGCGTCGCTCGATGGAAGAAGAGGGCTGTAGGAAGACGACAGAAACGTAGCTGAAGGCGCTGGAGGGGAGCGTGGGAGTTCCTCGATGGGGGACCAGGTTTCAAAACCTTCCTCAATCCTCAACGGAGACCTGAAGGGCGTCTTCGGCGGCGCCCATGCGAGGGAGTCCGACGGCGGCGAGTCTTCCTTCTCGGCGGAACCCTCGGCTGCGGAAGCATCTGAAAAACACGCCCACGAGGCAGGAGAAGAGGTAGGCATAGTTTTTCCCCACATAGGATCATCTGAGAAGACAGGCCCTGCTTGCACCAGGGTTCCGTCCCCCAAACACACTCCCATCCCTCCCTCAGGCCCCTCACTTGCCTGGAACAATGCCACAACACCACTATCCCGCAAATCAGACTCCTGGGGAAGGGCCACAGGCCTCTTCCGCGCAACCAACTTACCTCGTCCCTTACTCTGGGTAGGGGAAGGCGGCAGCGAGGCTCTGTCTGACGAAACGCCCGGCGAAGCAAGAGGAGAAGAGATGTTCGGCTTCTTAGGTGATCTCTTCGACGCCTTCTTCTTTTTGGTGCCGTAACGCACCCACTGCACCTCGTTCCAGGACTCGCACTCCGAACACGTGGCTGTGGGGTAACACACATTGCCCCTACACGAAGAACACAAGGAGTGCGGGTCAACTTCAGGTTTCGACAGGAAAGCACCACACGATTTACTGGCCATAGGCCTAGGACAACTGCGGGGATGCTCCATTACGCACTAGTAAAGCACCGCGAGACACAGGAACACGAGGGAAAGGATAAGGAGGAACACAAAGGTACCACATGGGAACTGCGTGAGATACAAAGGGGGTCGGGGACACAAAGGATCGCACTGGATAAGGGGAGCGTTGTGATGTTATCACGACGCGACCAGAGAACTTACTGGGGATCGAGACCTTAGCAAGCATGCTCTCTGACCCGGGGTCGCCTCAGGGCACGTATCACACCACCTGAGGTTGCCCCTCATAGAAAACGGGAGTAGGGTAAACTACACAAAACTCTGGTTGGTTGGGAGGAGATCCCAGATACTCCTAAGAAAGTAGTTCGAGGTAAGTACTCGGTGTTGGAACAAACAGAATATTAAAATGTCCAGTTGACAACGCTTGTTTTCAAAGTGTGAAGATAGTTCAAGTTCAAGCTACCCTGAACGCATACTCCTTATGAAGGACAAGCATTTGTATTTGTTTAGGAGCAAATATTTTATGTGATTATCCAATTTTAAAATAAAGACTCATTTACAGTCATAGAAATTGATCTTTTACTGTATCGATGCCGCAACCTGTCAGCAGTTTCAGTTTATGCAGTTATCAGTTTTTAAAGACAATTGGTTGAATAAGATCTATTATTTTACCCAAAACCCTTTCAAGCCAACTTTATGTGAGTTCAGATATGAAATTTTGCTTATAAAATAGATTACATGGCTTTATCCTAGAAGCCTTGCTTGCTTTGACATATATAATTAAACTAAATTTCCCGTTTTGCCTCGCTCTCAAGCTGACCAGAAACATTGACCCCACATAGAAGTGGGAAAAGATGTAGACAAAGAAGAAGAAGAAGAAACTACAACCCTAGTTGGAAAACCTAGATGCTATAATCCCAAAGGCTCCAATAGGGAAAATAGCCCAGTGAGGAAAGGAAATAAGGAAACAGATAGAATAGTGTGTTTGAGTGTACCCTCAGGCTAGAGAACTCTAAACGAAGACAGTGGAAGACCATGGTATAGAGATTATGGTACTACTCAAGGCTAGAGAATGATGATTTGATTTTGGAGTGTCCTTCTCTTAAGAGAGCTGCTTACCATAGCTAAAGAGCCTCTTCTGCCCTTACCAAGAAGAGATTAGCCACTGAACAATTACAGTGCAGTAAACCCTGTCTATAATACATTATTGGTAGACTGCCTCATGGAAGCTAAAGTGGATAATCTAGAGGGCTTAGAAAACCGCCTTTTTTTTCTGAGTATACAGTGAACAGTCTCCATGCTGTTGGCTGAAGCTCACATGGCCTTTGGTATACTACTCGTAACACATGTTGTTTGAGCAGATTGGTCTTGACAGGCAACTTTCTTGGGCAATCCAACAACAGAAACCATAGATCTGTGAACCACTCCCTCAGGCTAATAGTGTCATTCTGCTGTTTGGAAATATCTTGAACTTTTTCATCACCGCTCAAATCATAGAGAACGAGATAAAAGTATAAAGGTCTAGGTTCGACCAGTCTTGAAATATGGCATCCACCTTTTTTAAATATTAAACTTAGCCGGTGAATATATAATAGCTGACGTCTCCGACGGCTCGACAGATTCCAAAAACTCGCAAGCGATCGCCATGAAGGTTGCGGGTGTGCCCACCAGCGCCGACTATCGGCCAGATACCGCATATACTTGTAAACAGCTCCAGTTCTTCTCTGTCGGTTCCATCGACAAGTTGATTCCACTCGCTTTATGACCTCGAGTTTTCTACCGAATTGGTGAAGTACTTGGTTTTGGTTTTATTGCTTTCGCCGTGTTGGATTATTCAATACTATCTTCAAAAGAAATGCTTTTGAAAGGAGAGGAAAAGTGTTTTGCCCTTGCTTTTTTATCTCTGGTTTTTCCATAGAGTAAAGATGGCCGACCCTTCCCTCAGTGTACGGAAGTGTGTTTAAGGCTTTTAGTAATTATTTTATCACGTTATAAATTATTGTTGATAATTATAGATTTTCCTCTATATATTTTATATCTCACCCGCCTTTATTAGGCCTCTTCGATTAGCTTTCCATTTATACTAAACATCAAGATAAATTTTATGTTTTGTTTATATGCGGCCTTTACCTATTCCTCCCCTAGTCTAAGATGTAGGCGGTCCTAACTTGGAAACCGAAGTTAAACAACGTTGAGCCCATTCAACTTTTATTTTCGTTAAGTTAAATCGTTTGCTCTGTAAGAGTTATGAAATGAATATTTTTTAGAAAATATTTTAAGAAATATATTCTTTGAATAGTCTTCGTGCTGTTTTTTCAAAGATGAACTAACGTTTGGTTTATTTATGCTACGCAGTTTGCGCTCTATCGTTACGATAGAGAAAGAGAGATTCACGGTTTCACTTTGCAGAAAGAGTAAATCGATTTTGACGTTTTGTTCATTCTTCTTTCAAACTGAAGTGTTTTAAATACTAATTTAAAGGAACTTGTTAATTTTCAATTTCATAGCCCTTTCAGTTTTTTCCTTTGGTCAAATAACCTGTTTATTGACGAAGGGTGAATGGGCAATTCTCTTGTGTGTGACAAGAGAGAGAGAGAGAGAGAGAGAGAGAGACGGAGAGAGAGAGAGAAAGAGAGAACGATCCGATCTTTATTCTCGTCCCAAGTAAGGAGTTTGGGAGCGAGTAACGTTCTCGATTCAGTTTTTTACTCTCGTCCCAAGTCTCTGTACGGGGAGAGAGGATAAAACGTTTTTAGTTTTTATTCTCGTCCCAAGGCACTGTACGGTGAGAGATTGAAAACATAGTCTTTAGTGAACTAGTGTTTAGTCTCCTCCCCAGTCACTGATCCTTTTTAACTTTATATTTGTTCCGTAACCGAAATACAAACCACGCTATTTACAAAGGGTTTACTTTTAGCGCAGCTGAAATGACGAGCCAATAGTTTTTAACGAGGGTTAATTACCCCCGCGCTAGTTAGGGGGGGGTGGGGAAGGGTAGCTTGCTACCCCTCCCCCCTCCACACACCGGTGACTTGCTTCACTTCACTTTTGGCTCGGCGGTGATCAGACGTGTCTGTTCATCGCCTTCGTGACAGCCTTTAATTTTCTTCTTTTTCTTTACAGCTTGTGTGATTGGTTGGAAGTTGACCTTCAGTTATTTTCTTTTATTTAATATGCGGACATGCCCTGGAGTTGCCGGCCGTCCTTGTGGGACTTTCATGTCGGACGTGATTACGGATCCTCACACCCTCTGCCCTCAATGTCGGGGCCGACGGTGCGACCAGGATAACATGTGCCGTGAGTGCAGGGAGTGGTCTGCCTCCCAGTGGGAGAGGTTTGGCCGTCGGCATAAGAAGAAGTCCAAGAGAGACCGTTCTCCTCCGGGGTTAGCCTTGAAGGAGGAAGGTTCTCGGGACTCTTCTTCCGCCGCCCAAACCTCCTCCGAAGCTCCCCCTCGTCCGCCTCCTAAGGAGAGTCGTCCGAGTGGGAGCGCAGGCCCTTGTTCTGTTTCCCTACCTTCGGTGGGGGGAGAGGGCGTCGCCTCCCATAGCGAGGCGGTTCCCCCTCCTCCTCCGGGGGAGGTTATTGATAATAATACTTTATCCAGTGATGATCTGTTGCAGATTTGGTCGTCCCTGGGGCTTAAGGGCTTGCCCTCCAGGGTCGCTCTTATTGACCTTGTCTCGTTGGGGGCCGCTGTTAAACAGTCGCCGGTGGTAGCGGAGGTAGACCCTCTGTCTATTGTCGACGTCGTGGTGACAGAGGCCTCCGACGTGGCTGGGCCTTCCGACGCAGGTGCTGTTGCTGGTGATGGTGCTCTAGGCTCTCCTCCTCCTTCCGTGCATCCTTCGAAGGGGGAAGTGAGTCCTTCGGTCTCGACTGCTGCCCAGCTTCCTTCTGAGGGAAGTGTTTTGAAGGAGACTCCCCTTCGGAGGACCGATGGTCCCGACGATCTCCCCCGAGGCCGCCTCCGCCGTAAGGCTCACCGCCCTCTACGCCACAAGGGCCTCCCTTCCCCTTACAGGGGGACTAAGAGGCGCCTTTTTGGGTCTTCGTCCTCCGGGGGGGACTCTCCTCGTCAGCCTCAACCGACTACTCCGCCCTCCTTGAACCTCTCTGCGGACCGCTCTCCATCTCCTGCCGGATCTTCGCCTTCTGGAGAACTCGTCACCCGACGGGCAACGGTCCCTTCGGGGCTAAGGGATTCTTCCCTTACGCGAGCAGGGCCAGCGCACAAGCGCTCTCCTGCTCGCCAGCGATCTCCTGCTCGCCAAGACTCTCCTGCTCGCCGACGCTCACCTGCTCGTCGGCTCTCTCCTGAGGTTCGCCCCCCTCGCCAGCGCTCTCCTGCTCGTCAGCTCTCTTCCGAGCGTCAGCGCTCATTTGAGGACCATCGCCCTGCGGTCTCTGACCACCCTTTAGTTCCTGCTGAACTCCCTGCTCACCATCGTGTGTCAGAAACACATGTTCGCCAACGCGCCAGCGATCTTCCCGTTCCTGCTCGTGAACCTATCCTCTCACAGGACACGCGTCGACCTTCTGCTCGCCAGCGATCACCAGCTCGCCAGCGATCACCAGCTCGCCAGTGATCACCAGCTCGCCAGCGATCACCAGCTCGCCAGCGATCACCAGTTCGCCAGCGATCACCTTCACATGCTGCCCGCCATCGCACGAACCTGCATGATCGCCCGCTTACGCATGCTGCTCCTCATCGCAATACCCTGAACGATCGCCCTCCTGCGGATGCTGATCACCATCGCACAACCCTGCACGATCGCCCGCTTACGCATGCTGCTCGCCATCGCACAACCCTGCACGATCGCCCGCTTTCGCATGCTGCTCCTCATCGCAATACCCTGAACGATCGCCCTCCTGCGGATGCTGATCACCATCGCACCCTTTCACGCGATCATTCACCTGCGCATGCTGCTCGCCATCGCACAACCCTGCACGATCGCCCGCTTACGCATGCTGCTCCTCATCGCACAACCCTAAACGATCGCCTTCCTGCGGATGCTGATCACCATCGCACCCTTTCACGCGATCATTCACCGGCGCATGCTGCTCGCCATCGCACAACCCTGAACGATCGCCCGCTTACGCATGCTGCTCCTCATCGCGCAACCCTGAACGACCGCCCTCTTGCGCGCAATCATTCACCTTCACATGCTGCTCGCCATCGCTTACCATCACGTGATCATTATCGCCAGCGATCTTCTTCACCTACGCGGCAGCACGATCCCTCGCCGTCGCGCCATCGCTTGCGTTCGTCGCCTCGGACACGTGTTCATTTACCTGCCCACCCTCACGCCCACTCGCCTGCGCGCCCGCGCGATCGCTCGCCTGCGCGCCCGCGCGATCGCTCGCCTGCGCGCCCGCGCGATCGCTCGCCTGCGCGCCCGCGCGACCGCTCGCCCGCGCGACCGCTCGCCTGTGCGCCCGCGCGATCACTCGCGCAACCATTCGCCTTTGCGCGACCGTTCACCCTCGCGCGACCATAGTTCGCGGCGAATTCCACAGCCGGTGGTAGCAGCAGGGACGCGTGCTCCTAGACGGCACTCGGGATCACCTCCATCCAAGCACAGGTTGGTATTGCAGGACGAGGACAGGTCATTACAGCATTCTTCCCCACCTTCTTTTCAGGCAGGTACCGTCGTGTCCACTCCAAAGGATCGCCCGATCCCTTTCACCTTAGCGAGGATTTCGGACTCTGTGTCCTTTGAGCAGCAGACTTGGTTTGGTCCGCTGGCACGGGCGTTAGTGAGGGTTATGAAACCAGCACTCGCCGGCCAGGGTACCAAACCAGCGGCTGTCTCTCCTACGCTGAAGAGAAAGAGAGGAGTGGACTTCGTGGTGACTTCCCCCAGGGCGAAGTTGGTTCCCAAGAGGTCGGTCTCGAGGGTCCCCTCTCCTGCACGAGTACTCTCTCCTTCTCCCGTGGACGAGGCCTTTCCGTCCTCAGGTGAGTCCAGTGGACCGGTAGTCTTCCCCCCGGCACCAGGGGGGGAGACTTCGCTTCAGGCAGGAGAATTGTCTCGTGAGGAAGGGGCCCCTCGAACCTCGTTGTTGGGATCCTGTATCCCTCCTAGGAGGGAGCCCAAGGATTCCAAGACCATCCCTAAATCCTCTGCAAGGATTCGACAGGAACCCATGACTACCCAGGGGAATGTCCACGTATCACCCCAGGAAGAGATTCCTGGGGCAGGAGACTTAGCTGCCAGCCCGCAGGGAGGAGAACAGCAAGAGTCCGAACATGCCTTCTGGCAGGTCCTAAGCCTGATAAGGCAACTTAACAGTCTTACGGATCCAGTCATCCCCCCCCGTGAAGGCAAAGACACAATTCTGGATGAAGTGTTCGACGTTCGGAAGGCCCCTAAGACCAGTGCAGCTCTGCCCTGGTCTCGGGGGCTGAAGAGTGCCAGAGCTAGGGCCAATGCTCAGCTCGCACTTCTTGCCTCCTCCAGTCGTTCCACTGCCGGGAACAAACTCATCCCTCCTCCTCGCCTTCAGCAGAGGAGGTATTTCGAGATCCTGGGTGAGCACAACCTCGCTCTTCCGCTCCATCACTCTGTGGAGGAGCTGGCGAAGGGAGTTCCCTTGGAGAAACTCTCTGCCCGGCAGGTGTCGTTCTCGGCGGCAGAGATCCTTAACCACGAGAAGGTCGCTAAGTGTGCCATGCAGGCCACTTCGTGGCTGGACTTCTGGTTAGGATCTCTGGGCATCCTATTGCGATCTGAGGACTTGTCCAAGGAGACCAATAGGAAGGCCCTAGAGACCTTCTTGCTCTCGGGCACCCGCTCCATCGAGTTCTTGGCGCACCAGGTTACCACCCTGTGGGCCAACTCGGTGTTGAAGCGTCGCGATGCTGTGTCCGAGAGATTCCATCCGAAGGTCCCCGCCGTAGATGTGTGTAGGCTCCGACATGCCTCCCTCCTGGGGGAGAGCCTGTTTGAGCCTCAAGACTTGGAGCGAACAGCTGAGAGGTGGAGGAAATCCAGCACGGACTCCCTCCTCCACAGGGCCCTTACAACTCGGCCCTATAAGCCTCCAGCCCCGCCACAACAGCAGCAACAGCCTCGTAAGGCTCCAAAACAGGCACCGGCAGCTAAGAAAGTGGTGTCTAAGCCCCAGCCCTTTCCAGCCAAGGTCAAGAGGGGTGGTAAGTCCTCCAGGGGAGGCAAGACTTCTAGGGGTGGCGGCTGCGGCCGCAAGCCCTAGGGGTGGCAGTCCCCCTGCGTGTCCACCTGTGGGGGGATGCCTTCAGCGTTGCGTCCGCAGGTGGCAACATCTCGGGGCCGATGCTTGGACGATCTCGGTGATCGGCCAAGGTTATCGCGTCCCGTTCACGTCATCTCAACCTCCCCTGACAGCGAATCCAGTGTCGTTGAGCTCCTATGCCATGGGATCGGCAAAGGGGCTGGCCCTTCAGGCCGAAGTCAAGACCATGTTCGAGAAGGGTGCTCTCCAGGAGGTCGTGGACGGCTCTCCAGGCTTCTTCAGTCGACTCTTTCTTGTAAAGAAGGCTACTGGAGACTGGAGACCCGTCATCGATCTCTCGGCTCTGAACAGGTTTGTCAAACAAACCCGGTTCAGCATGGAGACAGCAGACACAGTCAGACTTGTGGTGAGACCACAAGACTTCATGTGTACACTGGATCTAAAGGATGCGTACTTCCAGATCCCAATCCATCCGTCTTCCAGGAAGTACCTGAGATTCTGCCTAGACAACAAGATCTACCAGTTCAAGGTGCTGTGTTTCGGTCTCTCCACAGCTCCTCAGGTGTTCACCAGAGTGTTCACCCTGATTTCGACTTGGGCGCACAGGAACGGCATTCGTCTCCTTCGTTACCTAGACGATTGGCTGATCCTAGCAGACTCGGAGTCGACCCTTCTTCGACACCGAGACAGGCTTCTAGATCTTTGCCAGGATCTGGGGATCGTGGTAAACCTCGAGAAGTCCTCTCTGCAGCCGTCCCAGCGACTGGTTTATCTAGGCATGCTAATAGACACCAATCTCCACAAAGCCTTTCCATCAGACGACCGGATAGCAAGGCTGAGGAGGGTGGCGGAACCTTTCCTCAGGCGAAAAGAACTCCCCGCCCAATCGTGGTTGCGTCTCTTGGGCCACCTATCCTCCCTGGCCCGTCTGGTTCCAAACAGCCGCCTCAGGATGAGATCCCTTCAATGGCGGCTCAAGTCCCGGTGGAATCAAGGATCCGATTCCCCGGACACTCTGATCCCAATGGGGTCTCTGGAACAGACGGACTTGCGGTGGTGGCTGGCCGACGAGAACCTGCGAAAGGGAGTGAGTCTTCTCGTCCTTCCCCCGGAATTGACTCTGTTTTCGGACGCGTCAAAAGAAGGGTGGGGGGCGCACGTTCTGAACCAGAGGGCCTCAGGCCTTTGGTCAGAATCAGAAAAGTGCCTACACATCAACCTGCTAGAATTGAAGGCCGTCTTTCTGGCCCTTCAACAGTTCCAACGGTTCCTGGCGGGTCACTCCGTGGTGGTGATGAGCGACAACACCACGGTAGTGGCTTATATCAACAAGCAGGGAGGCACTTTTTCGCAACAGCTATCCCATCTTGCAGTAGAGACTCTGAGGTGGACCGAAACCCACTCGATAACACTATCAGCTCGCTTCATTCCTGGCAAGAGGAATGTGCTCGCCGACAGTCTGAGCAGGGCTTCGCAGATAGTGAGTACCGAGTGGTCTTTGGATCCTCAGATAGCCAACAAAGTCCTGACTTTGTGGGGTTCCCCGACGGTGGACTTGTTCGCGACAGCCTTGAACTTCAAGCTGCCCCTGTACTGCTCACCAGTCCCGGACCCCAAGGCACTCTGGCAAGATGCTTTCCAGCAACGGTGGGACAACATCGACGTGTACGCCTTCCCACCATTCTGTCTGATGAGAAGGGTGCTCAACAGGACCAGACTATCGGTCAACTGTTCCATGACTCTAGTAGCTCCGCTATGGCATCACGCGGAATGGTTTCCGGACCTTCTGCAACTCCTGACGGAACTCCCAAGGGAGCTTCCTCCACGACACGAGCTTCTCAAACAACCCCACTCCGGTGTCCCTCACAGGGCCGTAGCCTCGCTTCGGCTTCACGCCTGGAGACTATCCAGCGTCTCCTCGCGGAGAGAGGCTTTTCGCAACAGGTTGCGGAGAGAATGTCTCGGCACCTGCGAAGGTCCTCTGAGGGAGTCTACCAAGCGAAGTGGAGAGTCTTTTGTGGTTGGTGTCGTGGAAGGGGTATCTCTCCACTCGATGCCACTATTCCAGCAATAGCGGACTTCCTTGTGTATCTGCGAGAAGAAATGCGCCTTTCTGTCTCGGCAGTGAAAGGCTATCGCTCAGCCTTAAGCTTGGCCTTCAGATTGAAGGGCGTGGATATTTCTTCATCGCTAGAACTCTCTTTACTCATACGTAGCTATGAGCTTACCTGCCCCCAGTCGGAAGTGAGACCCCCTCCTTGGAACGTGGTTCGAGTTCTCAGGTCTCTCAAGAGACCTCCCTTCGAGCCATTACGCCAGGCCTCCGATCGCCACCTGTCTTGGAAGACGGCTTTCCTACTCGCCTTGGCCTCGGCCAAGCGAGTTAGTGAACTTCATGGTCTCTCGTACGACATCGCCCATTCAAGGGGATGGGGGGAGGTAACGTTCAGGTTCGTCCCTGAGTTTGTGGCCAAGACTCAGAATCCTGGAGTGCCGGATCCTCGGTTCGACTCTTTCAGGATCGCGAGTCTCCGTTCTGTAACAAACGACCCAGACCAGCTGCTACTATGCCCAGTGAGGTGTCTGAGGTACTACTTGAAGAGAACGGCTGCAGTCCGTCCTCATGTGCGAGCTTTGTTTGTGAGCACAGGCAGGACAAAGAGGAGGGTCACAAGGAACACCATCTCTGCTTGGATTCGAAGGGTTATCCACCATGCCCTGAATCCTGACCCTCCTCCGTCACGTCGCCCTCGGGCCCACGATGTCAGGGGTATTGCTACATCCCTGGCCTTCAAGAGAAACTTCTCTGTGACGCAGGTACTTCAAGCGGGGGTCTGGAAGCGTCAAACGACCTTCACAGCCCACTACCTGCAAGACGTGACCCACAGGAGCCTCGATACGTTCTCTATCGGCCCTGTGGTGGCTGCACAACAGCTGGTCTAACCTCAGGCTCCTTTTTGGACAAGTAGCAGTAGGTTGAGGGCGTTGTTACCCGGTCTTAGTCTGTGTGAATGAAAGAGTATGTCTGACCCTTACTTCTTTCTTCATTCTCCCCTCTCTTGGGGAAGCAGCATCCTGGTCCTCGCATAGCTGACCTCGACCTCTGCAGGTAACCCATGCTTCTTTGTGCTCCTAGTATTAAGCTTAATACTCTTGCGTCTCCCATACCCTGACGAGGTGGTATGGGGAACGTCCTATCCTAGAATTCCTATCTGAAGGTCTCAAGGTCAACTTCATAGGACGAGTCACACTCTCCTCCTCACACTACTTATGTAGGCCACTCGTTCCTAGCGATGCTAGGAACCTGTGAGGTACAGGGGCTCCCTCTCTCTAGTGCTGCTCACTAAGGGATCGAGCCCCCGGGCAAGCCGAAGTCAGTAAGGCTGGGGACTTTCCACCCTTCCTAAGGGGTAAGTCACCCTTTGTAAATAGCGTGGTTTGTATTTCGGTTACGGAACAAATGACAAATTCGAAGATAATTTGTATTTTTCCTAACCATACAAACCTTAGCTATTTACACATATGTGCCCGCCATCCCTGACCCCCAAGTCAAGTCCTACCTCTAAGTGAAGTGAAGCAAGTCACCGGTGTGTGGAGGGGGGAGGGGTAGCAAGCTACCCTTCCCCACCCCCCGCTAACTAGCGCGGGGGTAATCAACCCTCGTTAAAAACTATTGGCTCGTCATTTCAGCTGCGCTAAAAGTAAACCCTTTGTAAATAGCTAAGGTTTGTATGGTTAGGAAAAATACAAATTATCTTCGAATTTGTCATATTTCCGTTTTATTCGATATATATGTTTACTGATTTTTGCATGTGTGTTTCATTTTGTACTAATGTGCTTACATTATACGACTCATTTCGCAATTATAACCTTTTGATGTAAGGGACAATTGCGTGCTTCAGGTAGAAATCAGTTTTATTCATGCCTAATGTGAAATTATTGAAAAATACGATATCAGTGAAGTAAGTGCAAAAAACAAAATCGTAGTGATAAAGTGATAAGTGCGCAAAGTGTATTTAGTGTTGCGACCGAGGGTTCGTCTGTTCGTGCTTGTCGCTCCCCTAGTCCGAGACCTCTTTCAGGCTCCCATGCACCAGGGAGAAGTAATGTCGTAGGACTTAAGGGCACGAGAGGCTTTAACCAACGTACAGACGTTCCCTCTTTGGTATCGGACGTTTCTCGTCAAGATCGCCCTTACCATAAGACGAGTGAGACTGTGTTCTCCTCGTCATCCAAAGACTTTTCGCAAAAGAAACCTTGGCGCAAGGTTTCTAGACCCTTGAAGCAAAAGTCAGTCCCTTCAGGACAGGTCCAGCGTCCTGGCTGTGGCCATTGGGACAGCTCTGACCCTTTGCAGTCGTCGGAAGACTGTTTCGCCAATTAAACGTAAGCGTAACACGGGCTCCGAGAGTCTCAGCAAAGGCAATGTTTTGCCGACACATACGTTACCATCGTCTCGGCCCGTCCCGACTCCCGTTGATCCTAAATGGGTTGTCCTGCAGGATATGCAGACTAAGCTTGCCTCCCTTGTGGAGGAGTATACCGTTGAGCAGGTTCACGATGATCCTCGCCGTTACGCTGATCGAGACTCTGGCCGTCAGCCGCCCAAACGAGCTTTTACTCGTCCGTTTGACGTTATGAAACGTGATATCGGTAGTTTGTCACGTCAGTCACGTGACTTGGATCCTCACTCGCTGCAGTCCCGTGTTGACTTTCAGCCGCTGCCGCAGCCTCGTGTTGACGTTCAGCCGCTGCCGCAGTCTCGTGTTGACGTTCAGGACGTTCGCCAACCAGCTCAGTTGCCTTGTTTTGACGTTGAGCGTCAAGCACCGCAGTCAAGGGTTGTTTTGACTGCTCAGTCTAGGCAGTCAAGGCAGTCTCAACTTGACGTCGAGCGTCCATCAACTCCTGTTGTTGTTGCTGGTCAGTCCTTTCAGCAGCGACATGACGTCGCTTCCTTGACTGCTACTGCTGCTCCTTTGCGTGTGGACTTTGCCTGTCAAGCATTGCCACCGCGGCAGGTCTCTCCTTTTCATGAGACTCGGCAATTGTCGGACGAGGTTCCTTCAGATGAGGAAGTTGCTGTTCCCCCTCCTACTGATATTCCTTTGGGGACTTTGTCAGACGGAAAGGAGCCTAAAGCTGCTCAGCCCTCTATGGACTTTAAAAAAATCATGCTGATTTTTAAGGATCTTTGTCCGGACCATTTTGTAACTGCTGCTCCTCGTTCGCCTTCGTCAGAGTTTACACTAGGCCTAGCTACTTCGAAGCCGTCGTTTTCTAAGCTAGTGCTCTCTCGCTCTTCTAAGAGAGCTTTACGTTTGCTAGGCGACTGGTTCATCACCAGGAGGAGTTTGGGGGAGACAGCCTTTGCTTTCCCTCCTTTTAAACTGGCTTATAGAGCGAGCGTCTGGTATGACACGGGAGAAGTTCTCGGCTTGGGAGTTCCTGCCTCTGCCCAGGGAGACTTCTGAAGCCTCATAGACTCTCCCCGTCGCCTGGCCATGAGACGCTCCAAGATTTTATGGTCGGCTTCAGAGCTAGACCATCTCCTGTTAGGAGTTTTTCGAGCGTTTGAAGTTTTGCTGTACAATTATGTCATGCATGAACAAGGCTATCAGGGATGGCTCCAATGATCTGACAGCCACGTTCTCTGCAGGAACAAGGCTATCAGGGATGGCTCCAATGATCTGGCAGCCACGTTCTCTGCAGGAGTACTTAAGATGTAAGTGCGCTCAATGTGTTCATTGTCAGGACAAACTTCACGATGAAGACTACCAAATCTGTCTTGGCAGCAGTAAAGGAAGGCGACTGGATGGTCTCTCTCGACCTTCAGGATACATACTTCCACATCCCGATTCATCCAAACTTTCAACAACATCTGAGGTTTGTGGACGGGGAAGTAATGTACCAATGTCGAGCACTGTACTTCGACCTCATTCCTGCTCCTCTTGTTTTTACAAGGCCCTTGCAAAATGTAGCAAGCTTTCTACATTTTTTTGAGGATTCAGAGCCTCCCTTTATTTTGACGACTGGCTGATCAGGGCGTCGTCATTATATCGCTGTCTGGAGAGCCTCTAATGGACATTAGACCTAACCAAGGAGCTAGGTCTCATAGTGAACGTAGAGAAGTCGTAACTTACAGTACCCCATCCCAGACTATTCTTTATTTGGGAATGGAGATACAGTGTCTGATTTTTCGGGCCTTTTCGTCTCCCGCAAGAATGGAACAAGCTCTGTTAAAAGTCCTTCACTTGCAAGAGAAAAACAGTTGCTCGGTAAGAGTTTGAACTAGCCTCGTGGGAACTCTTTCATCGCTCGAGTAGTTTATCTCTCTGGGGAGACTCAACCTATGCCCTCTCCAATTTCACCTAAACCATTGGAACAAGGAGAAGGGCTTAGAGAGTATCTCTTTCCCAATCTCCAACTCAGTCTAGACATGTCTGACTTGGTGGGACAGCAACATCAGACTTCGAGAAGGTCTTTCTCTTGCGATCAAGAACCCAAACCATGTGTTGTTTTCAGATGCATCGGATTTGGGTTAGGGAGCTCCACTGGACAGTCTGGAATGCTCGGGTCTTTGATCCACGGATCAGAAGGAACTCCATTGAAGGCAAGTAACATCTCTCCTTTGGCGAGATTTGTGCAAGGAAAATTAATGTCTTGGCGGACGACCTCAGCAGAAGAGGACAAGTCATCTCCATGGAGTGGACGTTGCATAAGACTGTGTGCGAGAAGCTATGGATGACATGGGGTCAACCCACCATAGATCTTTTTGCGACTTCTCTGACAAAGAGGCTCTCGACTTACTGCTTTCCAGTTCCAGATCCAGAGGCAGCCCACATAGACGCTTTCCTGCTGGACTGGTCTCACCTGGACGTTTATGCCTTTCCGCCTTTCAAGATCCTAAACAAGGTGCTGCAGAAGTTCACCTCTCACGAAGGGACCAGGTTGACATTGGTTGCTCCACTCTGGCCCGCGAGAGAGTGGTTCACAGAGGTACTTCAATGGCTGGTAGACGTTCCAAGGAGTCTACCTTTAAGGATGGATCTCTTACGGCAGCCCCACGTAAGGAGTCTTCATCAAAGCCTCCCCGCGCTTCGTCTGACTGCCTTCAGACTATCGAAAGACTCTCAAGAGCTCGAGGATTTTCGAGGGAGGCAGCCAGAGCGATTGCGAGAGCTAGGAGAGCATCTACCATCAAGGTCTACCAGTCGAAGTGGGAAGTCTTTAGAGACTGGTGCAAGTCATCATCCATTTCATCTTCCAGTACCTCTGTAGCCCAAATTGCAGACTTTCTCCTGCATCTGAGAAATGTTTGCTCCCTCTCTGCTCCCACTATTAACCTGTTAACCGTCCCTCTCCCTGACCGTTTTCGCTTTGTGAGCGTCACCCCCTATCCAGCGGATTGGCGCTTAAGATTAGACCGTGCGGTCTCATCTTCTTGATGCATTTTTTTTAAATATTTAACTTAGCCGGTGAATATATAGCTGCAACTCTGTTGCTCGACAGACAAAAAAAAAACTGTACAAAAAAACTCGCCAGCGATCGCTATACAGGTTGCGGTGTGCCCATCAGCGCCAACTGTCGGCCAGATACCAAACTCCATGTAAATAAAGACTCAATTTTCTCTCTGTCGACGTGTCGACAAGACGTACTTTACTCGCTATTGAAACCTGGAGTTTTTCCCATCATCTTTGGTGAAGTACTTTATTCTGGTTTGAGCTTTCGCAGTGCAGGTGTTTTATCTTCATCTTAAATCTTGAACTCGTTTTGGATAGATTTAATTTTTGGTGACAAAGAGAGTATGGACTTTCTTTGACTTTTAAATGGCCGACCCTTCCCTTAGACGGAAGTGTGTTTAGGCTTTTAGTAATTATCTTATCACGTTATAAATTAATTATAGATTTTCCTCTATATATTTCTCACCGCCTTTATTAGGCCTCTTCGATTAACTTTCCATTTATAATAAACATAAAAAAAAAAATAAATTTTAATGTTTTGTTTATATGCGACCTTTCCTGAGAGTAGGCGGTCCTAACTTGGAAACCGAAGTTAAACAACGTTGAGCCCTTTGCAATCGTAAATAGCTTTTAAAGAGCTAATAATTTAAAACCTTTTAAATGAATATTTTTTAATAAATATTTTATGAAAGAATTTCTTTGAATAGTCTTCGTACTGTTTTCAAAGATGAACTAACGTTTAGTTTATTTATACTACGCAGTTTGCGCTCTTATCGTTACGATAGAGAGAGAGAGAGTATCACGGTTTCACTTTGCAGAAAGAGTAAATCGATTCTGACGTTTTGTTCATTCTTCTTTCAAAGCTTAAATGTTTTAAATTCTATTTTAAAGGAACTTTTTAATTGAAAAACCTTTCAGTTTTTTCCTTTGGTCAAATAACATGTTTTTTTTTGACGAAATGTAATTGGGCTCTTCTCTTAGGTGCGAAATCAAGAGAGAAAGAGAGATAGAGATAGAGACGGAGGGAGAGAGAGGAGAGAAAACGTTCCGTTCAAGCGGGTAACGTTGTTCTCGAGTTACTCTCGTCCCTAGTCTCTGTACGGGGAGAAAGGATAAAACGTTTTTAGTTTTTTATTCTCGTCCCCAGGCAATGTGCGGTGAGAGATTGAAAAAGTAGTTTTGAATGAACTAGTGTTTAGTCTCTTCCCCAGCCACTGAATTTTTTATCTTAAAAGATGTTTTCTGTTTTTTGCTGGTATTAATGAGCTTGCATTATACGACTGATTTCGCAATTACTACCTTTTGATGAGGGTAGAATTGCGTGCTTCAGGTAGAAATCAGTAAAAGTTTCGATTTCAGTGAAATAAGTGCAAAACAGAAAATCGAAGTGATAAAGTGATATTGCGCAAAGTGTTACAGTGTTGCGTCCGAGGGTTCGTCTGTTCGTGCCTGTCGTTCACCTAGTCCGGGACCTCTTGCATGCTCCCAAGCCTAGGGGAGAAGTAATGTCGAACGACTTATGGGTTCGAGAGGCCTTGACCAGCGAACAGACGTTTTCCTTCTATGGTATCGGGTGTATCTTACCAAGATCTCCCCTACCATAAGGCGAGAGAGACGTTTTTCTCCTCGTCATCCGAAGGCTTTTCGCATAAGAAACCTGTAACAAGGTTTCGAAGCCCTTAAGCGAAAGTCAGTCCTTTCAGGACAGGTCCAGCGTCCTGGTTCCAGCCATTAGGACAGCTCTGACCCTATGCAGTCATCGGAAAACTGCTCGCCGCCTAACAAAAGCGTAACACAGACTCCGAGAGTCTTTTTTGTTGGCATAGTGTTGCGGTCACAGACGTTACCCTCGTCTCTTACCACAACCATTTCCGTTGATCCTTAATGGGTTGTACGGCATGACATGCAGAATATGCTTGCCTCCCTTATGGTAGACTATTCTGCCGATTAGTCCGTTGAGTCTAGCCGTTTATCACATCGATATCCTGGCTTTCAGCCAACCTAACGTTCCTTTGTGCATCCTGTTGACGTTGGCGTAGCTAAGTCACGTCAGTCAGGTTGTTTAGAACCACACTCGATGCGGTCTCGTGTGGATTTTCAGCCACATTTGGACGTTAGGCCACTTGCTGATGCTCCTGTTGACGTTCAGGACGTTCGCTAACAATCGGAGTTGACTTGTTTTGACGCTGTGCGTCAACCTCCGCATTCTAGAGTTGTTTTGACTGCTCAGTCTAGGCAGTCAAAGCAGTCTCGAGTGGACGCTGTGCGTCCCCACGCACCTGTTGTTGTTGACAGTTCAGTTGTTGACAGTTCACAGACTGTCAAGCAGTTACATGACGTTGCATCCTAGTCTGCTACTAATGCACCAGTGCGTGTGGACTCTGCTTGTAAAGCATTGCCACCACGGTAGGTTTCTCCCTTGCTTGAGACTCAGCTTTTATCGGACAAGGTTCCTGTAGATGAGGAAGTTGCTGTTCCCCCTCCTACTGATATTCCCTTGAGGACTCTGTCAGACGGAGAGGAGCCTAAAGCTGCTTAGCCCTCTATGGACTTTAATTAAATCATGATGATTTTTTTTAAGGATCTTTGTCCGGATCTTTTTGTAACTGCTGCTCCTCGTTCGCCTAAACGTCAGAGCTTACACTAGGCCTAGCTACTTCGAAGCCGTTGTTTATAAGCTATTGCTCTCTCGCTCTCCTAGAGAGCTTTACGTTTGCTAGGCGACTGGTTTATCACCAGGAGGAGTTTGGGGGATACAGCCTTTGCTTTCCCTTCTTTTAAACTGGCTTATAGAGCGAGAGTCTGATATGACACGAGAGAAGTTCTCGGCTTGGGAATTCCTGCCTCTGCCCAGATAGACTTCTCAAATCTCGTAGACTCTCCCTGGCGCCTGACCAGGAGACGCTCCAAGTTGTTTACAGGTCAACTTCACAGCTGTTTTCGAGCCTTTGAAGTTTTGCTGTACAATTATGTCATGCATAAACAAGGCTTTCAGGGATGGAAAGCGGTACCGCCTCAGTCGCTAACCCCGTCTGTTGCCGCACCTGCTCCCGTAGACCCTAAATGGGCTTTGCTGCAAGACATGCAGTCCAAGCTTGCGTCCTTGATAGAGGACTTTAATGCGGAGAAGGTTGCTGCCGAACCTTCTGGCCAACAACCTTCCAACCGGTCGGTTGTGCGTCCTATTGACGCTGAGGTAACCTTCTCGCGTCTACCAGTTGAGGTGGTTCCTCCACCGATGCGACCCAGTGTGGGTTGCCAGCCGCACGTTGACGTTAAGCGACGCTCAGAGGTGGTTGTTGACGTTCAGGACGTTCAACAACCAGCAGAGGTGACTTGTTTTGACGCAGTGCGTCAACCTCAGCAACCCGGTATGGTGTTGACTGCACAACCCAGACGGTCTAGACAGTCTCGGGTGGACGCTGTTCTTCCTCGCGCACCCATGGTTGTTGACAGTTCACAGACTGTGCAGCAGTTCCATGACGTTACGTCCGACTCCGTCACGCATGCACCAGTGCGACCGAACTCAGCGAGCCAGACGTTGCCCACTCCGTTGCCGTTTCCTCATCAGTTTTCGGATGAAGAACTATCTGATGAGGACGTTGCTGAACAACATGACGATCAGCCCCCAGAATAGATCAAGCCCTGCTATCCATCCAGAAGATGCTGAAGAAGGAACGCTGCTCAGTCAGGCTGTGGATGAGTCTGGTGGGGACGCTGTCATCCCTGGAACAGTTTGTATCACTAGGAAGACTACACCTCCGTCCTCTTCAATACCATCTGGCTTTTCACTGGAAAAAGGACAAGACGCTAGAAGCGGTCTCGATCCCGATTTCCGGAAAGATAAAGTCTTGTCTGACTTGGTGGAAGGACAATATCAACCTAAGAGAGGGTCTTCCCCTGGCTGTTCAGACTCCCCACCACGTTCTCTTCTCGGACGCATCGGACTTGGGCTGGGGCGCGACACTGGACGGTCAGGAATGCTCAGGTCTGTGGAACTCAAGTCAGAGGAGCATGCATATCAACTGCAAGGAGCTGTTGGCAGTTCATCTGGCCTTGAAAAGCTTCGAGTATCTCCTTCGAGGCAAAGCGGTGGAAGTAAACTCGGACAACACCACGGCCTTGGCGTACATCGCCAAACAAGGAGGTACCCACTCACTGACGTTGTACGAGATCGCAAGGGACCTGCTCATCTGGTCAAAAGGTCAAGACATCTCCCTAGTAACGAGGTTCATCCAAGGCGACTTGAACGTCATAGCAGATCGTCTCAGTCGGAAAGGGCAAGTAATTCCAACCGAATGGACCCTCCACAAGGATGTGTACAAGAGACTTTGGGCCACTTGGGGTAAACCATCCATAGTTCTCTTTGCAACCTCGCTGACCAAGAGGCTTCCAATCTATTGCTCTCCAGTCCCGGACCCAGCAGCAATACATATAGATGCTTTCCTCCTAGATTGGTCACATCTGGATCTCTACGCATTCCCACTGTTCAAGATTGTCAACAAGGTACTGCAGAAGTTCGCCTCTCACGAAGGGACAAGGTTGACGTTAGTTGCTCCCCTCTGGCCCGCGAGAGAATGGTTCACCGAGATACTTCGATGGTTAGTAGACGTTCCCAGAAGTCTTCCTCTAAGAGTAGACCTTCTACGTCAGCCACACGTAAAGAAGGTACTCCAAAGCCTCCACTCTCTTCGTCTAACTGCCTTCAGACTATCGAAAGACTCTCGAGAGCTAGAGGGTTTTCGAAGGAGGCAGCCAGTGCGATTGCTAGAGCAAGGAGAGCGTCTACCATTAGAGTCTACCAATCGAAGTGGGAAGTCTTCCGAGACTGGTGCAAGTCAGTTTCTGTATCCTTGACCAGTACCTCTGTAGCTCAAATAGCTGTTTTTCTCTTATACCTGAGAAAAGGACGATCCCTTTCAGCTCCCACTATCAAGGGCTACAGAAGCATGTGGGCATCGGTCTTCCGGCATAGAGGCTTAGATCTTTCCAACATAAAGATCTGCAAGACCTCCTTAAGTCTTTTGAGACCACCAAGGAGCGTCGTTTGGCTACCCCTGGATGGAATTTAGACGTGGTACTAAGATTCCTCATGTCAGACAGGTTGGAGCCGTTACAATCAGCCTCCCTGAAAGATCTCACTCTTAAGACTCTTTTCCTGGTATGCTTAGCCTCGGCTAAAAGAGTCAGTGAGATTCATGCCTTCAGCAAGAATATCGGATTTTCGTCAGAAAAAGCCATTTGTTCGCTGCAACTTGGTTTTATAGCCAAAAATTAGCTGCCTTCTCGGCCTTGGCCTAAATCTTTCGATATTCCCAGCTTATCGGATATCGTAGGCAATGAACTAGAAAGAGTCTTATGCCCTGTTAGAGCTCTTAAGTTCTATTTAAAGCGTACTAAACCTTTACGAGGCCAATCTGAAGCTTTATGGTGTTCAGTTAAGAAACCATCCTTGCCTATGTCAAAGAATGCTTGGTCAGACTTTATCAGATTGTTAATACGAGAAGCTCATTCACATCTGAGTGAGGAAGACCGAACTTTGCTTAAGGTGAAGACGCACGAAGTTAGAACTGTAGCAACTTCCGTGGCCTTTAAGCAAAATGTATCTCTGCAAAGTATAATGGACGCAACCTATTCGAGAAGCAAGTCAGTGTTCGCGTCATTTTACTTGAAAGATGTCCAGTCTCTTTACGAGAACTGCTACACACTGGGACCATTCGTAGCAGCGAGTGCAGTAGTGGGTGAGGGCTCAACCACTACAATTCCCTTATTCCATATCCTTTTAATCTGTCTCTTGAAATGTTGTTTTTTATGGGTTGTCCGGAAGGCTAAGAAGCCTTTCGCATCCTGGTTGATTTGGCGGGTGGTCAAAGTCATTTCTTGAGAGCGCCCAGATTAGGGGTTTGATGAGGTCCTGTTGTATGGGTTGCAGCCCTTGATACTTCAGCTCCTAGGGGTCTGTCAGCATCCTAAGAGGATCGCGAGGCTCCGTAAGGAAGACGTACTTATAAGGCAGAGTAATCGTCTAAGTCGACTTCCTTACCAGGTACCTATTTATTTTGTTTTTGTTATTTTGATAACTTCTAAAATGAAATAAAAACTCTTAGCTCATAAAATATAAACATATTTTACTGGTCTCTACCCACCACCCTGGGTGTGAATCAGCTATATATTCACCGGCTAAGTTAAATATTTAAATATGATATTTTAATTATAAAATAAATTTTTGAATATACTTACCCGGTGAATATAAATTAAACGACCCTCCCTTCTTCCCCAATAGAGACGCAGTGGGATGAGGAGAAAATTGAGTCTTTGTTTACATGGAGTTTGGTATCTGGCCGACAGTTGGCGCTGATGGGCACACCCGCAACCTGTATAGCGATCGCTGGCGAGTTTTTTTGTACAGTTTTTTTTTTGTCTGTCGAGCAACAGAGTTGCAGCTATATATTCACCGGGTAAGTATATTCAAAAATTTATTTTATAATTAAAATATCATTTTTTTATTATTCATTTCTTATGAACTTGTTTACTTTTTTTTTTTTATTATTTTTTTGTATTTTATTTTTTTTTTTTTTTGTAAATATACTCATTTAGTTATTGTTGAAATAATGAAGAAATTAGGTAAAAAAAAAATGCATGATTTCTTATATTTTTGTATTATTCATTTCTTATGAACTTGTTTACTTTTCTTTTATGATTTTTTGTATTTATTTTCTTATTTTTTTTTGGCATAAATATACATATTCAGTCATTGTTGAAATAATGAACAAATTACGTAGAAAATATCTGAGGAAATAAAGAAAATTGCAAATAAACATTTTTATTTTAATCATGAACAAAACATATTTATTATTTTGTATTCCTATTCTATCTATATACCATGTCACTTTCCCCCAATTATGGGAGGTAGCCAACATCAAGGAAGAGAAAAGAAAAAAAAAAACACAAAGGGGGACATTCATCTCTTTGCTCCTCTCATATTCCAGTTCTATTTATTCCTGTGTGTGCCATTCTTTGAAACATGGTGCTGCACACAAACCAACATCACATTCTTTACACCAGTAGGATGTTTCCTTCCTTTTGCCATTTTTCCTGCAAAGAGCACATTTCTTTAGTGGTTTTTGCTTTTTTTTTGGTAGGAGGGCAATATTCAGGGAAATGTCTTTCAAATAAGCGTGAAGGCTTTGCAACAAGTCTTGTTGGTCTTCTTATTGCATCCTTATTTCTTCTTGCATATGTAGACACCATTCTTTCAGCTAGCCTCATTATAAACTCCCGTCTTGGAAACTTTCCACCAAGCATTTTGTACGTAATGAAAGCATTTAGGAGACACATGTCTAGCATGTGCCAAAATACCTTCTTGTAATACTTTTTCAGCCTGTTTCTTGCTGTTGAAAAATGTACCATAAGATTATCTGATAAATCAACACCACCCATATTGTTATTATAGTCCTCAATTGCTTTTGGCTTAGACTTTTCATGTCCTCTCCTAGATTTTACAATTTTCATGGAATCATCGTGCAGAGTACTCAGAACACATACGTCTTTCTTGTCTTTCCATTTCAACACCATTGATTTGTTTCGGAATGCTGCTACGGTTTCACCTTTTTTTAGTTTAGCATTTTTTATAAATGCTGGCACATCTTTTCTCGTGAGTCTCAGAGTGCCAACAGTTTCAGTTTCATTGTCAACAAGCATATCTGCATGTGGGACTAGTATAAAAATTGTCTGTATAAAGACAATATCCCTTTCCTAAAAGAGGATCCATAAGAGACATAACAACTCTAGATGTCACAGGAAGATTCTTGTATTTATCCAAAAATTTTGTGTTTTTACCTGAATAAATACAAAAGTTCCATATATAGCCAGTGCTACTTTCACAAAGTTCAAAAAACTTTATACCGAATCTTTTCCGCTTTGCTGGGATATATTGAACCCATGAGAGGTTCCCCTTCCATCCCATCAGAGACTCATCGATAGATATATTCTTTCTTGGAATATAATTTTCCCGAAACTTCTTCAAAATAAGGTCTGTGAATGGTTTTATTTTAGCTGTCTTTTTTCCAGGCCCATCTGTTATGGTTGCATTGTCTACTTAATGCAGGAATTTTTGCAGCAAATCAAATCTGCGACCACTCATCACTTTCCGATAAAAAGGAGTAGCAATACTTTCACGTGATGTGAAATACATTGAATTTTCTAACTTTGAATCAATGCCCTGCAAAATAAGTAGGCCTACAAACAGTTTCATTTCACACACATCTGTATCATACCACCTATTTACTCTTGATTGTGAGGATAATCTATCACCATTTTCATCTAGAAATTCCCCTGCATATCTGTTAGTTTCTGTCACGAGATAATCAATAACTTCTTCATCAAAAAATTTTGCAAAATATTCCATTGGATTTTCCTTATCTATGATGATGAACTTTACACCACTATCTCCACGAAATGTGAAGGGAAGCTTGCTCTTTCCTTTCCTCGTCCAGTCAGACGGCAAAACGTTTTCGTCATCACTCGATGAAAATTCATCTTCATTCTCACTAGAGCACGTGGAGCTATCACTCTCATCTTGAATTTCCTCTTCACCATCAGTACTTTCTTCTCCATCAGTACTTTCCTCAATCATAAATCGTATTTCCTCCTCTGATAGCGTAATTTTTTTACGAGCGCTCATCGTGAAGGGTAGGGGGGAGGGTAGCGGGGAGATGAGAAAAATACAGGAGACCCGTCTCAGCCGAACGCCAAATGCGTACTGAAGAAACAGTTCTACTAAACGTTGTATCGAGTGAACGCAGTTGCCAATGATTACCAGATTTGGCGAGGGTGTTGCCAGACGATGTTCCTTTCGTTTTCTATACGTATGAGCGTGATATGCCGTCAAAGACACCTTGAAAGTATCTTCTAAAGTGGTGGACGTCATATGCCGTCAAGTGCGGTTGCGCAAAGAAAATGGAGGACGGCATATGACGTCGGAGACGGTTAACAGGTTAAGGGCTACAGGAGCATGTTGGCTTCTGTGTTCAGACATAGAGGCTTAGATCTGTCCAATAATAAAGATCTCCAAGATCTCCTTAAGTCCTTCGAGACCTCTAAGGAGCGTCGTATGGCAACTCCTGGATGGAACTTAGACGTGGTCCTAAGGTTCCTAATGTCCGACAGGTTTGAGCCATTACATTCAGCCTCCTTGAAGGATCTCACCCTCAAGACGCTTTTCTTAGTGTGCTTGGCTTCGGCTAAAAGGGTCAGTGAGATCCATGCCTTTAGTAAAAACATCGGTTTTTCTAGAGATAAAGCCACATGTTCGCTTCAACTCGGTTTCTTGGCCAAAAATGAACTGCCTTCTCGTCCTTGGCCTAAATCTTTTGATATACCTTGCCTATCAGAGATCGTAGGCAACGAGCTTGAAAGAGTACTGTGCCCAGTTAGAGCTCTTAAGTTTTATTTAGCTCGTACCAGATCCTTACGAGGTGAATCTGAGGCCTTATGGTGCTCAGTTAAGAAGCCCTCTTTGCCTATGTCTAAAAATGCTTTATCGTATTTTATTAGATTTTTAATCTGAGAGGCTCATTCTCACTTAAGTGAAAAAGATCGTTGCTTGCTTAAGGTCAAGACGCACGAAGTAAGAGCGATAGCAACTTCCGTGGCCGCAAAACAGATCTCTGCAAAGTATTATGGACGCGACCTTTTGGAGGAGCAAGTCGGTGTTCGCTTCATTTTACTTAAAAGACGTCCAGACTCTTTATGAGGACTGCTACACACTGGGTCCATTCGTTGCAGCGAGTGCAGTAGTGGGTGAGGGTTCTACCACTACATTCCCTTAATTCCAATATCCTTTTAATCTTCTCTTGAAATGTTTTTAATCTTGTTTTGGGGTGTACGGAAGGCTAAGAAGCTTTTCGCATCCTTTTTGATTTGGCGGGTGGTCAAATATCGTTTCTTGAGAGCGCCCAGATTAAGGGTTTTGATGAGGTCCTGTTGTATGGGTTGCCGCCCTGGATATAACAGCTCCTGGGAGTCTTTCAGCATCCTGAGAGGATGGCTGGGCTTCGTGAGGAAAGCGGACTAACAAGGCAGAGTAATCGTCAGAGTCAGCTTCCTTACCAGGTACCTATATTTATTTGGGTTTTGTTATGATATAACTGTCAAAAACTCTAAGCATATACACCTTTATTGTATTAATACTGGTCTCTACCCACCACCATGGGTGTGAATCAGCTATTATATATTCACCGGCTAAGTTTAATATTTATAAATGATATTTTGATTATAAAATAAATTTTTGAATATACTTACCCGGTGAATATATAAATTAAAGGCCCTCCCTTCCTCCCCGATAGAGACCTAGGGGACTGAGAAGACCTGGAGCTGTTTACAAGTATACGCGGTATCTGGCCGATAGTCGGCGCTGGTGGGCACACCCGCAACCTTCATGGCGATCGCTCGCGAGTTTTTGGAATCTGTCGAGCCGTCGGAGACGTCAGCTATTATATATTCACCGGGTAAGTATATTCAAAAATTTATTTTATAATCAAAATATCATTTTTAGGCTAAAGACCCATCTTTTTATTGAGAGAAATCCAACCTCCATGCCCCAGTTTCCCAACATAAGCCAGCACTGTCGTGTTGTCTATAAACACTGCCCCGCCTTTAAATCACCAGCAACTCCCAAGCTTGAAGTGCCTCAGATAATACCAAAAGCTCCAGGCATTTTATGTGAAGGTAAGATTTCTTTCTGTCCACATCCCTGATAAGTGAAGATAATCAATGGTAACTTTCCACCCTTCCTCTGATGCATCAGTGAAGAAGGTAGTGTCTTGAAGCCTTATCTCCAATGAACTAGCATTCCCCATAAGAGCAAATGTACTACTGTACTACAATCTAGAAACATCAAGATGACCCTTATTCAACCATCTTTCTTTCCTCCACCTTAGATCATAGAGAACACAAACATATACTCCCATCTTTTTCATTTATAAAAGAAATACAGTATAGCTATACTTCTAGTCACCTTCGAACATATTCAAAGAAAAGGATCTCATTGTGTTAGATGTAAATACATATACTCCTGACTCTAAATCTTCTGAGTTCTGGCTGTGCTGCAGTGTCCTCAGACAAAATAAATCAGGTCTCACTACTGTACATAGTGAAGCATCAGTATTTACATCTGAACTCCACAATTTTATTAGCAATTGACTTCTCTACTTAAACAATGGAAGATGGGTGCATCATAAGTTTTTCATCTATACTTATTCAAGAGGTGCCATAGAAGTCTTGAAATGTTACATGCATAGGAACCAACTAGTATTACAAATTTGAGAGTACCTTAAAAAGTTCTTTGTTCTGGCACAAATACAAACCCTTTGCTATTTATAGGGGTATTACTTTCGGCATAGCTGAAAGACAAGCCAAGACAATTTTAGCAAGAGATAACTACCCCATCTGCTAGTTAGCAGTTGGAGATGGAGTAGTCTGGCTGCCCCGCTCACTCACACCTCTCAGCTGAGTAACCACTTTTGCTTTTGACTAATCTTTTTTTTTTCTTGTTTCAGGTGTGTGTGACTGCAGTCCCAGTATGCCGACATTTGCTACTCCCAAGGGCCGCACACGCGATACCTTTATGTCATCCGTTGAGACAGACCCTCACCTGCTGTGCTCGGCTTGGCGGGGCCACCTGTCTTTGAGGGATGACACCTACGATCGATCAGTGTCGGGAGTGGCCTGCCTCCCAGTGGGAGAGGTTTGGGCATTGGAAGAAGAAGTCTAAGCTCGCTTTTTAACCTTCAGGGTCTTCCTCAAAATTGAAGAAATCAAGAGCTTGTTCTTCTACCCCCCACTCTCTTTCCGAAACTGCTCATCAGCCAGGCCCTTCCAGGATACAGCCGAGCAGCAGCGCAGGCCTGGTTACCCCAGGTCAACCGTGCATGTTAGGTGCCGGCGGTGACTCCCCTAGCGAGTCAGCTCCTTCCCTTCCCCCAGGGATTGCCTGCTCCTTTTCTGATATTGCATCTTTCTGGCTATCGCTGGGCGTCATTGGTCCCCTTTCGAAGGAAACATCTGTGAGAACTCCTTTAATTGGGAGCAGAGAGAAGGCATTCATCTCCTTCCTTTGCGGAAGTTGATCCTCCTTCTGTGGGCGCAGGCGCTGCAGCCCACCTGTCAGGCCCTGAGTCTGTGTCCGACACCGAGGATTTTGTTAACCCACCAGGGCGGTGGCAGAGCATTCTCCAAGGTAGGTTTCCCCCTCAGGGGAACAAGCCTTTTGTTTGCAAGAGAAGACCGCCACTATGCATCGGCGGTCCCCGTACGCTTACGGTTCTCCTCCAAGGGCGGAGGTAGAGCCTTGCCTTAAGCGAAGTTCTGCTTCGGTAGCTCTCGAGCTGGAGCAGTCTCCCCCTTCGGGCAGAGTTAACTTTACTTTCCTCTCCGGAAGTTCGTAGGTTGGAAGGTTCCGTAACCCCTCTCCATCTTGGTCATTCTCCTCCTTGGGCTGTGAGGAGACAGGTTATTGAACCTGCCAGTTCTCCTCACGTTGACCCTTCGAGGTCTCGTGACTATCAACCATTGGGCTGGCGTGATCGTGAGCCTTCGGGGTCTCGTGACAATCACCCTTTTGGCTGGCGTGATCCCGAGCCTTCGGGCTCTCGTCATGTTGAACCTGCGGGTTCTTGTGACCCTGGGAGACCTTTGGGACTCCGTCGCATTGAGCCTTTGGGTTTTCGTGACTTGGAACTTTTGGGTTCCAGTTACATTGAGCTCTCGGGCTCTCATATTGATGGTTACGTTGAGCCTTCGGGCTCTCGTGCCTTCAGTCACGTTGACCCGTTGAGATCTCGTAACCTTGGTTACACTAAGCCCCAGGGCTCTCGTGCCTCTCATAACCCTTGGTCTCTCGTGTTAGGGGAACCTTGGTTTCCCATTGTTAACCCTTCAGGGTCTCACAATCTTGGTTACACTGAGCCCTTGGGCTCTCGTGCCTCTCATCACGTTGAGCCCTTGGGCTCTTGTGGCAGGGAAATCTCGGTTTCCGGTTCCGTTGACCCATCGGGGTCTCGCAACACCGGTTATGCTGAGCCTGCGGACTCTCATGCCTCTCATCACGCTAAGCCCTCAGGCTCTCGCGACAGAGAAACCTCGGTTTCCCGTTGCGTTCACCCTTCCGGGTCATGCAACTCTGATTACGCTGAGCCTGCAGTCTCTCAGTCTAGGCGCTACACTGAACCTTCGGATTCTCGTGGCTTGGAGTCCTCTCCTATACGTTGCCACGCTGAGCCTGTTGGCTCTCATGACCCTCCTCATGCTGAGTTTCACTCTCATCAGAGAGTCTTCGTCCTCTCGCCTGGAGCCTTCGGGCTTGCTTGACTGGCGCTATGTTGAGCCTTGTGGGTCTCTCAGCGCTCATCCTGTAAGTGACCATCCTTACAGGATTCGGTGATGGGTATCTCAAGGTCCTCATCATTTTGTTTCATGGTTCGCCCAACCTGGAGTTATGCTCCATTGTAGCTCCTCCCCCTTGGTTCCTCCTTGTGCTCCAGTTCAGCCTCATGCTGCACCGCGTGACAGATGAGCGTCTCATGTAAAAGTGTTAGCGTATGACATGTCAGCGTCTCACACTAGAGAGGGTTCTCGCCATTTTCCTTTCTCGTGGAGCCCGTCTCGCCTCGCCCCTGTGGTTGCTTCGTCATCGGACGAAGTACCATCGCCGTTTCTGGCTGCAGAAGGTTTCCCTCCCCAGGGTAAACATCCCGCCAGGAGAGATCTTCACCAACCTCTCCAGTCCCATCAGCCTCCATCACCCCAGAGACAACAGTCGCCCACACAACAACACCCAGACCATTTTCCTAATTGGAGGCCTGTGCCGATATTGCCTGCAGGTAAGCTTCTTGTAGGCAAGAGGGCTAAGAACCCTTCAGAGGTTCCTAGGCCAGGGATCCATGCCATCCTGAGTAGTGAAGCTTAGAAAGGTCACAGGACCATTCCTCAGACAAGAACTTCTTGCCCAGAGGTGGCTATTTTTCCTTAGGCTCCTATCATTACTGGCACATCTAGTTTCCAACTGTTGCCTGAGGATATGATCCCTCCCTTAGGGGCTAAAGTCCAACTGGAATCAGGCCTTTGATTCCATGAACATTCTGGTCAGAGGAGCGGACGGACCTCAAGTGGTGGAGTGGTGGGTGGAAGACAAGATATGTTAAAGGGCGTTGACTTTCTCATCCTCCCCCCGGACTTGATGCTCTTCTCAGATGCATCAATAGAAGGGTGGGGGGGCACATGCTGCACCACACAACCTCAGGCTTATGGTCAGAGTTCAGCTCTCGTCTCTGCTCCCCTTGCTGGCGATGGGCCAATGGCCTTTCTCGGATGGCGGAGGGAGTGCTTAGCCTTAAAATTGTCCGCTCCCTCTCGAGGAATTCCCTTCCAATGGAATGTTGGGTTATTCCCGGGGTAGTCTATTTTTTGCAGCGGAATTATGGATTGTAATTCATCATAACTTTTATTTTTTCTCAGATAGCAGCCGTCATAGAAAGCAGGGCCATTTGTTCCTATGGATTCAACCGCTCCGGTCACTGTCCTGCACAACCTGTGGCAGCTCATGAGCTGTACGAGGGAGAGTTAACCATCCCCGGAGTTGGGCTGCTCTCCCTTTCGAGGGAAAGCTTCTCTTCTTCGGCCATTTAGCAACCTCCCCTCTTATGGAAACACTTGCTGACAGCTCGACAAAGATCAGCTTCGGCTATCTCGTCGCTGAAGAGTGTGATTCTCATGGGGCTCTGAAAATCAAAGTCCAAGGCAAGTTCCTTCTTTGGTGGGACTTCTCTCTCGTTCGGGAGAGAGATTGTTCAGTGACTAAATTATGTCGCACTCCTATGTTTTTTCCTATAGGGCTGGGAGAAAGCTTGTCCTAGGCGATGGCCTCCTTCGGGAGGACTTCTCTCTTGTTCGCGAGAGATTGTTCAGTGACCAACATATTTCGTTCGCCTACGCTCTATCCCTCTGGGCTTGGAGAAAACCCATTCCAGGCAATGTCCTCCTTGGGAGAACTTTCCTCTCGTTCAGGAGAGAAAGCTTGTTATCAGCTTTTGTGTCAGAGCAGTAGGTTGTCACAGGCGCTGCAGCCCATTGGTCAGACCTCGAGTCTGTGTCCAAAGCCGAGGATGTCGCTGATCCACCAGGGGCGGTGGCAGAGCATACTCAGAGGCAGGTTTCCCCTTCAGGGGAACACGTCTCTCATTCACGAGAGAAGATCGCCACCGGGCATCACCGGTTGCGTTACACTTACGGTTCTCCTCCAGGGGCGGAGGTAGAGCCCTGCCTTAAGCTAAGTTTTCCTTCGGGAGATCAAAACTTCCTTCAGGGGAGGTAGCTCTCGAGCTGGAGCGGTCTCTCCCTTGGGCGGAGTCGGCTTCACGTTCCTCTTCAGAGGTTCTTAGGGTGGAGGGATTTGTGACCCTCTGCATCCCGGACTTTCTACTCCTCGGGCTGTGAGGAGACGTCATTTTGAACCTGTGGGTTCTGCTTATGTTGACCCTTTGGGGTCGCATGACAGTCACCCTTTGGGCTGGCGTGATCTCAAGCCTTTGGGCTCTCGTTATGTTGAACCTTCGGACCTCCGTTGCACTAACCTTCGGGTTCTCACGACATGGAACCTTCGGGTTCCGGTTGCGCTGAGCCCTCGGGCTCTCGGAACAATGGTTATGCTGAGCCTTCAGGCTCTCATGCCATCCGTCACGTTGAACCTTCAGGTTCTCATGACAGTGAGGTTTCGGTCTCCCATTGCGTTGATCTTTCGGGGTCTCGCAACATTGGTTAAGCTGAGCCCCCGGGTTCTCATCATGTTGAACCTTCAGGTTCTTGTGACTCTGTGAGACCCTCCGGCCTTCGTCATGCTGAATCTTCGGGTTCTCACTACTTGGAACCTTTAGGTTCTGGTTGCTCTCAGCTCTGAGACTCTCACAACTATGGTTTCACTGAGTCTTTGAGCTCTTATGCCATCCGTCATGTTCTCGTTACGGAAGTTTTGGTCTCCCATTGTGTTGACCTTTAGTGGTCTCACAACATTGATTAAGCTAAGCCTGCCGACTCTCGTCACGCTGAACCCTTGGGCTCTCGTGACTGCCGTTTTGCTGAGTCGGTCGACTCACATAACAGTAATACCACTTTAAAGAGCTCCAGGTTTGTATGCTAGGAAAAATACAAATTACTTCCAAATTTGTCATGTTAATTTTACTGTTGGCACCGTATCAAAAGATACTAAATGTTCATATTTTTTTTTTTTTATAGACAAGAAATGTGAGTCGACATGCTCTTGATGATCAAGTCCCCCTAGTTCATTCTCACTACCAGGTAAGAATAACTAGTTTATTATTTGATATTTTTGTTGTCTTGTATTTTATTTTTACTTTGTCCCATAACTGGAATACAAACCACGCTATTTACTTGGGGTAATTACTTCAGCGTAGCTGAATGACGAGCCATAATCATTTTAACGAGGGTTTACTACCCCTCCACTAGTTAGCGAGGGGTAGGGAGGGGTAGCTTGCTACCCCTCTCCCCTCACACACACACTGTGCGAACTCCACCTTACTTTTGGCTCGGATGGCGAACGGATGTCACCGCTCCCATCCTCGCTTGACGGCCATTAACTTACCTTTTCTTATACTTAATATATTTAAACATTATTGATGTTTATATATATTCTTGTGTATAGAATATAGTAAGTTTCCTTTTTAGTGTTTGTGCGGTGTGTGTTGTGTACGTCTACGAGAGTGATCGCCGGCTTAGCCTAGGCCACCACGATTCTCTTTTTGGTCACGGCCGTTCACTCCTAGGCTACCATGGTTGCCTTTGTGGAGTACGGCCCCTCACTCAAGGTCGTTCACCTCTTACTCCGTACTACGTCTTTTACGATAGCTTCTCGCCGAGTCGCTATTTCGTTTTTATTTTTCTCAATTATTTTTATGAAATCTAATTGTATTTTTAACTTTTCAGCTCGGGGAACACGTCCCTTCGGGGGTCTGTGATTCTTGGAACATTCAAAGTCAGTTACATAATTATTGTTGTTATAATTCTGTTTTGTTAAGTTTTTCGTCCTCCCCCCTCGCCCGTGCATGTCAGTGGGGGAGGAGAGCACATACCTACTTTCGTTCTTATGTTTTACTTTCCCTCGGGGTTTCTCTACGGAGTTTCACCCGGGGGAATTTCTGTTAAATAATTATTCATTTTTAAATATTTAACTTAGCCGGTGAATATATAATAGCTGACGCTCCGGCGGCTCGACAGAAAAACACAAAAACTCGCGAGCGATCGCTATGAAGGTTGCGGGTGTGCCCACCAGCGCCAACTATCGGCCAGATACCGCATATACACGTAAACAGCTCCAATTCTTCTCTGTCGGTCTGATCGACAAGACGTACCATTACTCACTGTTAACCTGGAGTTTTTCAACAGTCTTGGTGAAGTACTTCCTTTTGGTTTGAGCTTTCGCAGTGCAGGTGTTTTATCTTCAACTTAAACTCTTGAACTCTTTTTTGGATAGATTTAATTGTTGATGACTTTGGATTGTTTTTTGGACTTTCTTTGACTTTTCAAAATGGCCGACCCTTCCCTTAGTACGGAAGTGTGTTTTAGGCTTTTAGCAATTATCTTATCACGTTATAAATTGTTGTTGTTAATTATAGATTTTCCTCTATATATTTTATATCTCACCCGCCTTTATTAGGCCTCTTCGATTAGCTTTCCATTTATAATAAACATCAAGATAAATTTTAATGATTTGTTTATATGCGGCCTTACCTATTCCTCCCCTAATCCGAGAGTAGGCGGTCCTAACTTGGAAACCGAAGTTAAACAACGTTGAGCCCTTTCAACTTTTATTTTCGTTAATAACTCTTACAGAGCAAATGATTTAAAACTTATTAAATGAATATTTTTTAGTAGATATTTTATGAAAGATTTTCTTTGAATAGTCTTCGTGCTGTTTCAAATATGAACTAACGTTTGGTTTATTTATGCTACGCAGTTTGCGCTCTATCGTTACGATAGAGAAAGAGAGAATCACGGTTTCACTTTGCAGAAAGAGTAAATCGATTCTGACGTTTTGTTCATTCTTCTTTCAAACTGAAATGTTTTAAGTACTAATTTAAAGGAACTTGTTAATTTTCAATTTCTTAGTCCTTTCAGTTTTTTCCTTTGGTCAAATAACCTGTTTATTGACGAAAGGTAAGTGGGCTTTTCTCTTCTGTGTGAAATCAAGAGAGAGAGAGAGAGAGAGACGGAGAGGGAGAGAGGAAGAGAGAACGTTCCGATCTTTATTCTCGTCCCAAGCGAGTAACGTTGTTCTCGAGTCAGTTTTTTACTCTCGTCCCAAGTCTCTGTACGGGGAGAAAGGATAAAACGTTTTTAGTTTTTATTCTCGTCCCAAGGCACTGTACGGTGAGAGATTGAAAACGTTTTTAATGAACTAGTGTTTAGTCTCCTCCCCAGTCAATGAACCTTTGAACTTTATATATTTCCGTTTTATTCGATATATATGTTTACTGTATTTTTGCTTGTATTAATGTGCTTACATTATACGACTTATTTCGCAATTATAACCTTTTGATGTAGGGGAGAATTGCGTGCTTCAGGTAGAAATCAGTTTTTATTCATGCCTAATGTGAAATTATTGAAAAATTCGATTTCAGTGAAGTGCAAAAACAGAAAATTGTAGTGATAAAGTGATAATTACGCAAAGTGTTATCAGTGTTGCGACAGAGGGTTCGTCTGTTCGTGCCTTCCGTTCGCCTAGTCCGAGACCTCTTGCAAGCTCCCATGCCCCAGGGAGAAGTAATGTCGTAGGACTTATGGGTTCGAGAGGCTTTAACCAACGAACAGACGTTCCCTCTATGGTTTCAGGCGTGTCTCGTCAAGACCGCCCCTACCATAAGACGAGCGAGACGGTTTTCTCCTCGTCATCCGAAGGCTTATCGCGTAAGAAACCGTGGAGCAAGGTTTCGAGACCCTTAAAGCGAAAGTCAGTCCCTTCAGGACAGGTCCAGCGTCCTGGTTGTAGCCATTGGGACAGCTCTGACCCTGAGCAGTCATCGGAAGACTGCTCGACGCCTAAACAGAAGCGTAACACAGGCTCCGAGAATCTTAGTGTAGGCAAGGTTTTGCAGTCACAGACGTTACCCTCGTCCCTTACCGCACCCATTCCCGTTGATCCTAAATGGGTTGTACTGCAAGACATGCAGAATAAGCTTGCCTCTCTTATGGAGGACTATTCTGCTGAGCAGGTTCACGATGATCCTCGCCGCTTAGCTGATCGAGATCCTGGCCGTCAGCCGCCCAAACGAGCCTTTGCTCGTCCTGTTGACGTTGACATTACAAAGTCACGTCAATCACGTTTTGTAGAGCCTCACTCAATGCAGTCCCGTGTTGACTTTCAGCCGCTTGTGGACATTCAGCCGCTGCCGCTTGCTCTTGTTGACGTTCAGGACGTTCGCCAACCAGCGAAGTTGACTTGTTTTGACGTTGAGCGTCAAGCACCGCAGTCAAGAGTTGTTTTGACTGCTCAGTCTAGGCAGTCAAGGCAGTCTCGAGTTGACGTCGAGCGTCCTCCCGCACCTGTTGTTGTTGCTGGTCAGTCTTTTAAGCAGTTACATGACGTATCGTCCTTGACTGCTACTGATGCTCCTTTGCGTGTGGACTCTGCTTGTCAAGCATTGCCACCACAGCAGGTCTCTCCCTTGCTTGAGACTCGGCAATTGTCGGACGAGGTTCCTTCAGATGAGGAAGTTGCTGATCCCCCTCCTACTGATATTCCCTTGTGGACTCTGTCAGACGGAGAGGAGCCTAAAGCTGCTCAGCCCTCTATGGACTTTAAATAAATCATGCTGATTTTTAAGGATCTTTGTCCGGATCATTTTGTAACTGCTGCTCCTCGTTCGCCTAAACGTCAGAGTTTACACTAGGCCTAGCTACTTCGAAGCCGTTGTTTTCTAAGCTAGTGCTCTCTCGCTGTTCTAAGAGAGCTTTACGTTTGCTAGGCGACTGGTTGATCACCAGGAGGAGTTTGGGGGAGACAGCCTTTGCTTTCCCTCCTTTTAAACTGGCTTATAGAGCGAGCGTCTGGTATGACACGGGAGAAGTTCTCGGCTTGGGTGTTCCTGCCTCTGCCCAGATAGACTTCTCAAACCTCATAGACTCTCCCTGGCGCCTAGCCATGAGACGCTCCAAGATTTTATGGTCGGCTTCAGAGCTAGACCATCTCCTGTTAGGAGTTTTTTTTCGAGCGTTTGAAGTTTTGCTGTACAATTATGTCATGCATAAACAAGGCTATCAGGGATGGCTCCAATAATCTGACAGCCACGTTCTCTGCAGGAACAAGACTATCAGGGATGGCTCCAATGATCTGGCAGCCACGTTCACTGCAGGAGTACGTAAGAGGCAAGTGCGCTCAATGTGTTCATTGTCAAGACAAACTTCACGATGAAGTCTACCAAGCTGTCTTGACAGCATTAATGGAAGGCGACTGGATGGTCTCTCTCGACCTTCAGGATGCATACTTCCACATTCCTATACACCCGGATTCCCAACCGTTTCTGAGGTTTGTTTACAGGAATGTGGTGTACCAGTTTCGAGCCCTGTGCTTTGGCCTAAGTCCTGCTCCTCTCGTGTTTACGAGGCTCATGAGGAATGTGGCAAAATTCCTCCATCTATCGGGAATCCGAGCCTCCCTGTACTTGGACGACTGGCTTCTCAGAGCATCGTCCAGTCATCGCTGTCTGCAGGATCTACATTGGACGTTGGGTCTGGCCAAGGAGTTGGGACTTTTGGTCAACCTAGAAAAGTCCCAACTGATCCCATCCCAGACTATTCTATATTTGGGGATGGAGATTCGCAGTCCAGTTTTTCGGGCTTTTCCGTCTGCCACCCGAATAGAACAAGCCCTGCTCAAAGTCCAACTAATGCTGAAAAGAGAACGTTGTTCAGTCAGGAGTTGGATGAGTCTCGTAGGGACTCTCTCATCCCTGGAGCAGTTTGTCTCGCTAGGGAGACTACACCTTCAGCCTCTCCAGTTCCATCTAGCCTCTCACTGGAACAAGGACAAGACGTTAGAGACGGTATCAATCCCAGTCTCCGAACCAGTAAAGGCATGCCTGAAATGGTGGGACAGCAATATCAGTCTGAGAGAGGGACTATCCCTAGCAGTCAAGAACCCAAACCACGTGTTGTTCTCAGACGCGTCAGATTTGGGTTGGGGTGCGACCCTGGACGGTCGGGAATGCTCGGGTCTGTGGACCTCAAGTCAGAAGAGCATGCACATCAACGGCAAGGAGCTATTAGCAGTCCACTTGGCCTTGATGAAATTTGAAAGCTTTCTTCGAAACAAAGTGGTAGAGGTCAACTCAGACAACACCACAGCTTTGGCGTACATCTCCAAGCAAGGAGGCACACATTCCCTCACGCTGTACGAGATCCCAAGGGACCTTCTCATATGGTCAAGAAATCGAGGCATCTCCCTGTTGACGAGATTCATCCAGGGGGACTTGAACGTCTTGGCAGACTATCTCAGTCGGAGGGGTCAGGTGATACCCACGGAATGGACCCTCCACAAGGACGTGTGCAAGAGTCTTTGGGCGACTTGGGGTCAACCCACCATAGACCTCTTTGCCACCTCGTTGACCAAAAGGTTACCAATCTATTGCTCACCAGTCCCAGATCCAGAAGCAATCCACATAGACGCGTTGCTACTGGATTGGTCTCATCTGGACTTATATGCATTCCCACCATTCAAGATAGTCAACAAGGTACTGCAGAAGTTCGCCTCTCACGAAGGGACAAGGTTGACGTTGGTTGCTCCCCTCTGGCCCGTGAGAGAGTGGTTCACCGAGGTACTTCAATGGCTGGTAGACATTCCAAGAAGTCTTCCTCTAAGGGTAGATCTGTTACGTCAGCCCCACGTAAAGACTGTTCATCAAAGCCTCCCCGCGCTTCGTCTGACTGCCTTCAGACTATCGAGAGACTCTCAAGAGCTTGAGGCTTTTCGAAGGAGGCAGCCAGTGCGATTGCGAGAGCTAGGAGAGCTTCTACCATCAGAGTATACCAGTCGAAGTGGGAAGTCTTTCGAGACTGGTGCAAGTCAGCATCTGTGTCCTCTTCCAGTACCTCTGTAGCCCAAATTGCAGATTTTCTTTTACATCTGAGAAATGTTCGCTCCCTCTCAGCTCCCACGATTAAAGGCTACAGGAGCATGTTGGCTTCGGTCTTTCGTCATAGAGGCTTAGATCTTTCCAACAATAAAGATCTCCAAGATCTCCTTAAGTCTTTCGAGACCTCTAAGGAACGTCGTTTGGCAACTCCTGGATGGAACTTAGACGTGGTCCTAAGGTTCCTCATGTCAGACAGGTTTGAGCCATTACATTCAGCCTCCCTGAAGGATCTCACCCTCAAGACGCTTTTCCTAGTGTGCTTGGCTTCGGCTAAAAGGGTCAGTGAAATTCATGCCTTCAGTAAGAACATCGGCTTTTCTACAGAAAAAGCCACATGTTCACTTCAACTTGGTTTCCTGGCCAAAAATGAACTGCCTTCTCGTCCTTGGCCTAAGTCCTTTGATATACCTTGCCTGTCAGAGATCGTAGGCAACGAACTTGAAAGAGTGCTGTGTCCAGTTAGAGCTCTTAAGTTCTACTTAGCTCTTACTAAGTCCTTACGAGGTGTATCTGAGGCATTATGGTGCTCAGTTAAGAAACCATCATTGCCTATGTCAAAGAATGCTTTGTCATATTTTATCAGATTTTTAATACGAGAGGCTCATTCTCACTTGAATGAAAAAGACCGATGCTTGCTTAAGGTTAAGACGCACGAAGTAAGAGCTATAGCAACTTCCGTGGCCTTTAAGCAAAATAGATCTCTGCAAAGTATTATGGACGCGACCTTTTGGAGAAGCAAGTCGGTATTCGCGTCATTTTACTTAAAAGATGTCCAGACTCTTTACGAGGACTGCTACACACTGGGTCCATTCGTTGCAGCGAGTGCAGTAGTGGGTGAGGGTTCTACCACTACATTACCTTAATTCCAATATCCTTTTAATCTGTCTCTTGAAATGTTTTTAATCTTGTTTTTGGGTTGTACGGAAGGCTAAGAAGCCTTTCGCATCCTGGTTGATTTGGCTGGTGGTCAAATGTCATTTCTTGAGAGCGCCCAGATTAGGGGTTTGATGAGGTCCTGTTGTATGGGTTGCAGCCCTTGATACTTCAGCTCCTGGGAGTCTTTCAGCATCCTAAGAGGATCGCTGGGCTTCGTGAGGAAGACAGACTAACAAGGCAGAGTAATCGTCTAAGTCAACTTCCTTACCAGGTACCTATATATATTTGGGTTTTGTTATGATATAACTGTCAAAAACTCTAAGCATATACGCTGTAAACTTAATTATTTCTGGTCTCTACCCACCACCATGGGTGTGAATCAGCTATTATATATTCACCGGCTAAGTTAAATATTTAAAAATGATATTTTAATTATAAAATAAATTTTTGAATATACTTACCCGGTGAATATATAAATTAAAGGCCCCCCCTTCCTCCCCGATAGAGACCCAGCGGTATGAGAAGAATTGGAGCTGTTTACGTGTATATGCGGTATCTGGCTGATAGTTGGCGCTGGTGGGCACACCCGCAACCTTCATAGCGATCGCTCACGAGTTTTTGTGTTTTTCTGTCGAGCCGCCGGAGCGTCAGCTATTATATATTCACCGGGTAAGTATATTCAAAAATTTATTTTATAATTAAAATATCATTTTTATTTCCCAGTTTACGATGCTGTTTCTGCATGCCTGTAGTGTGCCTTCGAAATGGACTGTCCTGTTTATGCCTGGGGAGTCTGCTGTCGCCGCCGTCTCTCTAGGACATCGTCAGGGGCGTTCCCTTCTCTTAGAAGTTCCCCTGTGACTACTGTCAGCTCCTCAGTGCATCCTAGAACGATAAGGAGGTTCGCCTCCAGGGTAGTTAGTTAACTTCCCTTCTTACCTTTTTTCCTGGTCCTTAGGCGGTTATGCTCTTGGGGCTGAGCGACCGCTCTTGTATCTTGCTCTAGGGGCTGAGCGGTTGCAAGGCCGAACCATGGTACTAGCGACTATGCTCTCGGGGCTGAGCGGTCGCTTCTGTAGCTACGCTCAAGGGGCTGAGCAGCTGCAAGATCAGTCTTGACCTCTCGTTCGCAAGGGAGGCCGCACTAAGGGCTCCTCTTCGGAGGATTGCTCCTTTTTGTCTCTTCTACGAAGTGTCTCCTCCTGTTCGCGTGAGAGGACACTCATAGAGACTCCTCTCCTGAGGATTGTTCCTGTTTACGTCAGCTGATCTTATGGCCCTTGGGGGCTCCATCTCCAGTCTCTTCTACGAAGTGCTCACCTCTCTCATTCGCGAGAGAGGCCACTCATAGAGACTCCTCTTCGGAGGATTGTTCCTGTTGAAACAGCTTGCTGTTCAGTCACTAACACTTCGGTGTTTAGTGACAGGGAAACTTCGGTTTCTCTTTTTCCCTGACCCTTCGGGGTCTCGGAACTTTAGTTACGCAGATCCCTCGGGCTCTCGTAACTTTAGTCACTATGACACTTCGGTGATTAGTGACTGGGAAACTTCGGTTTCTCGTTGCGCTTAACCTTCGGGGTCTCGCAACTCAACCCCTCGTGGCCTCGCTACTCAGGCTACGTTAGACCTTGGGAGATCACATACTGAAAGAGTCTCTCGTGTCTCTCTCCGCAGAAACCCTACGTTCGGCCTGCTTTGGCAGACAAGCGTGAGCAGATGCAGTACCCATCGGGGAAACCTTTGAGGTGAACCCAGGAACTAACTTCCTCTACGTTCCGCTGACGGCACACAATACCGACCTTCAACCTGAGCTTGCTCAGCACGTTTATTGGAAGCAGAGAGTGCTGCTTGGAGGTCCGTCTCCATGCTGTCGGGCAGCCCTCTTGTTCGTGGGAAAAGCACTCTTAGCCAGCTGCAGGTGTCAGCCCCACCCTATCCCCACCAGGCATCCGCAAGCATGTGCTCGATTCATCAGCTTCTTGGAGCTAGACGACGATGCGGTTAGACGGCTGCCCGCAGGTCCTCCCCCCTCGCCTTTGTGCCGTAGGACACAACAAAACGTTCGTCCTTGTGTAAGGCTAGGTCATTCGGGACATACGCATAGGGCTTTAAAATCTCACGAATAAGAACCAGCTGATTTGCCTGCTCGCCAGTGCACAGCAACAGCCCAGCCTTCTTCGTATCATTGCGAGCAAACACCTCCTCACATAGGAGAAGGGAAGGCTGCTTGGGAATATCCTGCGGTAGGAAGGACAAGCAAAAATGTCCTTCTCTAGAACGCATTAGTTCGGAGAGACACCAATTCTAGTCTTGCGGGGCGAATCTTGCTTGGTGGCGCACACCCAACCACCAAGCAAGGTTAGCGGGCGAGCTCCTCCCTGATGAAGGTCTGCACGCTCTCCCAACTAGGTACCATGCTCACCAAAGCGAGTTCGCTAGACCCTTCTCACCAGTGTATAATGCTTTGAATCTGCGCATACCACAGGTGAGCACTGCCTCGGTAGCTCATTCTGGTTACGGCTCATTTTTTCTTTGCCTACACATACACCGAATAATCTGCCCTATTCTTTACAGATTCTCGTCTTTCCTTATATACCTTACAACAGTCCTCGATCAAGCGCTGATCGTCAGTGGCTCACCGATCACCAACTGACAATCATTAAACCATTTTGCTGTCTCTCAGGGCTCTCTAAGCCGATCGCCAACTTTCCTTGGCTGTCTGACCAGACAGCCTTCATCTGCCTGTCAGTTACCATCTTCGGCTCACAGATCACCGATTTACTAATCATTGGCAATTCATAGTTCACCAGCAGTTCGTCACTCATATTTACTAGTCAACCTCTGTCCATGGCCTTAAATTGGAATGCGAAAAATACACTTCTCGCTCCTCGCCATTCGTTGACAGGTGACTACTCGCAAGCACTCTCCAACTGCACAGTAGCCACAATACCCAGCCGTTAGCCATTGGTTAACATTCGCCAGACCGATGCTGTTCTAAGGAATAGCATCAATCCCATCAGAGCGCATGGTAGATCAAACGTTGCCTTACCCACTTCTCTCAGTTAAAGTTCTCTCCCAGGGAAGAATCCTTACACAGGGTATCACATCCCATCCTCTCCTCCACGAGTCAGGACCCCAGCGTCAACAATCTCCCATGCAAAAGGATCTGCAAGGAGCTGTCCCTTTGGGTCGATGTCCACACCATGTTGGAAAAGTTCGGACAAGGGGTAAGACCACAGGTCTTAGTGTGCATGCTGGACCTAAAGGACGCATACTTCCAGGCCCAAACCATCCATCTAGGAGTATTAGAGATTCTGTCTAGACAAACAAGAAACACCAGTTCAGGGCACTGTGCTTCGGTCTTTCCACAGCACCCATCCTGTGCTCACAGGATCTGCTTCCGTCTCCTCCGTTTTCTGGACGACTGATTGACTCTAGGAGACTCAGTGGCAACCTTGCATTAGCAGCGGAACTGTGGAAGTCTTCCCTATTTCCCTCCCAGAAGACTGGTGTATCTGGGAATGATTCTAGACACCAATCTCCACAACTTTCTTAAAACGAGAACAACTCCCATCCCAGAGTGACTTGAGTCTGATTGGAATCTGTCCCTCGATCCCCCAGACATTCTAACCCCCATGGAACCAGAAGTTTGGACAAACTTCAAGGGATGGGTGTCAGTCAAGAATCTACAGAATGGTATAACCTTCTCATCCTTCCCCACCCCTCGGACTTGATGCTGTGCTTAGAACACATCAAAAGAAGAGAGGAGGGACCATAGTGCTGCACCACACGACCTCAGCCCTCTGGACAGAGTCCGAAAGTACCTTCACTTAAATCTCTTAAGAGATGAAGGCCAACTTTCCGGTCCTTCAGCAGCCTCATCGGTTCCTAACAGACCACTCAGTGGTGTGATGGGCGACAATACCACACACCACATAGAGGCTCACATTGGCAAGCAAGAAGGAACTTTCTTGTAGCCTCTTCCCATCTAACAGTATAAACATGAAGATGGGCCGAAGTCCGTTCGGTGCCACTATCAGCCCGCTTCATTCCAGACTAGAGGAATGTGCTCAATGACAATCTATGCTCAGCATCTCAGATGAGGTATACCGAATGGTCTTTGAATCACCTTGTAGCCGACAAAGTCTCGACTTTGTGGGGTCCTCCAACTAGGGATCTGTTCGCAACACTCCTGAACCTCAGGCTGCCGTTGCTCCCCAGCCCTAGACCCCAGGGCTCTCTGGCAGAAAATAGGCCAACAACGGTGGATACAACAATGACGTTTACGTCTCGTCCCTGTTTTATCTGGAGAAGGGCACTCAAGAAGGCTAGAACATCGATCACCCTCTCAAGGACTCTTATAGCTCCGCTATGGCATTACGCAGAACGGTTTCCAAACCTTTTGCAGCTCCTGATAGAGTCTCCAAGAGAACCCTCTCCTCATCACAGACAACCCTCTTTGACACCTACCACAAGCTATAGCTTTGCTATGATTGTACGCTTGGAGACTACCCAGTACCTCCTCTCCCACAGAGGCTTTTCGCAATAAGTTACGAAAAGGGTGTCTAGATATCTGAGGAATTCCTCAGCACCAGTCAACTAGGCAGTATAACGTCTTGTGTGATTGGTGTTATGTGAAAGTGTCTCTCTCCACTCGATACCTTTATTCCAGCAATAGCGAAATCCTCGAGTATATGCAAGAGGAAAAGACCCCTATTCAGTTTCAACAGGTAAAGATGATCTCTCAACCTTGATCCTTCTTCTTCAAACTGAAAGGAAGGGACATCCTCTCATCACTAGACCTTTCCTAACTCATACGGACTTACAAATTGCCTTTCTCCAGTCAGAATTGAGACCCTCCTCTCGGAACATGGTTCAAATTCTCCGGTCTCTAAAGAGACCTTATGTTCCACTTCACCAGGCAACAAATTTTCACCTGGTCTAAAAAGACGATTTTCCTACACACACTGACAACAGCCATACAAGTCAAGAAACTTCATTGTCTCTTTCTCGACATCACCCATTAATGTGAAGGGCAAAAGGCAATGTTCAACTTCGTCCCCGAGTACAATATGTCACCAGACAGTCTCCAGAGGTGACGGATCCTACACAAGTCTCCACTCGGTAACAGATGATGCAGATCATCCGTTACTGTATCCAGGGTAAGGTATGAGACTCTACCTTAAGAGAACGGCAACATCCCACTCGGGTCCCTTCTCTTGTCATCAACACTGGGCTAGACTAAAGGAGGATCACCAAAACGTCATCTCAACATGAGTAGCTATGCCCCTGGTCCTTCTAAGCAGATTACTCTGTGATGCAGGTTTTACAAGAAAGGATGTGAATGCTCCAAGTGACTTTCACAACCTTTCTCCTGCAAGATGTGACCCACAGGAACTCAGTACGATCTCTATCGGTCCGGTGGTGACTGCACAACAGCTGGTTGTATACCTGAAGCTCATTATTGGACAAGTTGCAGAAGGTTGAGGGCACTCTTAACCCAGTTTTAGTCTGCTTGAATGAAAGGATTTGACTGGCTCTTATTCTTTTCTTCATCCTACCCTCTTGTGGGGAAAGCAGCATCCTGGGTTCTCTGCATAAGCTGACCTCAAACCACTGCAGGTAAACCATGCTCCCTTGTCTACCTAATATTAAGCTGATACTGTTGCGTCCCCATACCCTTGCGAGGTGGTATTGGGAAAGTCTTGGTTTCATCAGTTTTTTCCTACATAGACTCGAAATAACTATGCCTAGACAGTTACACTTCTGCATGTCTCAACACACAGCTTGCGTAGGCCGTGGACCTAATATACTCAGATAAGGAGCCCCCGAATAAAGCCAAAAGCCAGATTGACATGGACGTCCACCCTTCCTAATGGGTGAGTCACTCCTAATAAATAGCGTGGTTTGTATTCCAGTTACAGAAAAAATGACAAATTCGTAGATAATGTTTAGTTTTCCTAAGTAAACAAACCTTAGCTATTTATACAAACTTGCCTGCCAGTCCTATCCCCCTTGAAGTCCTACCTCCAAGCAAAGTGAGCTAAATCACAGGTGTGTGAGCGGGAGTGGTAGCAAGCTACCCCTCCTACCCCCCCCCTAACTAGCAGTGTGGGTTGTTAACCCTCACAAAATTTTAATGGCTCGTCATAACCCCTAATAAATAGCTAAGGTTTGTATAGTTAGGAAAAATACAAATTATCTATGAATTTGTCATGTTTTGTTGAGTTTTTTTTGTAGAGACCAGTTGGAATTGTTAGAAAATTGTTAAGAGAATGGAAAATGGCTGTCTGCTTAAGAAGGTGATGAATGCAAGAGTTGATGGGAGAAGTACAAGAGGAAGGCCAAGGTTTGGGTGGATGGACGGAGTGAAGGAAGCTCTGGGTGATAGGAGGATAGATGTGAGAGAGGCAAGAGAGCGTGCTAGAAATAGGAATGAATGGCGAGCGATTGTGACGCAGTTCCGGTAGGCCCTGCTGCTTCCTCCGGTGCCTTAGATGACTGCGGAGGTAGCAGCAGTAGGGGATTCAGCATTATGAAGCTTCATCTATGGTGGATAATGGGGGCGGGTGGGCTGTGGCACCCTAGCAGTACCAGCTGAACTTATCAGGCTGGGAGGATTGTAGAGAGTAGAGGTTCCCTTTTTGTTTTGTTTCATTTGTTGATGTTGGCTACCCCCCAAAATTGGGGGAAGTGCCTTGGTATATGTATGTATGTGTAGTTTCTTTTAAAAGAATTGTTGTGGTACAGGCCTTTCAGTTCCTGTGGGTTTCTTTCATAAGTAAGCTTTACTTTCTTGTACAGATTCCAAAGCTTGTGTTGTTAGAGCTTTAAGGAGATACAGTATTTAAAAACTCTTAAACCTATTAAAGGTACCATCCAAAACCTTCTTTATCCAGTCATAATTTTTACTTGCTCTTTATCTTAGAACACTGTGCCCATCTTTGTAAGAAAACTCATTTTTAATGCACAGCCAGCTGGATAGGTCTTCTTTGTCCATTTTATGTATTAATATACACAATTTGTTCCGTAACTGAAATACAAACCACGCTATTTAATATGGGATATTACTCTCGGCGTAGCTGAAATGACGAGCCATTAGAATTTTAACAAGGGTTTTTACCCCCTCGCTAGTTAGCAAGGGAGTAGGGAGGGGTAGCTTGCTACCCCTCCCCTCTCTCTCACACCTGTGATTAGCTCACTTTGCTTTTGACTCGGGTGACAATCAGACGTGTCTGCTCCCACCCTTGCTTACTTTGACAGCCTTTGATCTTTGTTTTTGCTTTTTCTTTTATACAGTGTGTTTGGAAGTTGGCCTCTACTATGCAGAAGTGTCCCAGCTTACCTGACCGCCCTTGTGGTACTTATATGTCGGGGGTCGACACGGACCCTCACACCTTATGTCCTTTTTGTAGGGGTCAACGGTGTGATAGGAATAGAGTATGCGGTGAGCGTAGGGAGTGGTCTACCTCCCAGTGGGAGAGGTTTTCCCGGCGCTGGAAGAAGTCCAAATGGGATATTTCTCCCTCAGGGGTTTCCTTGAAGAGAGAAAATCCCAAGGACTCTTCTTCCATAGCTCGAACCTCCTCCGAAGCTCCCACTCGATCGGTCTCTCCCGAGAGGCCATCGAGTTGTAGCATAGGCCGTATTTACGTTCACCAACCTCGGGGTTCGGGAGAGGGAGTTGCCTCCCTTAGCGAAGCAGCTCCTCCTCCTCCCCCGGGGAGGATATTTCTGATAACAATGTGTCTAACAATGATTTGTTACAGCTTTGGGCTTCCTTGGGGCTTCAGGGTTCGCCCTCCAAGGAAGCCCTGTTTGACATAATCAGGTTGGGGGCTGCTGTCAAACAGTCGCCGACAGTAGCAGTGTGGAGGATTAATTTTATTTTAATTTATTTTTTTGTTTTGCCAAATCGAGAGAGAGAGAGAGAGAGAGAGAGTGTGAGTTTTAGTTTTGTTACATCGAGATATTTTATTTGCTTTAGCTTTGTCAAATCGATAGAGAGAGAGAGAGAGAGAGAAGGTTTATTTGTTTTAGTTTTGTCAGAGAGAGAGAGAGAGAGAGAGAATTTTATTTGCTTTAGTTTTAACAAAGAGAGAGAGAGAGAGAGAAAGAATTTCATTTGCTTTAGTTTTGCTAGATCGCTCGTGTGCGAGAGAGAGGGAGTATGTGTGTGTTTGTGTGTGCATGTGTGTTTGTGTCCGTGGTGCGCGCCGAAGAACAAGGGTAGTTAGCGAATGATTGTTTGTAGTGGGAAAGACTGTCGGTATATTTGAGGTTGCTTGTTTACATTTTTAGCTAGGTTAGGGCGGTAATGAATGTCTTGGGCGAAAGGATTTGCTATTTGACTGTATCAGGAGTCGGTTGTTTGTTTTGTTTTTCAACAGCCGGCTGTCAAGTGATTTTTTTTATATCAGAGTAAGTACTGTTTTTATTTAATTTTGTTAGGCGCGATCATGAATGATAGAAAGTTATTTATTTATCTTTGATTATAGTGCGATAGTTTAGTTAGTTAGGAGTTTTCGTAAGCGGTTTTTCTTTTTTATTGCAGACCGTAATTCCTCCTTAGACTCTCTTAAACTCCTTTGGAGTTTTTGTTTGTCTGTGGCCTGTTGGTTGCCTGCCGCACATTTAATAGATTGATGACGACCCTGTATGTTAAATTGGATAAGGATTTGGATAGACCGCTCATGCATTTGTTAACGACCAAGCCTAATAAGTCCCGGATGATGATGATGATGATGACACTGGTTTGGCCTGGACATGGAGATGATATAAGAGTATAGTTAAGCGATGGCGCTGTGAAATTGGCTGTAGGCTAAGACTTTTGCCAAGAAGTTGTGGCAGTGGACTAGGATTTACCCGTATGTGGACGACGGTTACCACACAAACTTACATATTGAATATTTTAGCGTTTTCGCTCATGTTGGTGGTAGATGTGATTATTGTTTCTGGTTTAGTATTACGTGATTTGTTTTAGTGATTAAGTATTTTTCGGTACTGTGTTGGGAGTAAGTGTTTTTGGTAATGTGTGAACTATTGGTGTTGGGTTTGAAAAATTTTCTGATTATTGGTGAGTTTTGTGTACCACACACACCCTTATATTATTTAAATATAAGTCTGTTATTTTTTTTTCTGTATGGGTTAAGTCTGTTTAATGAAGTGTTTTGCTTTGGTTGCGTTGAATGTAGTTTTAAGGTTATGTTTTGTTTGTTTTCCCTTCGTGCAATCGTCCAGTTCGAAGTAAAGTAAGGGGAAAGTTTGTATTGTGGGATATTTGAAAGTAAGAGTGATCAAAGGTGTGGGGGTTTGTTTTTGTTTACATCCCGCAACATAAATTTGGCGCCCGAACAGGGACTGTCGAATGTGGGATTGAAACTGGACTGTTTAACAAGGGTATTGAAATAGGTTAAGGAATTAGATTTATGATATTAATGGTATTGAAATCGAAGAACAGTTACATATTTTAAAGGAGAATTGCGGTTGTCTAATGAGCGAGAGGAGAGGTTGTTGGTGGAGAATGTGAGGTTAAGTAGTGAGAATGAGGAGATGCAAAGGAAACTTAGGGAACTTTTGGGAACTGTAGAGAGAGTGGAAGAGGGTGTTGAGATGAGGATGCGAGAAAATGAGAAACGAATGGAAGCAATGGTAGGGCAAGTAATGGGGATGATGAAAACTATAATGGGTGAAGGTGCAGTCGGAGGAGTGGCTTCTGCTTCTGGTAACGGGTTGATGGTGGAAGAGGATAGGGTAAGTGATAATGTGGAAGGTAGTGATAGTGATATTGAAAGTAAAGGGACTAGACATAGTAAGATTGGAACGAAAGGTGATAGGAAGACTGAGAAGAAAGGTAAAGATAATGTGAAGAAAGAAAAGAAGAAAGGTCAGGGTGTGAGTGAGGATGATCATGAATGGGTGAAGGTGGTAAGTAAGAAAAAGGGTAAGAAGGGAATAGTTAAAGATAGGACTTTGAGTGTAGAATTAGATTCATTGTATTCAAATGAAGAAGAAGACAACAAGAAGGGAGTAGACAGTGAAGATAGTAGTGAGAATGAAGTAGAGGAAGTTTGTAAGACAGTGTTTATGAGAGAGGTACCTAGTTGTGAAAGTTTTAATGAACATAGCAGTAGGGATGTATATGACTTCTTTAGGGAATATGAAAAGTTTTGTCAGGCTAAGTATGGGGATGGTAAGAGAGTTTGGGCTAGGGAGTTGGGAGAATTTTTGTCAGGATATTTGCTGACTATGTATGGGGTGATAATGAGTGTAGGAAGGTTGAGTATGAAAGTGTAAAGAAGAGGATAATTGAACAGGTAAAACATATGAAAGGTAGTGTTAGGTATAAGCGAAAAAATGATTTTGATGAAGCACGAATGAAGGTGGGTGAAGCGATCTCGATGTATGTATGTGGGTTAGAAACATTGGCTAGAAAGAAGTATGGGGACGAAGGAATAAATGAAAGTAAGGAACTAATGAAGAAGTTTTTGGGTACAGTACCAGAGAGTGTGTGTGAGTTTATTAATTTGAAACGGAAGGAGAAAATGAGGTGGACTAGAGAGAGATTGACTTGGGATGATATTTTAGAGATAGTTGAGGATTACAAGTTGGATAGGTGTATGAAAGAAAGTAAATCTGTGAGTGTAAGAACTGGAATGGAGGAAAGTGTGCCAGAATTTGGTAGTTTTAGAGATGCTGTTACGAGAGGGCCAATGAGGGCAGCTGATAGTGTAGTAGATAGAAGTGTTAGGGTGAGTAATGTAGGAATATCCATGCCGAGAAATGACGGGTTTAGACAGGGAAATCAAGTTTGGAGAGATAGAAGTGCTAGTACGCAGCAAGTTAGGTTAGGTAGTGGTATCCGTGAAGAGAGGTGTTATAGGTGTGGGAAGGTAGGACATAAAAGATTGAGTGTAGATGGGCATTAGGAGCATGTTTCGGGTGTGGAGAGACAGGGCATCGTATTAGCGACTGTAAGAAAGAGGAAGTGATTAAATGTTATCGGTGTGTGGTATGACTGGGCACGTAGCAAGTGGATGTAGGAGTAATCGTATGAATGTGATTTCTGGTAATTATGGTAAGGATGGTCATTATGCTAGAATGTGCAAGGAGCTGCGGGGTAAGTGTACTGAATGTGGTGCAGATGGGCATGTAGCTAGGGTTTGTAGGAAGAAGGGATCAAGTCAGCCAGGATGTTCGGGAAACTAATTAATCAGAGGGTTCAGCTGGGTGAGTCCTCGTGTGTGTGGGGAGTGAATGTGATGCATGTTCGTGAGGGTTTATTGCATGTAGATGTGATGGGAGAAAGAGCACATGATTGCATGAGTGTGAAAATGATTTTTAATGGTGTAGAGTTGGTTGGTTTGATTGATACTGGTTGTGGTGTCAATTTAATGTTTAGGAATGCATATGATAAGGTAAAAGAGGTTTGTGAATTTAAGGGATGTAAGGGTGAAGTAAAAGGTATTGGTAATTTGCGTATGCCTGTGCAAGGAAAGTTGCGGGAAAATGTTATGATTGGGGGGCTGATGATGGAGGATAATGATTTTTACGTGGTCGAGGGAGCGAACGAGAAATATGACGTACTGCTAGGGTATAAATTTCTGAAAAAATGTGGTATGATTGTACATCCAAGTGTGAATATGATAGAAATAAAGGTTAAAGGTAATGTTTGTGGGGAATTTTATTTAAAGGAAGACGGCAGAGTAAGTACGAAGGTGTGGAAGGGAGTGCCGTTGGTAGCAAAGGAAAGTGTAAAGTTATCGGGTAAGAAAGGTGAGGTTATTAGTGTAAAAGTTGCATGGCCGAGCAGTCTGGGAATTTCAAATAGTGACAAGGATGAATATGTAGTGGAAGGTATGGAAGCAGGTAATTTGGTGAAAACGAGTGCGTATATATATGATGGTGTTATGGATATGCAAGAACCCCAGGTGTATGTAAGGTTGTTGCCGAGTGTTAGGAGGAAGAGAGTACGTGGTATACTTGAGGGCGATTGCATGGGATGGATGTATACACTGATCAATGTAGAGGATGAAAGATATGTTAAGGCGAGACAGGTAATGGCTGGTAAGGTAAAGAACAATGACGAATTGGATTACGATACGTTGAAAGGAAGAATTAAGTTAGATGAGAGTATAAGTGAGGTCGGAAGGGAACGATTGCTTAAGATGATATGGGATAAGCGGAGAGTTATGAGTCTCTGTGACGATGATTGTGGGGGGTCAGACCTGCCAGAATTTAAAATAGTTCTCAGTGATGATACCCCCATATATCAGCGTCCCATGCATTTTTCTCCGCCTATTGCCGAGGAGATAGAGGAGCAGTGTCAGGAATTAGAGCGTATGGGTGTAATAGAAAGGAGTGAGAGCGCTTGGAATAGCCCTATTGTCCCTGTATGAAAGCCTGATGGAAGTTTACGCATGTGTATTGATTATAGGAAGGTGAATGAAGTGACTGTTAAAGAACGTTTTCCAATGAATGTTGTGTCTGATTGTGTTTATAAGATGCATGGAATGAAAGTTTTTACTAAATTAGATTTGGTACGGGGCTATTACCAGATGCCTCTGGCAGAAGGGAGCAGGCCCATTACTGCATTTTCAAGTACATATTGTCACTTCCAATTCAAAAGGTTGAGTTTTCGACAGAAGGTGACTGTTTTTATAGATGATATTCTGATTGCGAGCGAGACTGTTGAGGAACATATGCGGTTGCTCGAGGCAGTGTTGAGGCGGTTAATTGAAGTTGGTGTGAAAATTAAGCTTGAGAAGTGTACATGGTTGTCCAGGGAGGTGGAATTTCTTGGGCATGTGGTGGGTGAATCTGGTATAAGGAAGAGTGACAAGTTTGTGAATAAGGTGCGAGAATTTCCACGTCCCCGGACTGTGCGTGAGTTGTGAGGTTTTCTTGGTTTGGTTGAGTTTGGTCGCAAGTTTGTTAAAGATTGTTCAGGTATAGGGAAGCCTTTGAATGAATGGACGGGTAAAAGGAATAGTACAAAGTTAAAATGGGATGATCGGATGATAGAAGCGTTTGAAAGGTTGAAGGAAGAGGGCCGCGAAAGACGTAACTTTGGCATTTCCAGACTACAGTGAAAATGCGAGTGGGGTTAGTATGGGTAGTTGTTTGGTTCAAATGCAGAGAGTAAATGGAGAAGAGCAATTGAGAGTAATAGCGTATGTTAGTAAAGAGTTTAATAAAGCTGAGCGGAAGTATTCGACGATAGACAGGGAATTGGCTGCAATACGATTTTGTGTGAAAGCATTGAAAATATTTTTGAATGGTGTAAAATTCATTGTGCGTACTGACCATCAGCCCCTAGTGTATATGATAAGGAAAGAGTGTGTGAATGTAAGGGTTGCTAGGACCTGAGAGGATTTGAATGAATTTGATTTTAGGTTAGAATATGTACCGGGAAATAAGAATGTGATAGCGGATGCGATGTCGAGGATGCATGGAGGATGGAAGATAGAGAGTAATCAGAATTCTGAAAGGTTGCCTGAAGGTTTAGTTGTGGAGCAGAGTTGTGAAGGGGAAGATATGGTATATAAGTGTATTCTAATGGGTTTAAGTAAGTTAATACAAGAGGGGTTAAATAGGGAAATACCAGGTAGCGTAACTGAGCTTAAAAGAAGGGTGATGAATGATGTGTCAAAAGAAATGGTATATGAGGAGGAGAGTAGTGGACTAGAAGGGGAATTATTATCAAAGATATTAATGGCGGTAAGTATGTTGTATGGTGTAACTGTGTATTTGTATTTTGGATGGAATCGACCGATGGAATATAGGGTATGTAAGGAGAATGATAGGGAATATATTTTGAGGATTCAATGTAATGAGGAATGTTGCAAATTGTTGAGTGAGAAGGATAATGGTGCAAGTGACCTTAATCCAAGATATGGGGGTATAGAGGACCGTGAACATGATGATGAACATATTGGTGAAGTGAGTGACAGAATTGAAAGGAGAGTAAATGTATGCATGCATGGTGTAAAAGGAAGGATGATGACATATGTGAATATAAATGAGAATGAATATTGTAGTTTAATTGATACGGGTGCTCAAGTGTCATTAGTAAATGAGTCGGTTATCAGGGAAATTGAGAGGTACAATTGGGAAGTGAAAAGACAGTGTGCGAGTGTGAGAATTCATGGAATAGGTCAGGGAAGTTTACTTGTTTGGGAAGAAGTGAGGTTGAAGGTGAAACTAGGGAGTATGGAAGTTGAACATAATTTTATTGTAATGGGAGAGAATGAAATGGCTAGTTGTTTTTTGATAGGAATAGATTTTTTGAGGCTGCACAATGTGTCAGTTGATGTTGGTAAGGGTTTGCTTTTAAAGAGTGGCTGTAAGGTAATAGTAATTGAGGATAATAGTGTATTTATGGCAAATTTTGTTGGCATGATTGATTTTTAAATATTTAACTTAGCCGGTGAATATATAATAGCTGCAACTCTGTTGCTCGACAGACACATACATAAAAAACTCGCGAGCGATCGCTATGCAGGTTGCGGGTGTGCCCACCAGAGCCAACTGTCAGCCAGATACCACTCTCTATGTAAACAAAACCTTCAATTTCTTCTCTGACGACGTGTCGACAAGACGTACTTTACTCGCTGTTGAACCTGGAGTTTTTCCCATCATATTTGGTGAAGTACTTTAATTTGGTTTGAGCTTTCGCAGTACAGGTGTTTTTCTTCACATAAATCCTTGAACTCTTTTTTGAATCGGATTAATTGTTGATGACTTAGATCGTTTTTTGGAATTTTCCCTTGACTAATTCAAAATGGCTGACCCTTCTCAAGTTCCCAAGTTTCGAAAGTGTAATGCTAGGGACTGTAATAGGCGTCTTCCAAAGGCTTCTCTCGACCCTCACACTGTTTGTTCCAATTGTCGGGGTAAAACCTGTCAATTGGGAGATCGGTGTGAGGAATGCGTGGGCCTTTCGGAATTCGATTTTATCGAATTTGATAAATATACATGCAGACTAGAGAGAGATAGGGTAAGGAGAAGTTCTTCTAGGTCGGTAGATTTTTCCTCTACACATGCCCCTGAACCTAATCCTTCCCCTGTAGTGGTTGTTCCTAACCCCCCTCCTAGCACTCAGGAACCGTCTATGCAAGACATGATGCGTGCTATTCATGCCTTGGGGGAGAGAGTTGAGGCTTTAGCAAGTGACCGAAATCAACTCATGGCGGACGTAAAGGAACTCAAGTGCCAAAGTGCCACGGCGGAAAGTGTCAAAGTGCCTAGTGTTACGCAAAGTGTTGTGAACAGTGTTGCGACCGAGGGTTCGTCTGTTCGTGCCTGTCGTCCACCTAGTCCGGGACCTCTTGCAAGCTCCCAAGCCCAGGGGAGAAGCAATGTCGTACGACTTATGGGTTCGAGAGGCCTTGATCAGCGAACAGACGTTCCCTCTTTGGTATCAGGCGTATCTCATCAAGATCGCCCCTACCAAAGTAAGACGAGAGAGCCCATTTTTACCTCGTCGTCCGAAGGTGTTTCACGTAAGAAACCTTGGACCAAGGTCTCTAGACCTTTAAAGCGTAAGTCGGTCCCTTCAGGACAAGTCCAACGTCCTGGATGTAGCCACTGGGACAGTTCGGACCCGTTGCCGTCATCTGATGACTGCTCGCCGCCTAAGAGAGGCAAAGTTGTGCCGTCTCATTCGCTAACCCCGTCTGTTACCGCACCTGGTTCCGTAGACCCTAAATGGGTGTTACTGCAAGACATGCAGTCTAAGCTTGCGTCCTTGATGGAGGACTACAACGCTGAGAAGGTTTCCGTTGAACCTACTGGCCATCAGCCATCCAAGCGTTCTGTTGTGCGTCCTGTTGACGTGGATGTAGCTTTCTCGCGTCAACCAGTTGGGGTGGTACCTCCACCGATGCGACCCAGTGTGGATTTCCAGCCGCACGTTGACGTTAGGCAACGCACTGATGCGATTGGTGACGTTCAGGACGTTCATCAACCATCAGAGTTGACTTGTTTTGACGCGGTGCGTCAACCTCCGCAACCCGGTATGTTGTTGACTGCACAACCCAGACGGTCTAAACAGTCTCGGGTGGACGCTGTGCGTCCTTGCGCACCTGTTGTTGTTGACAGTTCCCAGACTGTTCAGCAGTTCCAGGACGCTGCGTCCGGCTCCGTCACGTATGCACCAGTGCGACCGGACTCTGCGAGTCAAACGTTGCCTACACCTTTGCCGTTTTCTCATCAGTTATCGGATGAGGAACTGTCAGATGAGGACGTTGCTGAACCACAGCCTGAGGATCAGCCTTCAGAATTAGATGAGCCTAAAGCAGTTCAACCATCCTTGGACTTTAGAAAAGTCATGGCTGTTTTTAAAGAGTTGTTCCCTGATCACTTTATTTCTGTGGCTCCTCGTTCGCCGCCGTCAGAGTTTGTCTTAGGCGTTCCTGCTACCATGCCTGCCTTTACTAAACTCGTTCTCTCTCGCTCATCCAAGAGAGCTTTACGGCTGTTAGGCGATTGGTTAGAGACCAAGAGGAGTTTAGGGAAGACGGCGTTTGCCTTCCCCCCATCTAAACTCTCGTCTAGATCGAGTGTCTGGTATGCCACGAGAGAAGTTCTCGGCTTGGGAGTTCCTGCCTCTGCCCAGGGCGACTTCTCAAGTCTTGTAGACTCTCCCCGCCGCCTTGCCATGAGACGCTCGAAGATTAGTTGGTCACCCTCGGACCTGGACCACCTTCTTAAAGGCATATTTAGGGCGTTTGAAGTCTTTAACTTCCTGGACTGGTGTTTGGGAGCCCTGAGTAGGAAAATCTCATCTGCCGATAGGGATGTTTCCTTACTCATTATGTCCTGCATGGACAAGGCCGTCCGCGATGGGTCCAACGAGCTTGCCGCTTCATTCACGTCCGGAGTCCTTAAGAAACGAGAGTCTCTGTGCTCTTTTCTGTCAGCAGGAGTGACACCATGCCAAAGATCTGAGCTACTCTTTGCGCCCTTGTCTAAGTGCTTGTTTCCTGAAGTCTTGGTTAAGGAAATTGCCTTGTCTTTAGTGCAGAAGGATACCCACGATTTAGTTGCGTCCTCGGCTCGCAAAGCTCCCCCTTTGCCTGCCTTGTCTGCTAGACCTAGGATAGACACTCCAGCGTCCAGGTTTATCCCGCCCTTTCGTGGCAGAGCCTCCAGCAGGGGAGGTGCTCGTGCCGAAGGGAAGAGAGGGAAGAGGAAAGGATCCAAGTCCTCTAAGGGCAGAGTCTGACTGCCCGCAACTTCAGACAGCAGTAGGTGCCAGACTCAAGAACTTCTGGCAAGCCTGGGAGAAGAGAGGCGCAGATCAACTATCTGTGAGGTTGCTCAGAGAGGGGTACAAAATCCCTTTTGTACGCAGACCTCCTCTAGCGACGTCCCCCATCGATCTCTCTCCCAGGTACCGAGAGGAAGAAAAGAGACAAGCCCTGAAACTGGAAGTGTCTCTTTTGCTAGAGAAGGGAGCGGTGGTCAAAGTCTCGGACCTTCAATCACCGGGGTTTTACAACCGTCTCTTCCTAGTATCAAAGAAGACAGGAGGTTGGAGACCGGTGCTAGACGTCAGTGCTCTGAATGTCTTTGTCACAAAGACGAAGTTTACCATGGAGACCACAAAGTCAGTCCTAGCAGTGGTCAGAAAGGGAGACTGGATGGTCTCTCTAGACCTAAGGGACGCTTACTTCCACATCCCCATTCACTCAGACTCCCAACCTTTTCTGAGATTCGTCTTCGACGATGTGGTGTACCAGTTTCGGGCCCTGTGCTTTGGCCTAAGCACAGCTCCTCTCATGTTTACGAGGCTTATGAGGAATGTAGCAAAATTCCTCCATTTATCGGACATCCGAGCCTCCCTTTATTTGGACTACTGGCTTCTCAGAGCCTCTTCCAGTCATCGCTGTCTGAAGGATCTCAATTGGACTCTAGATCTGACCAAGGAATTGGGACTCCTAGTCAACTTGGAAAAGTCACAGCTGGTCCCATCCCAAACTATTCTGTATTTAGGGATGGAGATTCACAGTCAAGTTTTTCGGGCTTTTCCGTCGGCCCCCAGAATAGATCAAGCCCTGCTCTCCATCCAGAAGATGTTGAAGAAAGAACGCTGCTCAGTCAGGCTTTGGATGAGTCTGGTAGAAACGCTGTCATCCCTGGAGCAATTTGTCTCGCTAGGAAGGCTACACCTCCGACCTCTTCAATTACATCTGGCTTTTCACTGGAAAAAGGACAAGACGCTAGAGGCGGTCTCGATCCCGATTTCCGAAAAGATAAAGACTTGTCTGACTTGGTGGAAGGACAATATCAGCCTACGAGAGGGTCTTCCCCTGGCAGTTCAGAAACCCAACCACGTTCTCTTCTCGGACGCATCGGACTTGGGCTGGGGCGCGACGCTGGACGGTCGGGAATGCTCAGGTCTGTGGAACTCGAGTCAGAGGAGCATGCATATCAACAGCAAGGAGCTTTTGGCAGTTCACCTGGCCTTGATAAGCTTCGAGAATCTCCTTCGAGGCAAGGTGGTGGAGGTCAACTTGGACAACACCACGGCCTTGGCGTACATTTCCAAACAGGGAGGTACCCACTCATTGACTCTGTACGAGATCGCAAGGGACCTGCTCATCTGGTCAAAAGATCGAGGCATCTCCCTGGTAACGAGGTTCATCCAGGGCGACTTGAACGTCCTACCGGATTGTCTCAGTCGGAAAGGTCAAGTAATTCCAACCGAATGGACCCTCCACAAGGATGTGTGCAAGAGACTTTGGGCGACTTGGGGTCAACCCACCATAGATCTCTTTGCAACCTCGCTGACCAAGAGGCTTCCAATCTATTGCTCTCCAGTCCCAGACCCAGCAGTAATACATATAGATGCCTTCCTCCTAGATTGGTCACATCTAGATCTTTACGCATTCCCACCATTCAAGATTGTCAACAAGGTACTGCAGAAATTCGCCTCTCACGAAGGGACAAGGTTGACGTTAGTTGCTCCCCTCTGGCCCGCGAGAGAATGGTTCACCGAGGTACTTCGATGGCTGGTAGACGTTCCCAGAAGTCTTCCTCTAAGAGTAGACCTTCTACGTCAGCCACACATAAAGAAGGTACACCAAAGCCTCCACGCTCTTCGTCTGACTGCCTTCAGACTATCGAAAGACTCTCGAGAGCTAGAGGCTTTTCGAAGGAGGCAGCCAGTGCGATTGCTAGAGCGAGGAGAGCGTCTACCATTAGAGTTTACCAATCGAAGTGGGAAGTCTTCCGAGACTGGTGCAAGTCAGTTTCCGTATCCTCGTCCAGTACCTCTGTAGCCCAAATAGCTGATTTTCTCTTATACCTGAGAAAAGTACGATCCCTTTCAGCTCTTACTATCAAGGGCTACAGAAGCATGTTGGCCTCGGTCTTCCGGCATAGAGGCTTAGATCTTTCCAACAATAAAGATCTGCAAGACCTCCTTAAGTCTTTTGAGACCTCTAAGGAACGTCGTTTGGCTACACCTGGGTGGAATTTAGACGTGGTCCTAAGATTCCTCATGTCAGACAGGTTTGAGCCTTTACATTCAGCCTCCCTGAAAGATCTCACTCTTAAGACACTTTTCCTGGTATGCTTAGCCTCGGCTAGAAGAGTCAGTGAGCTTCATGCCTTCAGCAAGAACATCGGGTTTTCGTCAGAAAAAGCTACTTGTTCTCTGCAGCTTGGTTTCCTAGCCAAAAATGAGCTACCTTCTCGTCCTTGGCCTAAATCTTTCGATATTCCTAGCTTATCGGAGATCGTAGGCAATGAACTAGAAAGAGTATTATGCCCTGTTAGAGCTCTTAAGTTCTACTTAACTCGTACTAAACCTTTACGAGGCCAATCTGAAGCGTTATGGTGTTCGGTTAAGAAACCATCCTTGCCTATGTCAAAGAATGCTTTGTCATATTTTATCAGATTGTTAATACGAGAAGCTCATTCACACTTGAGTGAGGAAGACCGATCTTTGCTTAAGGTTAAGACGCACGAGGTTAGAGCTGTAGCAACTTCCGTGGCCTTTAAGCAAAATAGATCTCTGCAAAGTATCATGGACGCAACCTATTGCAGAAGCAAGTCAGTGTTCGCGTCATTTTACTTGAAAGATGTCCAGACTCTTTACGAGAACTGCTACACACTGGGACCATTCGTAGCAGCTAGTGCAGTAGTGGGTGAGGGCTCAACCACTACAATTCCCTAATTCCATATCCTTTTAATCTGTCTCTTGAAATGTTTTTTTAATGTTGTTTTTATGGGTTGTCCGGAAGGCTAAGAAGCCTTTCGCATCCTGGTTGATTTGGCGGGTGGTCAAAGTCATTTCTTGAGAGCGCCCAGATTAGGGGTTTGATGAGGTCCTGTTGTATGGGTTACAGCCCTTGATACTTCAGCTCCTGGGAGTCTGTCAGCATCCTAAGAGGATCGCTGGGCTCCGTAAGGAAGACGTACTTACAAGGCAGAGTAATCGTCTAAGTCGACTTCCTTACCAGGTACCTATTTATTTTGGTTTTGTTATAATGATAACTGTCAAAATGAAAAAACTCGTAGCTTATACGATGTAAACATATTTAACTCTGGTCTCTACCCACCTCCTTGGGTGTGAATCAGCTATTATATATTCACCGGCTAAGTTAAATATTTAAAAATGATATTTTAATTATAAAATAAATTTTTGAATATACTTACCCGGTGAATATATAAATTAAACGACCCTCCCTTCCTCCCCAATAGAGACGCAGTGGGATGAGAAGAAATTGAAGGTTTTGTTTACATCGAGAGTGGTATCTGGCCGACAGTTGGCGCTGGTGGGCACACCCGCAACCTGCATAGCGATCGCTGGCGAGTTTTTTATGTATGTGTCTGTCGAGCAACAGAGTTGCAGCTATTATATATTCACCGGGTAAGTATATTCAAAAATTTATTTTATAATTAAAATATCATATTGCAAAGAGTGAAGAAGATTTGTTGAGCAAAGAAGAGGTGGAAGAAATGCAAGGTGAATGTATAGAAATAAGTAGGTTACGTGAATGCATTTTAAATGGTATTAGGGTGGAAGAATGGCCGTGTGATTTGGAAGCGTATAAGAAAGTTGTTAAAAGATTTATTATTTGTAAGAATTTTGTGTATTTTTTGTATAGGGGAATGGATGAAGATATATATGTTCCTGTATTTCCAATGCATGCAGCTGTAAGTATGTGTATGGTAGTACATGACAGGTATGGGCATATGGGGAAGAATAAATTGTGGGAATGCATGCGAGAGAGGTTGTTTACGCCTGAGTTGAGTCAAATTTGTAGGGATGTAGCGACTACTTGTGATGATTGTCAGAAGGGAGAATATCAGAGCATGCATGCAAGTCCGCCTGTTCTGAGGTTACGTATGAAAGAGCCATTTGAGATGTTTGTGATTGATTGTGTTTTGTTGCCTGTGACTGCGAGGAGACGTGGGAATTTTTCAATATTAAACTTAGCCGGTGATTATATAAGCTGCAACTCTGTTGCTCGACAGAAAACTCTACGTTAAAAATCCGCCAGCGATCGCTATACAGGTAGGGGGTGTATATCAACAGCGCCATCTGTCGGGCAGGTACTCAGTACTCAATGTAAACACAGAACTCAATTTTCTCTCTGTCGGGCTACCGGCAAGACCTACTAATTCGCTGTTGTTAACTGGATTTGTTTTCACAACTATTTGGTGAAGTACACTATTCTAGTTTTGAGCTTTCGCTATGCAGGTGTTTTATCTTCATCTTAAAACTTGAACTCGTTTTGGATAGATTTAATTATGGTGACAAAGAGAGTATGGACTTTCTTTCACTTTTAAATGGCCGACCCTTCCCTTAGACGGAAGTGTGTTTAGGCTTTTAATAATTATCTTATCACGTTATAGATTTTCCTCTATATTTTATATCTCTCCGCCTTTATTAGGCCTCTTCGATTAACTTTCCATTTTTTATAAACATATAAAAATAAATTTTAATGCTTTGTTTATATAACGTACTTAAAAAGGCAGAGCCTGAGAGTAGGCGGTCCTAACTGGAACCGAAGTTAATCAACGTTGAGCCCTTTATATCGTCTTTAGCTTTTAAAGAGCTAAGGTTTTAAACTTTTTAAATGTAATATTTTATGAAAGAATTTCTTTGATAGTCTTCGTACTGTTTTCAAAGATGAACTAACGTTTAGTTTTTTATGCTACGCAGTTGTTGACGTTCAGGACGTTCAACATGCGCTCTATCGTTACGATAGAGAGAGAGTGTATCACGGTTTCACTTTGCAGTAAGAGTAAATCGATTCTGACGTTTTGTTCATTCTTTCTTAGCTTAAATGTTTTAAATTCTAATTTAAAGGAACTTTTTATTTGAAAACCTTTCAGTTTTTTCCTTTAGTCAAATAACATGTTTTTTTTGACGATATATAATTGGGCTCTTCTCTTAGGTGCGAAATCAAGAGAGAAAGAGAGAGAGAGATAGAGACGGAGGGAGAGAGATGAGAGAAAACGTTCCGTTCAAGCGGGTAACGTTGTTCTCGTGTTACTCACGTCCCTAGTCGCTGTACGGGGAGGAAGGATAAAACGTTTTTAGGTTTTTATTCTCGTCCCCAGGCTATGTGCGGTGAGAGATTGAAAACGTAGTTATATGAACTAGTGTTTAGTCTCTTTCCCAGCCACTGATTTTTCTTTTTATCTTAAAATATGTTTTCTGTTTTTTGCTGGTATTATAAGCTTGCATTATACGACTAATTTCGCAATTCCTACCTTTTAATGAAGGGTAGAATTGCGTGTTTCAGGTAGAAATTAGTGCAAAACAGAAAATCGAAGTGATAAAGTGATAAGCGCAAAGTGTTACAGTGTTGCGTCCGAGGCGCAAAGTGTTACAGTGTTGCGTCCGAGGCGCAAAGTGTTACAGTGTTGCGTCCGAGGGTTCGTCTGTTCGTGCCTGTCGTTCACCTAGTCCGGGACCTCTTGCAAGCTCCCAAGCCCAGGGGAGAAGTAATGTCAAACGACTTATGGGTTCGAGAGGCCTTGACCAACGAACAGACGTTTTCCCTCTATGGTATCGGGTGTATCTTACCAAGATCTCCCCTACCATAAGACGAGAGAGACGTTGTTTCTCCTCGCCATCCGTAGGCTTTTCGCATAAGAAACCTGTCAAAGTGTTGCAGTCACAGACAAGGTTTCGTAGCCCTTAAGCGAAAGTCAGTCCTTTCAGGACAGGTCCAGCGTCCTGGTTACAGCCATTAGGACAGCTCTGACCCTATGCAGTCATCGGATAACTGCTCGCCGCCTAACAAAAGCTTAACACAGACTCCGAGAGTCTTTTTTTTGTAGGCAAAGTGTTGCGGTCACAGACATTACCCTCGTCTATTACCACGACCATTTCCGTTGATCCTTAAGGGGTTGTATGGCAAAACATGCAGTATATGCTTGCCTCCCTTATGGAAGACTATTCTGCCAATTAGTCCGTTGAGTCTAGCCGTTTATCTCATCGATATCCCGGCTTTCAGCCAACCTAACGTTCCTTTGTGCTTACTGTTGATATTGGCGTAGCTTAGTCACGTCAGTCAGGTTGTTTAGAACCACACTCGATGCGGTCTCGTGTGGTTTTTCAGCCGCATTTGGACGTTAGCCACTGGCTGATGCTCCTGTTGACGTTCAAGACGTTCACTAACAATCGGAGTTGACTTGTTTTGACGCTGTGCGTCAACCTCCGCATTCTAGAGTTGTTTTGACTGCTCAGTCTAGGCAGTCAAAGCAGTCTCGAGTGGACGCTGTGCGTCCTCACGCACCTGTTGTGGTTGACAGTTCAGTTGTTGACAGTTCACAGACTGTCAAGCAGTTACATGACGTTGCGTTCTGGTCCGCTACTAATGCACCAGTGAGAGTCTTAGCTTTTATCGCACAAGGTTCCTGTAGATGAGGAAGTTGCTGTTCTCCCTCCTACTGATATTCCCTTGAGGACTCTGTCAGATGGAGAGGAGCCTAAAGCTGCTTAGCCTCCTATGGACTTTAATTAAATCATGATGATTTTTTTAAGGATCTTCGTCCGGATCTTTTTGTAACTGTTGCTCCTTGTTCGCCTAAACGTCAGAGCTTACACTAGGCCTACCTACTTCCAAGCCGATGTTTTTAAGCTAGTGCTCTCTCGCTCTCCTAGAGAGCGTTAAGTTGGCTAGGCGACTGGTTCTGTCACCAGGAGGAGTTTGGGGGATACAGCCTTTGCTTTCCCTTCTTTTAAACTGGTTTATAGAGCGAGAGTCTGATATGACACGAGAGAAGTTCTCGGCTTGGGAGTTCATGCCTCTGCCCAGATAGACTTCTCAATTCTGGTAGACTCTCCCTGGCGCCTAGCCAGGAGACGCTCCAAGTTGTTTACAGGTCAACTTCTCAGCTGTTGTCGAGCCTTTGAAGTTTTGCTGTACTATTATGTCACGCATAACAAGGCTTTCAGGGATGGTAAACGGTTCCGCCTCAGTCGCTAACCCCGTCTGTTGCCACACCTGCTCCCGTAGACCCTAAATGGGCTTTGCTGCAAGACATGCAGTCCAAGCTTGCGTCCTTGATAGAGGACTTAAATGCGGAGAAGAACCTTCTGGCCAACAACCTTCCAACCGGTCGGTTGTGCGCCCTGTTGACGCTGAGGTAACCTACTTGCGTCTGCCAGTTGAGGTGGTTCCTCCACCGATGCGATCCAGTGTGGGTTGCCAGCCGCACGTTGACGTTAAGCGACGCTCGGAGGTGGTTGTTGACGTTCAGGACGTTCAACAACCAGCAGAGGTGACTTGTTGTGACGCAGTGCGTCAACCTCAGCAACCCGGTAGGGTGTTGACTGCACAACCCAGACGGTCTAGACAGTTTCGGGTTGACGCTGTACTTCCTCGCGCTCCCATGGTTGTTGACAGTTCACAGACTGTGCAGCAGTTCCATGATATTGCGTCCGGCTCCGTCACGCATCCACCAGTGCGACCGGATTCAGCGAGTCAGACGTTGCCCACTCCGTTGCCGTTTCCTCATCAGTTTCGGATGAGGAACCCTCTGATGAGGACGTTGCTGAACAAGACGATCAGCCCCCAGCCCTGCTATCCATCCAGAAGATGCTGAAGAAGGAACGCTGCTCAGTCAGGCTGTGGATGAGTCTGGCAGGGACGCTGTCATCCGTGGATCAATTTGTGTCACTAGGAAGACTACACCTCCGTCCTCTTCTATACCATCTAGCTTTTCACTGGAAAAAGGACAAGACGCTAGAAGCGGTCTCGATCCCGGTTTCCAAAAAGATAAAGTCTTGTCTGACTTGGTGAAAGGACTATATCAACCTAAGAGAGGGTCTTCCCCTGACTGTTCAGACTCCCAACCACGTTCTCTTCTCGGACGCATCGGACGTAGGCTGGGGTGCGACATTAGACGGTCGGGAATGCTCGGGATTATGGAACTCGAGTCAATGGACAATGCATTTCAACTGCAAGGAGCTACTGGCAGTACGTCTGGCCTGGAAAGCTTCAGGTCTCTCCTTCAAGGCAAAGTGGTGGAGGTGAACTCGGACAACACCACGGCTTTGGCGTACATCTCCAAGCAAGGAGGGACCTACTCTCTGACGTTGTACGAGATCGCTAGGGACCTCCTCACCTGGTCAAAAGGTCTAGACATATCACTAGTAACGAGGTTCATCCAAGGCAACTTGAATGTCATGGCAGATTGTCTCAGTCGGAAGGGACAAATAATTCCAACAGAATGGACCCTCCACAAGGACGTATGCAAGAGACTTTGGGCCACCTGGGGCCAGCCAACCATAGATCTCTTCGCAACCTCGATGACCAAGAGGCTCCCAATATTTTGCTCACCAATCCCGGACCCAGCAGCAGTTCATATAGATGCCTTTCTCCTAGATTGGTCACATCTAGATCTATATGCATTCCCTCCGTTCAAGATTATCAACAAGGTACTGCAGAAGTTGGCCTCTCACGAAGGGACAAGGTTGACGCTAGTTGCTTCCCTCTGGCCCGCGAGAGAATGGTTCACAGAGGTACTTCGATGGCTAGTAGACGTTCCCAGAACACTTCCCATAAGGGTGGACCTTCTACGTCAGCCACACGTAAAGAAGGTACTCCAAGGCCTCCACGCTCTTCGTCTGACTGCCTTCAGACTATCGAAAGACTCTCGAGAGCTAGAGGCTTTTCGAAGGAGGCAGCCAGAGCGATTGCTAGAGCAAGGAGAACATCCACCCTTAGAGTCTACCAATCGAAGTGGGAAATCTTCCGTATCTGGTGCAAGTCAGTATCCGTATCCTCGACCAGTACCTCTGTACCTCAAATAGCTGACTTCCTCTTATTTCTGAGGAAAGAACGATCTCTTTCAGCTCCCTCTATCAAGGGTTACAGAAGCATGTTGGCATCAGTCTTCCGTCACAGAGGCTTAGATCTTTCCAACAATAAAGATCTACAGGACCTCCTTAAGTCTTTTGAGACCACGAAGGAGCGTCGTTTGGTTACACCTGGTTGGAATTTAGACGTGGTACTAAGATTCCTTATGTCAGACAGGTTCGAACCGCTACAATCAGCCTCCCTGAAAGATCTCACCTTAAAGACTCTTTTCCTGGTATGCTTAGCCACAGCTAAAAGAGTCAGTGAGATTCATGCCTTCAGCAAGAACATCGGATTCTCATCCAAAATGGCTACATGTTCTACAACTTGGTTTTCTAGCCAAAACGAGCTGCCTTCTCGGCCTTGGCCAATATCGTTCGATATTCCAAACTTATCGTATGGTTGGAAATGAACTAGAAAGAGTCTTATGCCCTGTAAGAGCTCTTAAGTTCTATTTAAAACGAACTAAACCTTTACGAGGCCCGTCTGAAGCTTTATGGTGTTCAGTTAAGAAACCATCTTTGCCTATGTCAAAGAATGCTTTATCCTATTTTATCAGACTGTTAATACGAGAAGCTCATTCCCATCTGAATGAGGAAGACCAAGCTTTGCTGAAGGTAAGGACACACGAAGTTAGAGCTGTCGCAACTTCCGTGGCCTTTAAACAAGATAGATCTCTGCAAAGTATAATCGACGTAACCTATTGGAAAAGCAAGTTAGTGTTCGCGTCTTTTTATCTTAAGAATGTCCAGTCTCTTTACGAGAACTGCTACACTCTGGGACCATTCGTAGCAACGAGTGCAGTAGTGGGTGAGGGCTCAACCACTACAATTCCCTAATTCCATAACCTTTTTAATCTTTCTCTTGAAATGTTTTATTATTGTTTTTGGGTTGTCCGGAAGGCTAAGAAGCCTTTCGCATCCTACTTGATTTGGCGGGTGGTCAAAGTCATTTCTTGAGAAGCGCCTAGATTAGAGGTTTTGATGAGGTCCTGTTGTATGGGTTCCAACCCTTGATACTTCAGCTCCTAGGGGTCGCTCAGCATCCTAAGAGGATCGCGAGGCTCCGTAAGGAAGACGTACTTTAAAAGGCAGAGTAATTTTTCAAGTCGACTTCCTTACCAGGTACTTATTTATTTTATGTTTGTTATTTTGAATAACTGCTAAAATGAAATAAAAAATCCTTAGCTCATAATAATGTAAACAATTATTGCTGGTCTCTACCCACCCCCCTGGGTGTGAATCCGCTTATATAATCACCGGCTAAGTTTAATATTGAAAATGTTATTTTTATAATAAAATAAATTTTTGAATATACTTACCCAGTGATTATATATTAAAGGACCCTCCCTTCCTCCCCAATAGAGACCCAGTGGACCGAGGAGAAAATTGAGTTCTGTGTTTACATTGAGTACTGAGTACCTGCCCGACAGATGGCGCTGTTAATGTACACCCCCTACCTGTATAGCGATCGCTGGCGGATTTTTAACGTAGAGTTTTCTGTCGAGCAACAGAGTTGCAGCTTATATAATCACCGGGTAAGTATATTCAAAAATTTATTTTATTATAAAAATAACATGATTATCATGGTCGATCATATGAGCAAGTTTGCGTATGCAGTACCCATCAAGAATAAAAGAAGTGAGACTAGCGAGAATGGTAAGTCAAGTGATGTTGCCGATGAGTGTGTGTAAGCCTGCGAAAATGTTAAGTGACAATGGTCCGGAATTTGTTGGATGGGAGTTTGAGCAGATGTTAAGAGAATGGGGCATTGAACATGTATATTCGAATCCGTATATGCCAAGTGCGAATGGTTTGGCTGAAAGGACTGAAAGAACCTTGACAGAAATTTTGCAGATGATGAGTACATGTGATAATGATTGGGATTTATATGTTGGGCGTATAATGCGACGGTGCACAAGAGTACTGGTATGTCTCCGTGTAAGTTTGTGTTGAATTTTGAAAAGATAGTAAGACCGAGATTGAGTGTGTCTGAGAATGATAAAGATGTTTGGAAGAAAGCAAATGACAGATTTGAAAGCTACAAAGTGGGAGAGAAAGTGTTAAAAGAAGCAATTGAAAAAGGAAGAATGAATGTCAATAAGGTACGTGATAAGTTTGAAGGTCCATATGAGGTGTTAGATGTTGGTTCTAGTGGGTTGAGTTATGTTTCAGGTAAAGTAAGTGTGGATGGTAGTGTGGAAAAGGTTAGGGCACACCACAATCAGTTGCGAAAATGGAAGGAGGTACCAAGATATATTCAGGAGAATGGTATGAATAAATAGCTGAAAACTAACAAGTATGAACCGAGTATGTGTGAGGCATTAGGTTTAGAAGATAGGCAATTGGTGTTAGTAGAGTATGGAAGGAAAAAGAAGTCTGAAAATTTTACTGGGGATGAAAGACAGGAAAATTTTGTAATTATTAGCGGGAATCAGAATAAGCAGGACAAGGGTGTAAATGTACAGGTGAGTAAGGAAGATAAATGTATTAATACAGATGAAACTTGGATGAGTATGAATGATACTTATAGTGTGTGTGGTTTTTCGTTAAATGAGGCAAGAGAACGTATGATGAACATGAGAATGAAAGATAGGAGAATGATAAGCAGTATGAATGATTCTTTTGTTAAAGTAGAAAATGGTTTAGATGTAATGGATGAATTGTTGACAGAAATTAGTGGGATTTTCGGGCCAGATGAAATTGAGGTAGATGAAATAGTGCATGATATCTTAGACGAGCAGAACATAGACGGGAATCGTAATAGTACGTTGAATGAAAACGACATGGAAGAAGTGAATGAGAGAGTGCAGGTATATGAAAGCCCAGTTACTCGAAGCCAAGGCCCTGTTCCTGATTGCGACTGGGTAAAGCGAAAATAGGTAAGTGTTGTGTGAGGATTTGGCAAAGTAAGGGGGGAGGAATGTGGAGGATTAATTTTATTTTAATTTATTTTTTTTGTTTTGCCAAATTGAGAGAGAGAGAGAGAGAGAGAGAGAGAGAGAGAGAGAGAGAGAGAGAGAGAGTGAGTGAGTTTTAGTTTTGTTACATCGAGATATTTTATTTGCTTTAGCTTTGTCAAATCGAGAGAGAGAGAGAGAGAGAGAGAGAGAGAGAGAGAGAGAGAGAGAGAGAGAGATAGAGAGTGTGTTTATTTGTTTTAGTTTTGTCAGAGAGAGAGAGAGAGAACTTTATTTGCTTTAGTTTCAACAAAGAGAGAGAGAGAGAGAGAGAGAGAATTTCATTTGCTTTAGTTTTGCTAGATCGCGCGCGAGAGAGAGGGAGTATGTGTGTGTTTGTGTGTCCGCGGTGCACACCGAAGAACAAGGGTAGTTAGCGAATGATTGTTTGTAGTGGGAAAGACTGTCTGTATATTTGAGGTTGCTTGTTTACATTTTTAGCTAGGTTAGGGCGGTAATGAATGTCTTGGGCGAAAGGATTTGCTATTTGACTGTATCAGGAGTCGGTTGTTTGTTTTGTTTTTCAACAGCCGGCTGTCAAGTGATTTTTTTTATATCAGAGTAAGTACTGTTTTTATTTATTTTTGTTAGGCGCGATCATGAATGATAGAAAGTTATTTATTTATCTTTGATTATAGTGCGATAGTTTAGTTAGTTAGGAGTTTTCGTAAGCGGTTTTTCTTTTTTATTGCAGGCAGTAATTCCTCCTTAGACTCTTTTAAACTCCTTTGGAGTTTTTGTTTGTCTGGGGCCTGTTGGTTGCCTGCCGCACATTTAATAGATTGATGACGACCCTGTATTTTAAATTGGATAAGGATTTGGATAGACCGCTCATGTATTTGTTAACGACCAAGCCTAATAAGTCCCGGATGATGATGATGATGATGATGATGATGACGCCGACGACACTGGTTTGGCCTGGACATGGAGGTGATATAAGAGTATAGTTAAGCGATTGCGCTGTGAAATTGGCCGTAGGCTAAGACTTTTGCCAAGAAGTTGTGGCAGTGGACTAGGATTTACCCGTATGTGGACGACGGTTACCACACAAACTTACATATTGAATATTTTAGCGTTTTCGCTCATGTTGGTGGTAGATATGATTATTGTTTCTGGTTTAGTGTTACGTGATTTGTTTTAGTGATTATGTATTTTTCGGTACTGTGTTGGGAGTAAGTGTTTTTGGTAATGTGTGAACTATTGGTGTTGGGTTTGTAAAGTTTTCTGATTATTGATGAGTTTTGTGTACCACACACACCCTTATGTTATTTAAATATAAGTCTGTTATTTTTTTGTCTGTTTGGTTTGGGTTAAGTCTGTTTAATGAAGTGTTTTGTTTTGGTTGCGTTTAATATAGTTTTAAGGTTATGTTTTGTTTGTTTTCCCTTCGTGCAACCGTCCAGTTCGAAGTAAAGTAAGGGGAAAGTGTATATTGTGGGATATTTGAAAGTAAGAGTGATCAAAGGTGTGGGGGTTTGTTTTTGTTTACATCCCGCCACAGCAGAGGTTGATTCTCTGTCTATTGTCGACGTTGTTGTGGCAGGGGCTTCTGACGAGTTAGGTCAAACCCCTGCTATGGTTCCTGATGTAGCTGAAGGCTTAGTTCCCCCTTCCGAACATCCTTCGAGGGAGGAGCTAAGTCCAATGGTCTCTCCTGCAGGTGATTCTCCCCCTCGGGGGAGTTCACTAACAGAGACTTTTCGGAGGACTGACGATGGTCTGCCTGCTGCCCCCAGAGGACATATCAGACGGAAAGCTCCCCCTCCTCTTCGCCGTAGAGGCCTTCCTTCTCCCCACAAGGGAGTTAGGAGGCACCTCTTCGGTTCTTCGCCTTCGCAGTCCCCTGCAGAGGATCCTCCTCGCCGTGCACCGACCATTGCAGCTGCATCCCTGGACCTCTCTGCAGATCGTTCACGATCTCCTTCGCCTGCCAGACCTTGCTGACCTCCCATCTCCGTTCCTGGCCGCTGACGCGCTGTGGGCGCCCACGCACCCCGTTATCCAACGGGCATCGGTCCCTTCGGGACAAAAGGGGCTTTCTCATATTGTGAGTAAGTCCCAGGTATCCCCTGCGTGGCAACGTTCTCCTGCGCGCCCACGCGCAATTGCACGTAAGCGCTTGCCTGCTGTTCCTGAGACATCACTTCAGAGACCTCCTGTTCCAGGGACAATGTGCCAGCGATCTTCTGTTGCTGAGACTACGCGCTGGCGCTCTCCTGCTCGCCAGCGATTTCCTGTACGCCAGCGATCTTCTCCTCGCCAGCGCACAACTGCACGCCCTCATCCTGATGTGCGCCACGCGCCCACGATCTCCTACTCGCTAGCACTTTTCACCTACGTGCCAGCGTTGGCTTGCGCGTCAACGTTCGCCTGCGCGTCAACGTTCGCCTGCGCGTCAACGTTCGCCTGCGCGCCCACGATCTCCGGATCTGGGCGCAGGAGGGAAGAATCTTTCTTCTCCTTCCCGTCAGCGATCTCCCAGCGCCTTTGGACCTCGCCTGCTCGTTAGCCCTCGCTTGCATGCCATTGCGCGCACCTGTTCCAGCTCCTGCTGTGCGCCCTTCTGCGCTCCCACGCGTTAGGAGTATTTCCCCTGCGCGTGCGCCCACACCTTCTAGAGCTCATTGAGATCCTGCGTGCCCACGCGCGCGCGAGCAATCACCTCCGCGCACGCAAGCGCTTGCACACCCTTCTGCGCTCCCTCTGCTTCCGCCAGATCGCGCACCTGCACGCCAATGCGCTCACGCGTCATAGATCGCCAACGCGCCCCAAGAAGAGCCTTTGGGGACGGGAGACTTTGCTGCCAGTTCTCCAGGAGGGGAGCTACAGGAGTCAGAGCATGCCTTCTGGCAGGTACTGACCCTGATGAGGCATCTCAGCGGGTTCCCGGATCCTGAGATTCCTCCTCGAGAGGGCAAGGACACGGTCCTGGACCGAGTCTTTGGAACTCAGAAGCCTGCTAAGGCCAGTGCGGTTTTGCCCTGGTCCCAAGGGATGAAGAGTGCCAGGGATAAGGTTGAGGGCCAGCTCTCCGAGCTCGCCTCCTCCAGCTGTTCCACTGCAGGCAACAAGCTCCTCCCTCCTCCTCGTATCCACCAGAGGAGGTACTTTGAGATCATGGAGGAGTCTTGCCTAGCTCTCCCCTTGCACCATTCTGTGGAAGAGCTTACCAAGGGAGTCCCTCTAGAGAGGCTCTCTAGCCGGCAAGTGTCTTTCTCAGCGACAGAGATCCTAAGTCAGGAGAAGGTTGCGAAGTGTGCCATGCAGGCTACTTCGTGGCTGGATGTCTGGCTGGGGTCTCTTGGCATCCTGTTGCGATCCGAGGACCTATCTAAGGGGAGCACCAGGAAGGCCCTGGAGACCTTCCTCCTTTCGGGCACCCGCACCATTGAGTTTCTGGCCCACCAAGTCTCGAACTTGTGGGCCAATTCCATTCTGAAACGACGTGATGCGTGGCAGAGAGGTTCCACACGAAGGTCCCAGCCGTCGAGGTCAGCAGGCTCAGACATTCTTCCATTTTGGGAAAGAATCTGTTTGAGACTAAAGACGTGGAACAGGCAGCTGAGAGGTGGAGGAAGTCCAACCAGGACTCTCTCCTAGATAGAGCTCTTACATCAAAGCCCTATAAACCTCCGGCACCTCAACAACCTCTCCCGTCCAAGACGACGAAACCGGCAATGGCAGCAAAGGCAACAGTGTCGAAGCCCTTTCCTGTCAAAGACAAGAAAGGCAAAAAGTCCTCCAGGGGAGGGAAAAATCCTAGAGGGAGTGGCCGAGGCCACAACCGCTAGGATTGGCAATCCCCCTGCATGTCCACCAGTGGGGGTATGCCTACAAAGTTGCGCAATCAGGTGGCAGCAACTCGGGGCCGATTCCTGGACGATTTCCGTAATCAGTCAGGGATATCGTGTCCCGTTCACAACATCTCTACCTCCCCTGACTGCGGATCCGGTGTCGTTGAGCTCCTTTGCCATGGGATCGGCAAGGGGGCAAGCCCTACGGGCAGAAGTCGAGACCATATTAAAGAAGGGCGCTCTCCAGGAGGTCGTTGACGGTTCTCCAGGCTTCTTCAGTCGACTCCTCCTTGTAAGGAAGGCGTCTGGAGACCAGTCATCGACCTCTCAGCTCTGAACAGGTTTGTCAAACAAATCCCGTTCAGCATGGAAACGGCGGACACGGTCAGACTTGCAGTGAGACCACAAGACTTCATGTGTACACTGGACCTGAAGGACGCGTACTTCCATATCCCAGTCCATCCGTCTTCAAGGAAGTACTTAAGATTCAGCCTAGACAACAAGATCTACCAGTTCAAGGTGCTGTGTTTCGGTCTCTCCACAGTACCGCAGGTATTTACCAATGTTCACCCTGATTTCTTCGTGGGCACACAGGATCGGCATCCGTCTCCTCCGTTATCTGGACGACTGGCTGATCCTGGCAGACTCGGAGTCGACCCTTCTTCGACACCGAGACAAGCTTCTGGGACTTTGCCAAGATCTAGGAATCATGGTAAATCTCGAGAAGTCTTCTCTTCTTCCAACTCAGCGACTGGTATATCTAGGCATGATATTGGACACCAATTTCCACAAAGCCTTCCCATCAGACGACAGGACACCAAGGCTGAGGAGGGTCGCAGATCCTCTCCTCAGACGAGAAGAACTCCTAGCCCAATTGTGGTTACGTCTCCTCGGTCACCTTTCTTCTCTGGCCCGTCTAGTTCCAAACGGTCGCCTCAGGATGAGATCCCTGCAATGGCGACTCAAGTCCCAGTAGAATCAGGGACATGATTCCCCGGACGTCTTTGTCCCCATGGGTCCTGCGGAACGGACGGACATTCAGTGGTGGGTGACAGACGAGAACCTACGAAAGGGAGTGGATCTTCTCGTCCTCCCCCTGATTTGATGCTGTTCTCGGACGCCTCAAAGAAAGGGTGGGGGGCCTGTGTTCTGAACCACAGGACCTCAGGCTTCTAGTCAGAATCAGAAAAGTGCCTCCACATAAATCTGCTAGAAATGAAGGCCGTATTCCTGGCACTTCAACAGTTCCAACAGTACCTGGCGGGTCACTCTGTGGTGGTGATGAGCGACAACACCACAGTAGTGGCTTACATCAACAAGCAGGGAGGTATCTTTTCAGAGCTGAGATGGAACGAAGTCCACTCGATTCCACTATCAGCTAGTTTCATTCCAGGCAAGAGGAATGTGCTCGCCGACAGTCTGAGCAGGGCATCCCAGATAGTGAGTAACCGAGTGGTCTTTGGATCGTCTAGTAGCCAACAAAGTCCTGACTTTGTGGGGTTCCCCGACGGTGGATCTGTTCGCGACAGCTTTGAATTTCAAGCTTCCGCTGCACTGCTCCCCAGTCCCGGACCCCAAGGCCCTCTGGCAAGATGCCTTCCAACAACGGTGGGACAACATCGATGTATACGCCTTTCCCCCATTCTGTCTGATGAGAAGGGTACTCAACAAGACCAGAATATCGGTCAACCTTTCAATGACCTTGATAGCTCCGCTATGGTATCACGCAGAGTGGTTTCCGGACCTTCTGCAGCTCCTGACAGAACTCCTGAGAGAACTTCCTCCACGACACGAGCTACTCTAACAACCACACGCCAACATCCTTCACAAAGCCGTAGCTTCACTGCGGCTCCACACCTGGAGACTATCCAGCATCTCACAGAGAGAGGCTTTTCGCAACAAGTTGCTGAAAGGATGTCTCGACACCTGCGAAAGTCATCCGCAGGGGTCTACCAGGCAAAGTGGAGAGTTTTCTGTGGTCTGTGTCATGGAAGGGATATCTCTCCACTCGATGCCACTATTCCAGCAATAGCAGAGTTTCTCGTGTATTTGCGGGAAGAAATGCGCCTTTCAGTCTCAGCAGTGAAAGGCTATCGCTCAGCCTTAAGTCTTGCCTTCAGGCTCAAAGGAATGGACATTTCCTCTTCGCTGGAACTTTCTTTACTCATACGAAGCTATGAACTTACCTGCCCTCAGTCGGAAGTGAGACCTCCTCCATGGAACGTGGTTCGAGTTCTCAGTCTCAGGTCTCTTAAGAGACCTCCTTTCGAACCATTACGCCAGGCTTCTGATCGTCACCTGACTTGGAAGATGGTGTTCCTACTAGCTTTGGCCTCGGCCAAGCGAGTCGGCGAACTTCATGGTCTCTCGTATGTCATCGCCCATTCAAGGGGATGGGGGGAGGTAACGTTCAGATTCGTCCCTGAGTTTGTTGCTAAGACTCAAAGTCCAGGATTGCCAGACCCTCGGTTCGACTCTTTCCGGATTTTGAGTCTTCGTTCCATAACAGATGACCCAGACCATCTCCTACTGTGCCCAGTGAGGAGTCTGAGGCTCTATCTTAAGAGAACGGCTGCAATTTGTCTTCGGGTGCAGGCGTTCTTTGTGAGCACCGGAAGGACGAAGAGGAGGGTCACTAAGAATACTATCTCAGCGTGGATTCGCAGGGTTATCCATCATTCCCTTAATCCTGACCCTCCTCCGTTACGTCGCCCTAGAGCACACGATGTCAGTGGCATTGCTACGTCCCTGGCCTTCAAGAAGAACTACTCAGTGACACAGGTTTTACAAGCAGGGGTTTGGAAGCATCAGACGACCTTCACACCCCACTACCTGCAAGACGTGACCCACAGGAGGCTCAATGCGTTTTCTATCGGCCCTGTGGTGGCTGCACAACAGCTGGTTTAAACCTCAGGCTCCTTAATGGACAAGTAGCAGAGGGTTGAGGGCATTGTTACCCGGTTTTAGTCTGCATGAATGAAAAGGTATGCCTGGCCCTTATTCTTTTATTCATCCTCCCCTCTCTTGGGGAAAGCAGCATCGTGGGTTCTCTGCACAGCTGACCTCAAACCACTGCAGGTAAACCATGTTTCCTTGTGTTCCTAGTATTAAGATAACACTGTCACGTCCCCATACCCTTACGAGGTGGTATAGGGAATGTCCTATCCTAGAATTCCATCTAAAGGACTTCAGGTCAACTTCCTAGGACGAGTCACACTTCATTCCTTTACACACCAGCTTACGTAGGCCGCGGTCCATGCAGAGCAAGGCACTTGCGAGGTGCAGGGACTCCTTATCTTTGAGTACTGACACACTCAGATACTGAGTCCCCGGGCAAAAAGCCAAAAGCCAGTAATGGCTGGGACTTACCACCCTACCTAAGGGTTGAGTCACCCATATTAAATAGCGTGATTTGTATTTCAGTTACGGAAGAAATGACAAATTCGTAGATAATTTGTATTTTTCCTAACTATACAAACCTTAGCTATTTAATCAAACTTTCCCGCCAGCCCTGTCCCCCGGGAAGTCCTACCTCTAAGCAAAGTGAGCTAATCACAGGTGTGTGAGAGGGGGGAGGGGTAGCAAGCTACCGCTCCTTACCCCCTCTCTAACTAGCGAGGGGGTAGTAAACCCTCGTTAAAATTCTAATGGCTTGTCATTTCAGCTACGCTGAAAGTAATACCCCATATTAAATAGCTAAGGTTTGTATAGTTAGGAAAAATACAAATTATCTACGAATTTGTCATATTAGAGGAGTAGCTACCTCTTAATTTTGCTAAAAATCTGGCCACTGGCAGTATTTTGGAAGCTTCCCAGTGGTGATGTTTTTTAATGCTTGCTTCTCACTATTTGAGAGAGGTCAGATTTGCTTTTGATAAACAGTCCTTAGGTCCAGTTGTGGTAGGTTATGTTTTAAGGTAATTGATTTTTGTTTCATATGTTAGGGAAGTGAGCATTGGTTGTTATTGGTTGTGATAAGTTTCTGATGGTATAGTGTTTAAGGACTTTTTGTTAGATATATAATTTTATTTCATCTTGATCTAGTGGTTTTCATATTTAGATATTGATCTTTTACTCGTTTTTTCTCCTTTTCTTTCTATAAAGTATTTTGATACCCAAAATTCTTGGAAAGCTGCCACATCCCCTTAAAACTTTCAGTGGAGTGTCCTTGTTTGTTGATTTATCACTTTATTGATTGTAAAGGATTGAATGGTGTATATGTTGGGCTGTTGAGATGGAAGAAGCCTAGTCTCCATTCCACTTTGCGTCTTCTCTGTAGCAGCTACTTCGCCTCGTTAGAGTTTATTTTTTATGGTCTGATCTCTCCCCTCTTTAAATTGATAGGTCATCAATTTCATTATTAAAATAAGATTTCAAATATTATATTTTGCTCAAAGTTATGTAAATTATGAATTGAATTTATCAATTTTTTTTTCTATTTTTAGTCCAGTTACTACTACATAAAAATAGAAATGAAATAAAAATAGATTCTGTATACTATTATAGAGGGGAGCTTTGAAAAACAAATGTTTACTGAGCATCTGTGAAATTTGGGAAATGAATAAAGGTGCTACCATGCATCTTCATTCTTTTTCAGTGTGTTGGAGGCTAAACTTAACATTCCATTAGTTTACAGTGAAAGATGATTAGTGAAGAATCACTAATACAAACTGTTTTAGAAGTTATTTTCTTTTGTTATTGCAGGCACTCCAGAGAACATTCAAAGGGATTGATAATCTTGAGAACCTGATAAAACGAGTTAAGGATGACCTGGTTAAAATGGAAGCAGCAGTAAGTCAAGCGGAAACGGATTTGAATCCAAGCCATGGGTTTACAATCAGGCCCTTATTTTTTGTAAGTTCCCTTTAGAATTCAAAGTTTAGCTCATTATTCATCATCTAAGAATGACAAAAAGAAAATCATTTTTGAATAGATGAGCTTGTGTAGTACAAAGTTATTTCTAATGAGGTTCGAAAGAACTTAATTTCATCCTCAAATTAGAGAAATATGTTATACAGTATATCATTTATACTATCCTGCTCATCATTTCATTGAGTTATAGAAATGGTTTTGTATTATTTAATTTTCTCTTGTAAGCCTAATTTTTGGTGCATATATATACTGTATATGAGAATGGAGTATGCAATGGAAAATTAGATATCATTGGAAGGAGAAAGGATTAATGAGGTAGAATCATTTTAAGTATTTAGGAACTAAGATCTCCAATACAGGGTCTTTAGAATTAGAGTTTAGTAAAAGATTGCAAAAGCAAAATAGACAATGACTAGGTTAAGTAAAACTTGGAAATCAAATCGCCTGAAATTACATACAGTATAAAAATCACATTATATATCAGTATATTGAGATCGGTGTTACTCTATGGACATGAGTCATGGTATGACAATGAAACAATCTCCAATAGATTTAGTAGATTTGAGAACAATGCCCTCAGAAGGATATTGGGAGTTAAATGGCAGGACAGGATTAGAAATGAAACTATAAGAGAGATTACTTGAGTGCCGTATGTGAATGAGATCATGATGAGGGGTAGATGGAGATGGTTTTGGCATACTCTTCACACTCCCCAAGAGAGATTAGTTCACCAAATGTTCAGCTGGGCTCCACAAGGCACTAGGCGAGTTGTAATACCCAGACCTACATGACTGAGGACTATGAAGCACAATGTAGGGATAATGAATGGAGAAGTATTGAATTAAAAGCTCAAGATAGAGACGACTGGCGAAATCTAACAGAGGCCCTTTGCGTCAATATGCATAGGAGGAGATGATGATTTATATATATATATATATATATATATATATATATATATATATATATATATATATATATATATATATATATATATATATATACATATATATATGTGTGTGTGTGTGTGTGTGTGTGGTGGCAGGAATTCTTTTGTTTTCCGTGAAAATATATCTTTCTGCATTACAGGTAGTAGGTTGGCAAGAACACCAGCCACCTGTCGAGATACTATTGCTAGAGAGTTATGGGTTCTTTTGACTGGCCAGATAGTACTACATTGGGTCCTTCTCTCTGGTTACGTCTCATTTTCCCTTTGCCTACACACATACTGAATAGTCTGGCCTATTCTTTACATATTCTCCTTTGTCCACATACACCTGACAATACAGACTACCAAACAATTCTTCTTCACTCAAGGGGTTACTACACTGTAATTATTCAGTGGCTACTTTCCTCTTGGTAAGGGTAAAAGAGACTATTTAGTTATGGTAAGCAGCTCTTCTAGGAGAAGGACACTTCAAAATCAAACCATTGTTCTCTAGTCTTGGGTAGTGCAATAGCCTGTGTACCATGGTCTTCCACTGTCTTGGGTTGGCGTTCTCTTGCTTGAGGGTACACTCGAGCACATTCTATCTTATTTCTCTTCCTCTTGTTTTGTTCAGGTTTTTTTAGTTTTATAGATATTTATTTTAATGTTACCTTTCTTAGTATATTTTATGTCCTTTTTTCCTTTCCTTGCTGGGCTATTTTCCCTGTTGGAGCCCCTAGGCTTATAGCATCCTACTTTTCAACTAATGTTGTAGCTTAGCAAGTGATAATAGTAATACAGTAATAGGGTTTGTATTGAAATTTGAATATATATTGCAATATGCTATTTGAATATATTGATGTATCATTGCAATATTCTATTTTGAAATGTTTTGGGAAGTTCTTCATTATAAATCAATATCTCTCTCTCTCTTTTCAGAGAAGGGAGACAAACTTACCTGCAATGAATCCTTCATCCCCAAAGAACTTTGAGCCTCCAAAAATATTTCAGACTGATGATTACTTTTTCTCTTCCGACTCAAAGGCTGAGTCATGTTCTTCAGTGTTAAATCCTTCTAGTAAGATTTAATCAGTATTATGATTTGGTATGTTTGATCATTATTGACTTCTTAGTAATATTAGTATACTTTTTATATCTTATGAATATCACACTTGAAAGCTAAAAGGATTCAGGCTAAAATGAAACATATCAGTGAAGCAGGATATTTTGGATATTGATTTATAAAAGCATAATTCTCTAGGAATAGCAAGTTTCCTGACTTTTAGCAACTATACTTTATTGCTTGCTCACTATTATGTAATTATTGTCAATCCAGCATTGCAAAGATGCTGAGACTCACATGACTGTTATTATGTTGCTGTGATAATGGAAATCTTTTCCATATTTTCTTGAATTGTTGGGCCATTTATTTTTGTGTAATGTGCTCTCGTTAATTATGAATTTTTGGATCGCAAATTTATATATTTTCTACAATATAAGCTAGAGAATCGGTAGCAGAGTTTTCCACAGGAAGCCTAAAGCAGAAGTTTTTGTAAATAAGAATTGCATTTTTCAATGTCTACAAAGCAAAGATAATTTTTATGATACACGTGCAAATTTCATTATTGGTGTTCAGATGACAGAAAGATTTTCCTTGAATTTTAATATTAGGAGTATTAATAAATGTTTAAAATTTACTTGAGCTCCAACTACTAAGTTCTGTCCAATGTTATTGATAGATGTGGCAATTGGGAAGCAAGGTTGTTAAGCCTGGGGATTAGGCATATTCAAGTAGGTAAAGTTTTGGCCAACTGTTTAGGGTGGTAACTTTTCTCGATATCAGTTACATGCTCTTACAAAATTGCATATATAGTAACTTAAACAAGTGGGTATTTAGGTAAAGTTTTGGTCTCTTCACTATTGATATATTTTTCAATATTAAACTTACCCGATAATCATGTAGCTGTCAACTCCGTTGCCCGACAGAATTCTATGGAGGGATACGCCAGCTATCACAATACTAGAAGGGGGTGTATTTACCAGCGCCACCTGTGGCCAGGTACTCAAGTACTTCTTGTTGACACCTCCTCAATTATTCCTCTGTCGTGCTTCCGGCAAGACGTTCTGGGATACGCTTATGTTCTTGGAGTATTTTCACGACTTTGGTGAAGTATTTCTCTTTGATTTCGGCTGTCGCTTTACTGGAAACTTCTATATTAGCTTAGTTAGCTTTTGGAATTAATTTGATTAATTATGGTGACGAAGAGAGTATGAACTCTCGTTCACCTTTCAATGGCCGACCCTTCCCTTAGACGGAAGTGTTGGTGTCTAAGAGAGTATAGACTCTCTTTCTTAATTTTGCTTAACAAAAGTTATAGATTTATTTTATATCTCTCCGCCTCTTATAGGCCTCTTCGATTAACTTCCTTTTATTATAAACTTATTAAAATTAATTTTTATATTTGTTTATATTCGACCTTCCTAATAGTAGGCGGTCTTTTCTTGGTACCGAAGTTAATTAACATTGAGCCCGTCATTTCGGTTTTACCTGTTAACATATTATGCTATTTCCGCCACAGAGTTTGAAAGAATTTCTTTGATAGTCTCGTACTTTTTCAAAGTTGAACTAACGTTTTGTTTTGTCTCTGCAGTTGTTGACGTTCAGAACGTTCAACTTGCACTCTATCGTTACGATAGAGAAAGAATGTTCACGGTTTCACGTTGCAGTAAGAGTAACCGTGTCTAGCGTTTTGTTCATTCTTTCTTAACTTAATGGTTTTGATCCTAATAAAGGAACTTTTCATTTTGGGAAATATTTCAGTTTTTTCCTTTAACAATAATATGTTTTAACGATATATATGATTGGGCTCTTCTCTCAGGCTCTAAGTCAAGAGAGAGAGAGAGAGAGAGAGAGATAGAGACGGAGGGAGAGAAATAGGATAAACGTTTCATTCAAGCCTGCCAGGCGTACGAGTAACGTCGTTATCGTTTTTGCTCTTCTCCCTAGTCTCTTTAGGGGAAGAAACTAAACGTTTCTAGAGTGATCTAGTGTTTAGTCTCTTTCCAGCCACTGAATTATCTTTCATTAGATTTTTCTGTTACATTGTAATTCTGTTTTCGCAATTACTAACTTTTGAGAAAGGATAGAATTGCGTGTTTCAGGTACAAACCACTTAAAGTTTCGAGTTCAGTGAAATAAGTGCAAACAGAAATCAAAGTGATAAGTGATTAGCGCAAAGTATGTCAGTGTTGTGCGTGAGGGTACTTCTGTGCGCGCCAGTCGTCCTCCCAGTCCGGGACCTCTTGCAAGCTCCCAAGCCCAGGGGAGAAGCAATGTCGAAGGGCATAAGGGTTCAGCAGGCCTTGATCGGCGCACAGAAGTATCCTCGGTGGTTGTGGGCGTGTCTTACCGAGACCGTCACTCCCACCCGCAGACGATTGAGCCCTTATTTTGCTCGTCTGCAGAAGAGATTTAGGGGAGAAAATAAAGGCAGAGTAACGCTGGTCTCAGGTCTCAAGACCTCTTAAACGTAAAGTCCAGACCTATGCCAGACGTACGAAGTTAAAGTTCAACAACCCGGATGCAGTCATTGGGTTAGCTCTGACTCTCCTCAGTCATCAGTTGAATGCACTCCGCCTAAGAGGAGTAAGGTTCTGCCGCAACAGATCTCTGCTGTTAAGGCTTTACCTCAGCAGACCTTAGTGTCTGCCGACCCCAAGTTGACTCTACTGCAGTCCATGCAGTCACAAATTTCGGTCTTGATGCGTGAGTGTCGGGCTGAGAGTGTTGCGCCTCCGCCTCCGCCTACACTCCCTCCGCCTACGCTCGCTCCGCCTGATCGCAGTACCACCTGCCAGGCGTACGATGTTGTGGACTCTACTACAGTCCATGCAAGCACAGCTTTCGGACTTGATGCGTGAGTGTCGGGCTGAGAGTGTTGCTCCTCCGCCTCCGCCTACACTCCCTCCGCCTACGCTCGCTCCGCCTGATCGCAGTACCACCTGCCAGGCGTACGATGTTGAGCCACGTGCTGAGTTTACTGTTCCCAGTGGTGTTCAGCCTCCGCCTTCCTTAAGGCAACCTTTACAATGGGATCAGGAGGATTATACCTCTCTTCCTCCGCCTCCACTTGCTGCTCCACCAGTGATGCAACACTCGGTTGAGGTACAACAACCTCTCCCGTCCATGAGTCAGTCTCCTCAGCTCTCGCTGCAGCGAGCTCAACCCTCCACAAGGCAAGCACCACAACACCTTAGCCTTGCGCCTCAGGAGCCTCAGCTTGCGAGACATTTACCTTGTTCTGCGCAGCCTCTTCCTCATCGCGCTCCGCTCACACCACAGGAACTGGAACTTGCTACTCCGCTTCCGCCAACCGCTCAGCAAGCGCAACCCTTGGGTTCAACCACTCATGCTAGGAGTCAGCCTCCTCCACCCATGCGCCTTCCTTCTGCTTGTCTTTTATTCAGCCTTTGCAGACTGAGCCTCAGGTGTTCCCTCAACAGAGTCTTGAAGAGGAAACCACAACTATTGTTGTTCCAGCTCGTTCTGACTCTGCTGTTCAGCATACCTTACCTCCATTTTCAAACCATATGATAATGGAGGTTATTTGTTTTTCTTATAAAAATATATTTGTATTCCTTGCAATATATTTTTAACAAGATAGCAAAATATGGCAAAAATATGAATCATGAGTTATGAATGTAAGGTAAATATTATGTTGATATTAAAACCCCATGCAAGCATGCATAAAGCACTCTAGCACTGGTCATGGAATTTCTGAGAAATGTTAAACGCCATGCACACGCTCTGCTTTCCTTACAGCAGGCTCTGCTTACAGCAGGCTCTGCTTACAGCAGGCTCTGCTTACTACATGCTCTGCATACAGCATGCTCTGCATACAGCATGCTCTGCATACAACATGCTCTGCATACAGCATGCTCTGCATTCAGCATGCTCTGCATACAACATGCTCTGCATACAGCATGCTCTGCATACAACATGCTCTACATACAGCATGCTCTGCAGACAGCATACTCTGCATACATCATGCTCTGCATACCTTACCGCATGCTTCTCAGTCACACATCTTTGGTTGTTGCCAACTCACTAGACTGTCAAGCAGTTTCATAACGTTGCCTTCTAGTCTGCTGCTTTTGCACCAGTGAACCCTCACTGAGAGAACTTAGCTTTTCTAGGATATGGTCCCTGTAGATGAGAAAGTTCTTTTCTCCCTCCTTCTGATATTCCCTTGAGGACTCTGTTATTTGGAGGGAGCCTTTAGCTGCATAACCTCTTATGGACTTTTATTTAAGCATATCATGCTTCCAGGGAAGGTAATGGTTCCACTTCAGTCGCTAATCCCGTCTGTTACCACACCTGCTCCCATAGACCTTGAGCTGTGTTGCATGACATGCAGTCCAAGCTTAGTCCTTGTTAGAGGATTTTTTGTTTACGGAGTCAATGTGTCACGGGGAAGACGTTCAACAACCAACAGAAGTGACTTGTTGTGACGCAGTGCGGCAACCTCAGCAACCCGATAAGGAGTTGTCTGTACGACCCAGACAGTCTAGACAGATTCGGGTTGTCACTGTACTTCCTCGCTTGCCCATGATTGACAGTTCACAGACTGTGCAGCAGTATCATGATCTTGTGTCCAGCTCCGTCAGACGACTGGCTTTTAAGAGCTCCCACAAGTCGTCGCTGTCTGGAGATTTTCAAATGGACTATGGATCTGACCAAGGAACTGGGCCTCCTGGTCAATTTTGAGGAGTCTCAGCTCGTTCCATCCCAGACCATTGTCTCCTTGGGTATGGATCTTCAGAGTCGAGCTTTTCGGACTTTTCCGTCGGCCCCAAGGATCTTCCAAGCCCTAGAATGCATCCAGAGCATGCTGAGAAGGAACCGATGCTCAGTCAGGTAGTGGATGAGTCTAACAGGGACACTTTCATCGCTGGCCCTGTTCATCGTGTTAGGGAGACTCCACCTCCCCCCCTTCAGTATCATCTAGCTGCTCACTGGATAAAGGACATGACGCTAGAGACGGTCTCAGTTCCTGTTTCCGAAGAGAGGAGGTCTTCTCTCGCGTGGTGTAAGAACAGCTTTCTTCTCAAGGAAGTCTACCTTTGGCTGTTCAGAAACACGACCGCCGTCTCCTCTCGGACGCTTCAGACACGGGCTGGGGTGCGACTTTGGACGGACAAGAATGCTCGGGAACATGGAATCAGGAGCAAAGGACACTTCACATCATTTGCAAGAAGTTGTTGGTGGTTATTCTGGCCTTGATAAACTTCAAGTCCCTCCAGCTTAACAAAGTGGTGGAGGTGGACTCTGACAACACCACAGCCCTGGCTTACATCTTCAAGCAGGGAGGGACTCTTTCGTGGAAGTTGTTCTAGATCGCAAGGGACCTACTCATCTGGTCTTAAGATCGAAAGCTAACTGGTAACGAGGTTCATTCAGGGCGGTATGAATGTCATGGCAGATCACCTCAGACGGAAGGGTCAGGTCATCCCCACAGAGTGGACCCTTCTCAAGAATGTTTGCAACAGACTTTGGGCCCTGTGGGGTCAGCCAACCATAGATCTGTTCACTACCTCGGTAACCTAGAGACTCCTGTTGTATTGTTCTCCGATTCCAGACCCAGCAGCAGTTCACGTGGATGCTTTTCTGCTGGATTGGTTCCATCTCGACCTGTATGCATTCCCGCCGTTCAAGATTGTCAACAGGGTACTTCAGAAGTTCTCCTCTCACAAAGGGACACGGCTGACGTTGGTTGGCTCCGCTCTGGTCTGCAAGAGAATGGTTCTTAGAGGTACTGCAATGGCTGGTCGACATTCCCAGGACTCTTCCTCTAGGAGTGAACCTTCTAAGTCTACCTCACGTAAAGAAGGTACACCCAATCCTCCACGCTCTTCGTCTGACTGCCTTCAGACTTTCGAAAGACTCTCAAGAGCTAGGGGCTTTTCGAAGGAGGCAGCCAGAGCGATTGCCAAAGCAAGGAGAACATCCACTCTCAGAATCTATCAGTCTCAAGGGGAAGTCTTCCGTAGCTGGTACAAGACCAATGCAGTTTCCTCAACCAGTACCACTGTAACCCAGATTGCTGACTTCCTGTTATATCTAAGGAAAGTAAGATCCCTTTCAGCTCCTACGATCAAGGGTTACAGAAGTATGTTGGCAGCGGTTTTCCGCCACAGAGGCTTGGATCTTTCCACCAACAAAGATCTACAGGACCTCCCTAGGTCTTTTGAGACCTCAAAGGAACGTCGGTTGTCCACTCCAGGCTGGAATCTAGACGTGGTCCTAAGGTTCCTTATGTCATCAAGATTTGAACCTCTCCAATCAGCCTCTTTTTAGGACCTCACATTAAAAACTCTTTTCCTCGTGTGCTTGACAACAGCTAAAAGAGTAAGTGAGATCCACGCCTTCAGCAGGATCATTGTTTTCACATCTGAAACGGCTACATGTTCCTTGCAGCTCGGTTTTTGCTAAACGAGCTTCCTTCACGTCCTTGGCCTAAGTCGTTCGAGATCCCAAGCCTGTCCAACTTGGTGGGGAATGATCTGAAGAGAGTACTTTGCCCAGTTAGAGCTCTTAGGTACTATCTAAAAAGGTCTTAACCTTTACAAGGACAATCAGAAGCCTTATAGTGTGCTATCAAGAAACCTTCTTTTCCAAGTTCTAAGAACTCAGTTTCTTACTATTCAGGCTTCTGATTAGAGAAACACATTCTCATCTGAAGGAAGAAGACCTTGCTTTGCTGAAGGTAAGGACACATGAAGTGGGAGCTGTGGCTACTTCAGTGGTCTTCAAACAGAACCATTCTCTGCAGAGTGTTATGGATGCAACCTATTGGAGAAGCAAGTCAGTGTTCGCATCATTCTATCTCAAAGATGTCCAGTCTCTTTACGAGTACTGCTACACCCTGGGATCATTCGTAGCAACGAATCCAGTAGTAGGCGAGGGCTCAGCCACTACATTCCCATAATCCCATAACCTTTTAACCTTTCTCTTGAATACTTTTTACGGGTTGTACGGTCGGCTAAGAAGCCTTCCACATCCTTGTTGATTTGGCGGGTGGTCAATTCTTTCTTGAGAAGCGCCGAGGTTAAAGGTTGTGATGAGGTCCTTTAGTATGGGTTGCAGCCCTGTATACTTTAGCACCTTTGAGTTGATTCAGCCTCCCAAGAGGAACGCTGCGCTCAGTAAGGAAGACGATCTTATTAAAGGCAGAGTAACGGTTCAAGTCGACTTCCTTACCAGGTACTTATTATTTCATTGTTATTGTGGATAACTGATTATATGAAATACGGGATACTTAGCTATCCTTTAGTCTTGTACACTGGTTTTTCACCCACCCCCCTGGGTGTGAATCAGCTACATGATTATCGGGTAAGTTTAATATTGAAAAATGTTATTTTTATTAGTAAAATAAATTTTTGAATATACTTACCCGATAATCATGATTTAATCGACCCTCCCTTCCTCCCCATAGAGAACCAGTGGACCGAGGAATAATTGAGGAGGTGTCAACAAGAAGTACTTGAGTACCTGGCCACAGGTGGCGCTGGTAAATACACCCCCTTCTAGTATTGTGATAGCTGGCGTATCCCTCCATAGAATTCTGTCGGGCAACGGAGTTGACAGCTACATGATTATCGGGTAAGTATATTCAAAAATTTATTTTACTAATAAAAATAACATTTTTAGGCAGTAGAAACTATGCAAACTTATTAGATTTCATGATTTAATAGAGTCTTGAGTGATGTTCATAATTTGGAGTAATTTTGATCGTCATTAGTTAGGTTAGAAAAAATTATGGCTATCCTATAATTACTGTCACATAAAAAGATTTTGTACCCTCCAAAGTTTGAAAAAAACTATTATTATTATTATTATTATTATATTGTTATCATTATTATTATTATGACTAGCTAAGCTACAACCATAGTTGGAAAAGCAGGATGCTATAAGCATAAAGGCTTCAACATTGAAAAATAGCCCAGTGAGGAAAGGAAATAAATAAACTATATGATAATTAATGAACAATTGAAATAAATTTTTAAGAACAGTAATAACATCAAAACAGATCTTTCATATATAAGATATAAAAAAAGAGACTCAATGTCAGCTTGTTCAACATATAAACATTTGCTGCAAGTTTGAACTTTTGAAGTTCTACCGATTAAACCCAATTAGGAAGATCATTCCACAACTTGGTCATAGCTGGAATAAAACATCTAGAATACTGTACAGTATAGTATAGAGCCTCATGATGGAGAAGGCATGACTATTAGAATTAACTGCATACCTATTATTATAAACAGGATGTTAATGTATGGGAATATTTGAATGTAAAAGATAGTCACAGTGATGAAAAATCTTATGCAACATGCATAACGAACTAATTAAACAACAATGTCAGAGATTAAGTTAATAGACTGTAAGTTCCTGTCCAACAAATTAAGATGAGAATCAGCAGCTTTACACCGGACAGAACAATACTCAAAACAAGGTCGACCAAATGAATTAGAACAATTCTTGAGAATCTTGCAAGACATTTTTTTAAATTGATTTACTTCCATAATTTATCATCACTAGATAGTCTAAACTCTAAAGGGATGACAAATTAATTGGTCACTATGGCATATTAAATATACTGTACGAGTGTACTCAAATATAAAAAAAAATTGATAGTTGTGGGCTGATGGTTTTAAGATGCTAGAGAATGTGCTCATGACACTGCCTAAAAGAATACTAGTTTTTATGATCTGAAAGATGTGATGTAGATTATCTGGATATTCAAACATTAAGGTGTTAAATGTTTAAAAATTAAAAAGACGGATATCCACATTACCCTTTTTAGGCGATACATTAAATGACAGATTTCTTCATTTCAACTCTGATTGTGCATTAAAGTTATTATTAAGAAATCTTGACTAAAGATCAGTTAAATGGCAGGACAGGATTAGAAAGGAAACTATAAGAGAGATTACTCAAGTGCCATATTTGCACGAGATCATGATGAAAGGTAGATGGAGATGGGCTGGGCATGTTATTCACCCTCCCCAAAAGAGATTGGTTCACCAAATGTTTAATTGGCTCCACAAGGCACTAGAAGAGTTGGAAGACCCATGCCTACTTGGCTGATGACTATGAAATGTGAAGTAGGAGATAATGAATGGAGAGGTATTGAAATAAAAGCTCAAGATAGGCGACGACAGGCAAAATCTAACTAAGACCCTTTGCGTCAATAAGTGTAGGAGATGGTGATGAAAGATCATGCAAGTTTTAGGGTAGTTCCTTGACTTAGGAATGGAGCTGGATGTATTTATTTGCCTGTAGTGATGCTTTTCTGATTTTTGACTGCGCTGTGTTAAACTCTGCCTTAGATTTGGGATTTGTAATTTTTTATATGCTTGTTAACTGCATACAATGCTTAATCATGTACATTGTAAATATAATGGTATCAGTAAATATCTTTGCAATTATCACTTTTCCTACATGCAGGTATTATCTTTTTGTACATTTTACCCCAGAATATAGTAATTTAGGTATAGTGCGGTAAGTACAGTACCATAATGTATCCGTCATTTATTTTTCAATATTTAACTTAGCCGGTGATTATATAGCTGCAACTCTGTTGCCCGACAGACAACTCTACGGTAAAAACTCGCCAGCGATCGCTACACAGGTTGCGGGTGTGCCCAACAGCGCCATCTGTCGTCCAGATACCCAGTACTCAATGTAAACAAAGACTCAATTTTCTCTCTGTCGAGCTATCGACAAGACGTACTTACTCGCTGTTGCTAAACTGGAGTTTTTTCACAACTAATTGGTGAAGTACTTTATTCTAGTTTTGAGCTTTCGCTATGCAGGTGTTTTATCTTCATCTTAAATCTTGAACTCGTTTTGGATAGATTTAATTATGGTGACAAAGAGAGTATGGACTTTCTTTCACTTTTAAATGGCCGACCCTTCCCTTAGACGGAAGTGTGTTTAGGCTTTTAGTAATTATCTTATCACGTTATAGATTTTCCTCTATATATTTTATATCTCTCCGCCTTTATTAGGCCTCTTTGATTAACTTTCCATTTATTATAAACATATAAAAATAATTTTAATGTTTTGTTTATATAGACCTTTCCTGAGAGTAGGCGGTCCTAACTTGGAAACCGAAGTTAATCAACGTTGAGCCCTTTATATCGTAATTAGCTTTTAAAGAGCTAAGGATTTAAAACTTTTTAAATGTAATATATTATGAAAGAATTTCTTTGATAGTCTTCGTACTGTTTTCAAAGATGAACTAACGTTTAGTTTATTTATGCTACGCAGTTGTTGACGTTCAGGATGTTCAACATGCGCTCTATCGTTACGATAGAGAGAGAGTGTATCACGGTTTCACTTTGCAGTAAGAGTAAATCGATTCTGACGTTTTGTTCATTCTTTCTTAGCTTAAATGTTTTAAATTCTATTTTAAAGGAACTTTTTATTTGAAAAACCTTTCAGTTTTTTCCTTTAGTCAAATAACATGTTTTTTTGACGAAATATAATTGGGCTTTTCTCTTAGGTGCGAAATCAAGAGAGAAAGAGAGAGAGAGATAGAGACGGAGGGAGAGAGAGGAGAGAAAACGTTCCGTTCAAGCGGGTAACGTTGTGCTCGAGTTACTCTCGTCCCTAGTCGCTGTACGGGGAGGAAGGATAAAACGTTTTTAGTTTTTTATTCTCGTCCCCAGGCTATGTGCGGTGAGATTGAAAACGTAGTTATATGAACTAGTGTTTAGTCTCTTTCCCAGCCACTGATTTTTTTATCTTAAAATATGTTTTCTGTTTTTTGCTGGTATTAATGAGCTTGCATTATACGACTGATTTCGCAATTACTACCTTTTAATGAAGGGTAGAATTGCGTGTTTCAGGTAGAAATCAGTAAAAGTTTCGATTTCATTGAAATAAGTGCAAAACAGAAAATCGAAGTGATAAAGTGATATGCGCAAAGTGTTACAGTGTTGCGTCCGAGGGTTCGTCTGTTCGTGCCTGTCGTTCACCTAGTCCGGGACCTCTTGCATGCTCCCAAGCCCAGGGGAGAAGTAATGTCAAACGACTTATGGGTTCGAGAGGCCTTGATCAACGAACAGACGTTTTCCCTCTATGGTATCGGGTGTATCTTACCAAGATCTCCCCTACCATAAGACGAGAGAGACGTTGTTTCTCCTCGTCATCCGAAGGCTTTTCGCATAAGAAACCTGTCACAAGGTTTCGAAGCCCTTAAGCGAAAGTCAGTCCTTTCAGGACAGGTCCAGCGTCCTGGTTACAACCATTAGGACAGCTCTGACCCTATGCAGTCATCGGATAACTGCTCGCCGCCTAACAAAAGCGTAACACAGACTCCGAGAGTCTTTTTTTGTTGGCAAAGTGTTGCGGTCACAGACGTTACCCTCGTCTCTTACCACAACCATTTCCGTTGATCCTTAATGGGTTGTATGGCAAGACATGCAGTATATGCTTGCCTCCCTTATGGAAGACTATTCTGCCGATTAGTCCGTTGAGTCTAGCCGTTTATCTCATCGATATCCTGGCTTTCAGCCAACCTAACGTTCCTTTGTGCTTACTGTTGACGTTGGCGTAGCTTAGTCACGTCAGTCAGGTTGTTTAGAACCACACTCGATGCGGTCTCGTGTGGATTTTCAGCCGCATTTGGACGTTAGGCCACTTGCTGATGCTCCTGTTGACGTTCAAGACGTTCACTAACAATCGGAGTTGACTTGTTTTGACGCTGTGCGTCAACCTCCGCATTCTCGAATTGTTTTGACTGCTCAGTCTAGGCAGTCAAAGCAGTCTCGAGTGGACGCTGTGCGTCCTCACGCACCTGTTGTGGTTGACAGTTCAGTTGTTGACAGTTCACAGACTGTCAAGCAGTTACATGACGTTGCGTTCTGGTCCGCTACTAATGCACCAGTGAGTGTGGACTCTGCTTGTAAAGCATTGCCACCACGGTAGGTCTCTCCCTTGCTTGGGACTCAGCTTTTATCGGACAAGGTTCCTGTAGTTGAGGAAGTTGCTGTTCCCCCTCCTACTGATATTCCCTTGAAGACTCTGTCAGATGGAGAGGAGCCTAAAGCTGCTTAGCCTCCTATGGACTTTAATTAAATCATGATGATTTTTTTAAGGATCTTTGTCCGGATCTTTTTGTAACTGCTGCTCCTCGTTCGCCTAAACGTCAGAGCTTACACTAGGCCTAGCTACTTCGAAGCCGTTGTTTTTAAGCTAGTGCTCTCTCGCTCTCCTAGAGAGCTTTACGTTGGCTAGGCGACTGGTTTTTCACCAGGAGGAGTTTGGGGATACAGCCTTTGCTTTCCCTTCTTTTAAACTGGTTTATAGAGCGAGAGTCTGATATGACACGAGAGAAGTTCTCGGCTTGGGAGTTCATGCCTCTGCCCAGATAGACTTCTCAATTCTCGTAGACTCTCCCTGGCGCCTGGCCAGGAGACGCTCCAAGTTGTTTACATGTCAACTTCACAGCTGTTTTCGAGCCTTTGAAGTTTTGCTGTACAATTATGTCATGCATAACAAGGCTTTCAGGGATGGTAAGCGGTACCGCCTCAGTCGCTAACCCCGTCTGTTGCCACACCTGCTCCCGTAGACCCTAAATGGGCTTTGCTGCAAGACATGTAGTCCAAGCTTGCGTCCTTGATAGAGGACTTTAATGCGGAGAAGGTTGCTACCGAACCTTCTGGCCAACAACCTTCCAACCGGTCGGTTGTGCGCCCTGTTGACGCTGAGGTAACCTACTCGCGTCTGCCAGTTGAGGTGGTTCCTCCACCGATGCGACCCAGTGTGGGTTGCCAGCCGCACGTTGACGTTAAGCGACGCTCGGAGGTGGTTGTTGACGTTCAGGACGTTCAACAACCAGCAGAGGTGACTTGTTTTGACGCAGTGCGTCAACCTCAGCAACCCGGTAGGGTGTTGACTGCACAACCCAGACGGTCTAGACAGTCTCGGGTTGACGCTGTGCTTCCTCGCGCACCCATGGTTGTTGACAGTTCACAGACTGTGCAGCAGTTCCATGATGTTGCGTCCGGCTCCGTCACGCATCCACCAGTGCGACCGGACTCAGCGAGCCAGACATTGCCCACTCCGTTGCCGTTTCCTCATCAGTTTTCGGATGAGGAACCCTCTGATGAGGACGTTGCTGAACAACAAGACGATCAGCCCCCAGAATAAATCAAGCCCTGCTATCCATCCAGAAGATGCTGAAGAAGGAACGCTCCTCAGTCAGGCTGTGGATGAGTCTGGTAGGGACGCTGTCATCCGTGGAACAATTTGTGTCACTAGGAAGACTACACCTCCGTCCTCTTCAATACCATCTAGCTTTTCACTGGAAAAAGGACAAGACGCTAGAAGCGGTCTCGATCCCGGTTTCCGAAAAGATAAAGTCTTGTCTGACTTGGTGGAAGGACAATATCAACCTAAGAGAGGGTCTTCCCCTGGCTGTTCAGACTCCCAACCACGTTCTCTTCTCGGACGCATCGGACGTGGGCTGGGGCGCGACACTAGACGGTCGGGAATGCTCAGGACTGTGGAACTCGAGTCAGAGGAGCATGCATATCAACTGCAAGGAGCTGTTGGCAGTGCATCTGGCCTTGAAAAGCTTCAAGTCTCTCCTTCGAGGCAAAGTGGTGGAAGTTAACTCGGACATCACCACGGCCTTGGCGTACATCTCGAAACAAGGAGGTACCCATTCACTGACGTTTTACGAGATCGCAAGGGACCTGCTCATCTGGTCAAAAGGTCAAGACATCTCCCTAGTAACGAGGTTCATCCAAGGCGACTTGAACGTCATAGCAGATTGTCTCAGTCGGAAAGGACAAGTAATTCCAACCGAATGGACCCTCCACAAGGATGTGTGCAAGAGACTTTGGGCCACTTGGGGTAAAACCATCCATAGATCTCTTTGCAACCTCGCTGACCAAGAGGCTTCCAATCTATTGCTCTCCAGTCCCGGACCCAGCAGCAATACATATAGATGCTTTCCTCCTAGATTGGTCACATCTGGATCTCCACGCATTCCCACCGTTCAAGATTGTCAACAAGGTACTGCAGAAGTTCGCCTCTCACGAAGGGACAAGGTTGACGTTAGTTGCTTCCCTCTGGCCCGCGAGAGAATGGTTCACCGAGATACTTTGATGGTTAGTAGACGTTCCCAGTAGTCTTCCTCTAAGGGTAGACCTTCTACGTCAGCCATACGTAAAGAAGGTACTTCAAAGCCTCCACGCTCTTCGTCTGACTGCCTTCAGACTATCGAAAGACTCTCGAGAGCTAGAGGGTTTTCGAAGGAAGCAGCCAGTGCGATTGCTAGAGCAAGGAGAGCTTCTTCCATTAGAGTCTACCAATCGAAGTGGGAAGTCTTCCGAGACTGGTGCAAGTCAGTTTCTGTATCCTCGACCAGTACCTCTGTAGCTCAAATAGCTGTTTTTCTCTTATACCTGAGAAAAGGACGATCCCTTTCAGCTCCCACTATTAAGGGCTACAGAAGCATGTTGGCATCGGTCTTCCGGCATAGAGGCTTAGATCTTTCCAAACATAAAGATCTGCAAGACCTCCTTCAGTCTTTTGAGACCACCAAGGAGCGTCGTTTGGCTACCCCTGGATGGAATTTAGACGTGGTACTAAGATTCTTCATGTCAGACAGGTTGGAGCCGTTACAATCAGCCTCCCTGAAAGATCTCACTCTTAAGACTCTTTTCCTGGTATGCTTAGCCTCGGCTAAAAGAGTCAGTGAGATTCATGCCTTCAGCAAGAACATAGGATTTTCGTCAGAAAAAGCCACTTGTTCGCTACAACTTGGTTTTCTAGCCAAAAATGAGCTGCCTTCTCGGCCTTTGCCTAAATCTTTCGATATCCCCAGCTTATCGGAGATCATAGGCAATGAACTAGAAAGAGTCTTATGCCCTGTTAGAGCTCTTAAGTTCTATTTAAAGCGTACTAAACCTTTACAAGGCCAATCTGAAGCTTTATGGTGTTCAGTTAAGAAACCATCCTTGCCTTTGTCAAAGAATGCTTGGTCAGACTTTATCAGATTGTTAATACGAGAAGCTCATTCACATCTGAGTGAGGAAGACCGAACTTTGCTTAAGGTGAAGACGCACGAAGTTAGAGCTGTAACAACTTCCGTGGCCTTTAAGCAAAATATATCTCTGCAAAGTATAATGGACGCAACCTATTGGAGAAGCAAGTCAGTGTTCGCGTCATTTTACTTGAAAGATGTCCAGTCTCTTTACAAGAACTGCTACACACTGGGACCATTCGTAGCAGCGAGTGCAGTAGTGGGTGAGGGCTCAACCACTACAATTCCCTAATTCCATACCCTTTTAATCTTTCTCTTGAAATGTTTTTATTGTTGTTTTCTGGGTTGTCCGGAAGGCTAAGAAGCCTTTCGCATCCTGGTTGATTTGGCGGGTGGTCAAAGTCATTTCTTGAGAGCGCCTAGATTAGGGGTTTTGATGAGGTCCTGTTGTATGGGTTGCAACCCTTGATACTTCAGATCCTAGGGGTCGATCAGCATCCTAAGAGGATCGCGAGGCTCCGTAAGGAAGACGTACTTAAAAGGCAGAGTAATTGTTCAAGTCGACTTCCTTACCAGGTACCTATTTATTTTGTTTTTGTTATTTTGATAACTTCTAAAATGAAATAAAAACTCTTAGCTCATAAAAGTGTAAACATATATTGCTGGTCTCTACCCACCCCCCTGGGTGTGAATCAGCTATATAATCACCGGCTAAGTTAAATATTGAAAAATGTTATTTTGATAATAAAATAAATTTTTGAATATACTTACCCGGTGATTATAAATTAAAGGACCCTCCCTTCCTCCCCAATAGAGACGCAGTGGGACGAGGAGAAAATTGAGTCTTTGTTTACATTGAGTACTGGGTATCTGGACGACAGATGGCGCTGTTGGGCACACCCGCAACCTGTGTAGCGATCACTGGCGAGTTTTTACCGTAGAGTTGTCTGTCGGGCAACAGAGTTGCAGCTATATAATCACCGGGTAAGTATATTCAAAAATTTATTTTATTATCAAAATAACATTTTAACTGGTTCAATATTATTCAATGAAGCATTGGATATTAGAAATAAAACTAGTTTGTTCCGTAACTGGTATACAAAACTACACCATTTATTAAGGGTTATTACTTTTAGCAAAGCTGAAAGAATGAGCTATTAAAATTCTAGCAAGGGTTAACAACCCATTCCGCTAGTTAGCGGGGGTAGGGGTGGGTAGTTTGCTACCGCTCCCCACTCACACGCTGGTGATGTAGCTTAGTATGCTTTTGGCTCGGATGGTGTACGGTCATTGCCGTTCTTCATCCTTCGCATATTATTGGACTGCCATTAATTGCTTTTGTTTGTGCTTTCTCTTTTATTAGTGTGTGTGTTGACGTCTGCGACCATGCGCACTGTACTTGCCCTGGACTCGAACGAAGGTCAGCCTTGCAGAACCTTCATGTCAACCATAGACACAGATCGCCACACCGTTTGTCCCGCCTGCAGAGGTCAATAGTGTGATAGTTGTAAGAGGTGTATCGAGTGTCAGGAGTGGTCTGCCTCTCAGTGCGAAAGGTTTAGGCGACAACGGAAGAAATAGTCAAAGCAGGATACTTCTCCTTCGAAGGTTTCTTTGAAAGGGGTAAAACCCTAGACCTTTTCTTCAAATTCTTGACCTTCTTCCGAAGCTCCTGCTCGTTCAGTCTCCTCTGGGAGACAATCGAGTAGTAGCGTAGACTCTTTAATTTATGGCCAACCCTCGGTCCTCTCCTCCCGGGTAAGGGTAAGGGTAAGCCCTTGACTCCTTTTTTACAGCTGTGATCAACTTTGGGGCTTCTGGGTCTGCCCTACAAGGATTCCTTGTTGCAATTCATCATTCGTGGTGCTAGTGCGTAGCTGTTGTTGACTTCGGAGTTAGATCCTCTGTCATGCATCGACGTTGTAGTGTCTAAGGCGTCTTCTGCGACTGCTGACGCTCCTGCACCTTTAGACTCTCCAGCTGTTGCTGCTGACTCTGTTCCCCCCGTTCCTCTTCATCCTTCGAGGGGGAACTTAGTCTTTCTTCTGTCTATCCTGCGAGTGTTTCTCCTCCTCGGGGGAGTTCACTCGTACAGACTTCTCTGCGAAGGACTGCTGCTTCTAAAGATCAGCTTGCTAATCCCCCGGCCCCTAGAGGGCATCTTCAATGCAGAGCTTTCCCTCCTCTTTGCCCTAGAGGTGGCCCTTCACCATTGGTGAAAAGGAGCCTCTTCGGCTCTTCACCTCATCCTCGTAGCCGTCTCCCACTAAGGAGCCTCTGCTTCAGTCGTCTTCCGGCCCTGGATCTTCTCCTTATGACATTGCCGCTAGTCCTCGAACTTCGGTCCTGGACTCTTTTGTGGATCGTTAACGATCCCCGTCAGTGGATGTTCGCCCTTCCAAAGGGCACATCCCTGTTCCAGTTCAACCTTCATGCTGACCTACTGACCTGCTTTCACCATTCCTGTCTCCTATTCATCATCTACCTCCTCAGGCTGCACCTTTTAGCCCGCGCTCACCAGCATCACGTGAGCGCCCTTCCAGCACTTCAACGCTTTTCAGTGCCTCATCGCTCACCAGTGCTTCAGCGCACTTCAGTGCATCAGCACTCACCTGCTCATCAGCGCATTCTTATGCCCCAGTGATCTCCTGATCACCAGAGCTCTCCAGCGCATTCTCGCTGGTCTAAGGACCAACATTTGCCAGCTCACCTACGCATCTTCTCTCGCCAGCACAACAACGCTCTCCAACTCGTCAGCGCTCCCCTGCGCAGCTGCGCTCTCGTACATGGCGGCGCTCTCATATGCAGCACCGTTCTCCTGTGCATCCCCGCCCTCAAACTCTTAAGTGCTCTCTTGCGCACCAGCGCTCTCCAGCGCTTATGCACTCTACGACTCCACAGTGCTCTCCAGCTCGCCAGCGCTCACCTGTGCATTAGCATTTACCTGCTCACCAGCACTCTCTTGCGCCAAACCTCAGTGCAGATTCTACAGGCTTCAGAACATAAGGAACTTCACAATAGAGATTGTGACAGGTCACAATCGCCCCATTCCCCTCCCCGCAAATGCATTCCAGCACGACCACTGGGGAAAGGGAAAGGAGGTTCCATAGACAGGTTCAGGATTCTAAAGATTCGATCTTCAAAGGCGGACGCGGACGCGGACCCACTCATCGTTAGAGACTCCTCAAAGAGAACCTTCGATCCTTTTCACTTCAGAGGATCTTTACGACAGTGCATAAGTCAGCAAGCAGCCTTTGTTCAGTGCCATGGTCAGACTGCAAGCCTTCGGGCCTGCCATGTCATCTTACTTGTCACTGACCTCCCATCCAATGGCACCAGCAGACCTACCCCGAGGAACCTTGGCTGCTTCTCCGCCTGAAGAGGAAAAGAGGAGGCTCTGACACGATCACATCACCTAGGGTGAAACTAACTCGTGTTAGGCCTTCAAGGCCCATCCTTCCTGTCTCTTCCGTCGAACACTCTCCTACCTCACCTCTGCCGAGGGAGTCGCGCGAAACCCAAACTTTCTCCCTTCCACCTTCAGAGGAAGTTTCTCCTTGCACAGAGAGTTCTCCACCACTGACAAGGTCAGGAGGGACAATCCCATCCGGCCTTTAATGGCTGAGTCCTACCTCCTTCCTCGGAAGGAATCCAAGGACTCAAAGACTCCCAAAGTCCTCTTCAAGGATCTCCAGGCTTACAGGAACCCCTAGTCACTCTAGGGATGCCCGCGACCCACCCCAAGAGGAGCTCTTTGGGGTGGAAGAAGGAAACTTCAGTGCTAGTCCCACTTCGGAAAGAGTCAGAACATGCATTCTGGCAAGTTCTGACTCTTATTAGAGTACTCAACGGGTTAACTGACCCAGAGATACCCCCATGAGAAGGCAAAAACAGTCTTAGACGACTGTCTTTGGCACTCAGAAGCCCTCTAAGACCAGTGCAGCCTTGCCCTGGTCTCCGAGCTCTCCTACTCCCAACGTTCTGACTCTACCGCCAAGCTTCTCCCACCTCCTTGCATCCAGCAGTGGAGGTATTTTGAGATTTTGGATGAGCCAGGTCCAGCTCTTCCTCTCCATCACTCTCTGGAAGAGCTCTCCAAGGGAGTCTCTCCAGTCGTCAGCTCTTGTTCCTCAACCAGGAGAAGGTCTTGAAGTATGCCATGCAGGCTACTTCATGCCTTGATCTGTGGTTAGGGACCCAGGGAATCCTGGTTCGAACAGAAGATTTCTCCAAGGAACCCACCAGGAAAGCGATGGAAACTTTCCTTCTCTCAGGCACACGAACCATTGAGTTTCTCGCCCATCAAGTCTCGAACTTATGGGCAAACACCATTCTGAAACGTCGAGAGGCGGTGTCTGAGAGATTCCATCCGCAGGTCCCAAATGCCGAGATCGCTAGGCTCAGGAACTGCTTTTCAGAGGGATCCTCTCTGTTTGAGCAAAAGGATGTGAAACATACTGCTGAGAGATGAAGGAATTCCCACCAAGACTCCCTCCTCCATAGGTCTTTGACATCCAAGTCCTATAAACCACCAACTCCTTAGCAGTCCCATCCAACGAAGATCATGACGAACAAGACAGCGCCAAAAACGGGAAAGGCACCAAGTCCTCCAGGGGAGGAAAATTTCCTAGAGGGAGTGGCTGAGGCCTCAAACGCTAGGAAAGGCATTCCCCCCCCCCCCCCCACCCCCGCTTTTCCACCCGTGGGGTCATGCCTTCAAGTTGCTGGGACAGGTGGAAGCAATTCGGGACTAAACTCTGAACAATCTCCGTGATTCGTTCACATCTCTCCCTCCACTGATCAGGAATCCAGTGTCAATAGACTCCTTTGCAATGGGATCAGCAAAGGGGCTAGACCTCCGGGCAGAAGTCCAAACCCTGTTGAAGAAGGACGCTCTCCAAGAGGTCCTTGACGAGTCTCCAGACTTTTTCAGTCAACTCTTACTTTTAAGAAATTCGCCTGGAGGCTGGAAGCAAACTCTGTTCGGCATGGAGATGGCAGACACAGTCAGACATGCATTAAGACCACAGGGCTTCATCTGCACACCGGACCTAAAGGACACGTACTTCCAGATCCCAATCCATCCATCTTCAAGGAAGTACTTAAGATTTACCGTAGACAACAGGAAATACCAGTTCAAGATGCTGTGTTTCGGTCTTTCCACAGCACCTCAAGTCTTCACCAGAGTGTTCACCATAGTATCATCTTGGGAGCACAGGATTGGCATCTGTCTCCTCCGTTATCTGGACGACTAGCTAATCCTATTGGACTCAGTGGCAACACTTCTTTAACACCAAGACAAACTTCTGAGGCTTTGCCAAGATCTGGGATCATGGTAAACCTCATGAAGTCCTCCCTGCTTCCTACGCAAACTGGTATACCTAGGCATGATAATAGACACCAACCTTCACAAAGCCTTCCCATCAGACAACAGGATAATGAGGCTGAGAAAGATCGCAAGACACTTTCTCAGATGGGAAGAACTTCTAGCCGAGACGTGGTTACATCTTCTCGGACACCTTTCATCTCTGGCCCGTCTATTTCCGAACAGTTGCCTCAGGATTCGATCTCTCCCAGTGGCAACTCAAGTCCCGGTGGAATCAGGCCTTCGACTCTCCGGACATCTTGATCTCCATGGGATCAGCGGAACAGACGGACCTCGAATGGTGGGTGTCAGACGATAACCTATGAAAGGGAGTGGATCTTCTCGTCCTTTTCTCAGATTTGATGATGTTCTCAGATGGTTAAAAAAAAAAAATGGTTGGGAGCCCATGTGCTGCACCACACAACCTCAGGCCTCTGGTCAGAGTCAGAAGAGTACCTCCACATAAATCTCTTAGAGATGAAGGCTGTCCTTCTGGCCCTTCAACAGTTTCACCAGTTCCTGGTGGGCCACTCAGTGGTGGTGATGAGCGACAACACCACAGTAGGGGCTTACATAAAAAACAAGGAGGTACCTTTTCGCAGCCCCTATCCCATCTAGCAGTAGAAATACTGAGATGGGCCGAGATTCACTCGATACCGCTATCGGCACACTCATTCCGGGCAAGAGGTATGTGCTCGCCAACAACCTGAGCAGAGCATCTCAGATAGTGAGTACCAAGTGGTCTTTGGATCATATAGTAGCCAACAAAATCCTGACTTTGTGGGGTTCTCCGACTGTGGATCTCTTTGCAATGTCCCTGAACTTCAGCCTCCCATTGTACTGCTCCCCACTTCCAGACACCAGGGCTCTCTGGCAAGATGCATTCCAACAACAGTGGGACAACATCGACATTTAAGCCTTTCCCCCATTTTGTCTGATGAGGAGGGTACTCAAGAAGGCCAGAACATCGGTCAACCTCTCAATGACTCTCATAGCTCCGCTATGGCATCATGCGGAATGGTTTCCGTACCGTCTGCAACTCCTGACAAAGTTTCCAAGAGTACCCCCTTCACGACACGATCTACTCAAACAACAATATGCCAACATCTTCTACAAAGCCGTAGCTTCGCTATGACTTTACGCCTGGAGACTATCCAGCATCTCACTCAGAGAGGATTTTCGCAAAAAGTTGCGAGCAGATGTCTGGATATCTGCGGAAATCATCATCAGCAGTCTACCAGGTAAAGTGGAAGGTCTTCTGTGGTTGGTGTCACGGAAGGGGTATCTCTCCTCTCATGCCACTATTCCAGCAATAGTGGACTTCCTTGTGTATTTGCGTGAAGAAATACGTCTTTTAGTCTCGGCGGCTAAAGGGTATCACTCAGCCTTAAGCCTAGCCCTCAGACTTAACAGAATGGATATCTCCTCATTGCTAGTACTTTCCTTACTCATACGGAGTTACGAACTTGCCTGTCCTCAGTCTGAAGTGAGACCTCCCCCATGGAACATGGTTCAAGGTCTCAGGTCTCTAAAGAGACCTCCCTCCCACATGAAACGTGGTTCGAGTTCTCAGGTGTCTAAAGAGACCTCCCTATGAACCATTATACCAGGCAACAGATCACCACCTCACTTGGAAAATGGGGTTCCTACTAGCTTTGGGTTCAGCTAAGCGAGTTAGTGAACTTCATGGTCTCTCACTCGACATCGCCCACTCAAGGGGATGGGGAGAGGTAACGTTCGGCTTCGTCCCTGAGTTTGAACCCAAGCCTTTCATCTGTTCTGTCTGATGAGGAAGGTACTTAAGAAGGCCAGAGCATCGGTCAACCACTCCATGACTCTCATAGTTCCGCTATGGCATCATGCGGAATGGTTTCCGTACCTTCTGCAACTCCTGACAGTTTCCAAGAGAACTTCCTTCACAACACGATCTACTCAAACAACTATGTGCCATTTTCCAAAAAGCCGTAGCTTTGCTATGGCTTTACGCCTGGAGACTATCCAGCATCTCCTCACTCACGAGAGGATTTTCGCAAGAAGTTACGAGCAGGATGTCTGGATACCTGCGGAAATCATCAACAGCAGTCTACCAGGCAGTGGAAGGTCTTCTGTGGTTGGTGTCATGTAAGAGGTATCTCTCCTCTCGATGCCACTATTCCAGCAATAGTGGAGTTCCTTGTGTATTTGCGTGAGGAAATACGCCTTTCAGTCTCGGTGGTTAAAGGATATTGCTCATCCCTATGCCGAGCCCTCAGACTTAACGGAATGGATATTTCCTCATCGCTAGAACTTTCCCTAGTCATACAGTTACGAACTTGCCTGTCCTCAGTCTGAAGTGATACCTCCCCCATGGAACGTGGTTTGAGTTCTCTGGTCTCTAAAGAGACCTCCCTATGAACCATTATGCCAGGCACAGATCGCCACCTCACTTGGAAAATGGTGTTCCTACTAGCTTTTGCTTCAGCCAAGCGAGTTAGTGAATTTCATGGTCTCTCACACGACATCACCCACTCAAGGGGATGGGGAGAGGTAACGTTTGGCTTCAGCCCTGAGTTTGAACCGAAGACTCAAGAGATCAGCTGCAGCCTGTCCCTGTGTGTCTGCACTTTTCATCAGCACAGGGATGAACAAGAGGAGGGTCACTAAGAACACCATCTCTGCCTGGATTCGCAAGGTCATAGACCATGCCCTGAAACCAGACCCTCCTCCTTCATGTCACCCCAGAGCCCACAATGTCAGGGGCGTAGTTACGTCTTTGGCTTTCAAAAGAAACTTCTCTGTGACGCAGGTTCTACAAGCTGGGGTGTGGAAACATCAAAATATGTTCACACACCACTACCTGCAAGACATGACCCTCAGTAGGCTTGATACATTCTCTATCGGTCCTGTAGTGCCTGCAAAACAGCTGGTATACTACCTCAAGCTCCTTATTGGACAAGTAGCAGAAGGTTGAGGGCACTGTTACCTGGTTTTAGTGTGCGTGAATGAAAAGGATTGACTGGCTCTTATTCTTTTCTTCATCCTCCCCTCTCTTGGAGAAAGCAGTATCTGGGGGTTCTCTGCATAAGCTGACCTCAAACCACTGCAGGTAAATAATACTTCCTTGTGTTCCTAGTATTAAGCTAATACTGCTGTCCCCATACCCTGGCGAGGTGGTATTGGGAAAGTCCAGGTTACAAAATTTTTCCTACTATGACTCGGAATAACTTTTACCTGGACAGTTACACTTCTAAACATCTCAATACACAGCTTGCGTAGGCCACGGACCTTGCATAGCAAGGATTAGCGAGGTGCGGGGACTCTTTATTTTTGGTACAAACCTATTCAAAATAAGAAGCCCTGGGTAAAGCCAAAAGCTAGTTTGGCAGGGATATCCATCCTCCTAATGGGTGAGTCACCCCTAATAAATAGTGTAGGTTTGCATTCCAGTTACGGAACAAATGACAAATTTGGAGATAATTTGTGTTTTTCCTAATGATACAAACCTTTAGCTATTTATACAAACTTACCTGCTAGCTCTATCACCCTTGAAGTCCTACTTCCAAGCAAAGTGAGCTAAATCACCGGTGTGTGAGTGGGAGCGGAAGCAAGCTACCCCCCCCCTACCCCTGCTAACTAGCAGAATGGGTAGTTAACCTTTGCTGAAATATTAATGGCTCATCCTTTCAGCTTCGCTAGAAGTAATAACCCCTAATAAATAGCAGTTTGTATCGTTGGGAAAAATACAAATTATCTCTGAATTTGTCCTCTTTTAAGGATTTATCAGTGTACTTACAAAAGTGCAGGGAAAGGCACGGGGTACATTTGTTCAATTGATTACCAAATATAATAAATAATTAATGAAAGGCTCTGTGAATGGCTTTACTATTTCCATATTTTGGTCTGGTTTATAATTTTTTTTGAATACGTTATTGTTCTTCAGTACATTAAAATAGAATTTTTCTAGTTATTCTTGATGAGCAGATTAAATATACATTTATTTTATTTTCATCGTGAATGGTAATCTTGCATATTTTCCTTTCAGCTATAACAGTTGCAAACTTAAAAGAGGAAGATTGTGATTCTGAATAGACCTGTTGTAAATTCAATGTCCTTACTATAGAATTTAGACCAGCATGATGATCGCATTATTTGCAGGGAAAGTATTTTGACAGGGTGAATAATCTTCAACCTTTGCAACCATTATGAAGCTCAGTTGTTAGGAACAGAAGCACAAATATTCCAACTTATATTGAAGGATAAAAAAGCAGGTCATCATTGTTTCAAGTCAGCAATGGTAAGTACAGTAATAGAAAGAATATATAAAATTATTTATTCAGGTATATAGATAAAAAGTATTGGCAGCATTTCACAGTAAAAATTGAGAAGGGTATTTTGATTAAGTTTTATATTATTGTTTAAGGTTGATAAAATCCAGAATTTCCCCAATTTTAATAATATTCAGGGTAATCACCCACCACCACATAATGTACACATCCTTTTCATGAAGGACTTTGAACTGAATACGATCGTAAAAGATCTTTGGTACAAAATCTCATAAACAGAAAAATTAAGAACATTAGTGACATGAGAGTTAGAAGATTTAGGGTGTCTTTATTTGATGATAACATCTGCTCCAGTATTAAACCGGAAACAAGGTAATGGCCAACGTAAAACACTAGGCGAGCTATTTGGCTTGTATTTGTTCATGTTGTTTTTAAACAGATTGGAAGTCTTACTTAAAGTGGGTGACTTTGGCTTGTTTTATAAAAGAGCATGAGAATATAAATGATACATTAAAGCTTAAAAAAAATATTAGTAAAACTTTCAGATTAAAAAAGGGCCAGTAAAATGTACCAGAGCTGGTAAAGTGAGCAATTGGAGAAATGAGAATCAGTAAGTGAAAACCTGTAGGTCATGCATTCTCTTTTTCATCATTATAACAAATAAATTATATATATATATATATATATATATATATATATATATATATATATATATATATATATATATATATATATATATATATATATATATATATATATATATATTTATATATATATATATATATATATATATATATAAAAATTTATATATATATATATATATATATATATATATATATATATATATATATATATAAATATAAATATAAATAAAAAAATGTGTATATATATATATATATATATATATATATATATATATATATATATATATATATATATATATATATATATAAATTATATATATATAATATATATATATATATATATATATATATATATATATATATATATATATATATATATATATATATATATATTCTGAAGTAATGTAGGAATCATAACGATTACCCATGTACTAAATACAGTAATCCCTCGCCATATCACGGTCTCTTATCATACTTTTGGTACATTGCAGAGTTATTAATATATGTAAATGCATATCACAGACTCCTCTTTGTGTTGATTTTAATATTTTTTTTTCTTTTTTAGAAATAGTCATTTTGAGCCTAATAATTTTTAAAGCAAATTACAGCAATAAATAAAAGTACAGAAATTTGGTTCGGTAGCCAGAACTAAATGCATACAGTTTATTAGTTTGTCAGAAGTAAGAAAAAGCATAGCAGTAGTGTGCCATAGGTAGAGGAGAAATAACTAATCAGAGCATGCTGATCAATATCCTGGCCACTAATCGGCTGCTAGACCATAGGATCACTTTCAAGCAAATTGCAGCATTCAATATCCTATGTGATCGAATTTGCTTCTATACATGCATACACAACATTGCTCTGCATGTTAGTGGTTTTTTTATTATGAAATGCTTCAAACTATGATGCCAGCCAGACATTCCACACTTTCCAAGGCTTTTTGCAATCAACCAAAGTGTCAAAGTTTGATGCCAACTATAGCAAAGAAGATAAAACTCCATGTCATTCTTCAGGAAGAGAGAAGCTATGTGGACATAGGCCACCATTACGGCATCAACGAATCTACCATTGGTTACATCAAAGACAGAAAGGATAGAAGGACAACCAAAATGTCACTTTTAACAAGACTCGAAAAAGGTGGTAAATTTCTGTAGTAGGGCCGTTGTTGTAATGATAAAGTCAGTTAGCCCTTTGGATAAGTGACTGTAGGAAGAGCATTGCACTGAAGACACACCATATGTGAGATAGCCAGAAATCTCTACAGTCAAGTTTGAGGATGGCAGTGATGATGACCTTGAACCAGGATCATCTCCCACCAAAATAACCAAATTTAATGCCAGCAAGGGCTAGTTTGATAAATTTCAAAGGAGGTTCAACTTTTAAGAGAATTATCCTGTATGAAGTAGCTGCCTTTGCTGAAAAACTGCCTGCTGATGACTACATGAAGGAGATATTGTAGATCATCATCGCAGAAGGGGGTTATTCATGTGAACAAGTTTTTAATATGGATAAGATTGTCCTCTTTTGGAAACGTATGCCAATGTAGACTTTCATTATAAAGGAAGAGATGAGAGCCCCTGGATTCAAGGCCTACAAAGATTGCCTCACACTTATATTGTGTGGAAATGCTGCGGGCTTTATGATGCATCCATTGCTTCAAGTGCATTAGATGCATAGTCAGAAGGTGTGGTTAACGAAAGCACTGACAGTGGATTGGTTTCACCAGTGCTTCATCCCCAGTCAAGTTTTATATTGCGAAAAAAAGGCCTTGATTTTAAATTGCTTCTCATGATGGACAAAGCTGGTGGCCATGCAATCAACCAGTATTATGAGGGCATACAGTTAGAATTTTTAGCACTGAACATGACATTGCTGATTCAGCCCATGGATCAAGGTGTTATTCATGCTTTATAGGCACGATTTTCTCAAAACTCCTAGCAACATACGGTCAAGTCTATGGATGCAAATCGTTTCTTGTAAAGGTTACATATTTCAACATGTCTCCAAAATACCCAGGTCATAAAGACATGAAGAAAGAAACAATGTTTGCTAAAAGGAATTGTGGCCAGAAGCAGTCAACGACAATAAAGGATCCTTTCCTGACGAAATCCACCACTTACCAGTGAATAGGGAAGTGATGCTGGTGATATTGCTCATGAGATGGCTTTATGGCTGCCGACATTGTAAATGACAAGATCGAGGCCCACTCTCATCTGTTAAGATATGAAGATCTGTTAGAGATGATGAAGTCCTCAAGTGAGGATGAAGAAGAGAAGCATCAAGATCCAGGGGAAGAAGAAGTTAGCCTACCCTTTGAACCCCTCTCAACTCTAGTGCAATGCAATAGAACTTTAGACAGTGGCCGAAAATTGGGATCCACAGATAATTTGTACGTAGTAGTTCAGAAATGCAATGGACGGAGCCATGGAATTATTACTGTGATCCTCACCTGAAAATAAAGTCAGCAGAAGTCGAAGTTACATCCCTGGACAATGATGACAACGCCAAAGATATTGCACCACACAATGAGGCGCCTGCTGAAGTAATTCTCATCTTTGCCGAGTAGAAACTTTTACTCATCATCATCATCTACTGTACGAATCTTCATTGGTGAGTGTTCCAATTTTATTTTTTTTTTACATATTTGTAAGGATGTGTCTATAGTAAAAGTATGTAGACAAAGTAAGCTTTAGCTTAAAAATTATTTGAGTGTGTTTTATGGGTTCCTAAGAGTATTGGGGTGCTATGCAAAAGTTATCTAAAAAGTGTTGTGATGCCTTGTAAAAGTTTAAAATTATAAAGATTAAAAAAAACTATGAATTACTGAAAAAAAATTATGCCACACAATTCTGTATCAAATTTGTGGTTTTTTAGCTATGTTATTGGGGGGTAGGAACATAACACCTGCGATAGCCGAGGGATTACTGTGGTAGACATGATCTCCAGACTCAGTTGACCAATAATTCAGGAATGTTAGCATCACTGATCTGTCAAATTTATATAGTGAAATTCAAATAATCTTCTGTATTGTAATCATGAAAATAAGAGTTGAGCAATTGTGGACACATTACATTAAATTAATACTGTATCCCTGTAAACGTTAAAAAGACAATGAAACAAAAAATAAGTGAAACATCAGTATTTACTAAATTTTAGCAGACTGATACAGAGCATAACGGGTATCATTACATCACAGACAAGTTTTATGTGCTTTGAAGACAATAGGACACACAACGAAAGAAATTATTGCTTCCGACTGGCACTTGTGCAAACAATACTAATAATGAAATCCTGTAGTATTTGTGTGAACTATAACAATGTTTTACCACTATATGCTCTAAGGCCTTTGGGATGAAATGACAACATATCATTTGTACAGTCCCATAAAATTTCTTATAAGTGTCTCAACACAACATGCGCATAAATGAATTCAAATTATTCCTTCATTAGTACAAATGCATTATTGTGCAGAACACTGCAATACAAAATTATATTTTAAAGATCTGTTTGTGCCATGCTCATTAACCCTCTTAAAGACAAACTTTAAATTGACTGGTTACCTATGCATTTGCTATACTGTACTATGGTATTACATCAAGTATTTAATGTTAAGGGAAATTAACTAGTAGTAACATTGAAATCAAAACAGATATTTTTGTTAAAAAGATAAAATCTGGCAAGGAATTAACAGTTATCTGAACTTCCCCAATGATTGTTCTTCTATATACTGTATAAGTACATTATAACAGAATATGCCTTTTGAAAGAAAGATTGTCTTAACCTGTAGAGAGTAATTTATGGAAATTAATCACTGTAGAAAGTAATTTATGGAAATTAATCAAACTTAAAATTTAGAAGGTTGCCCATTGTAATACATGAATCCATAAGGCATTAGCTCTGGGAATACAATTGTTGGAATGTTTATTTTGGTCACTGAGTAAATTACCAATACAGCAGCAGATACATACTAGTATGGCGAGACAAAAAAATAAGGTAATATAAATATGTACTATACTTTCTTCAGTTGAAAGTGAAGAACCAATATACAAGAAATTATAGATACCAAAAGAAAAGAAACATTTTACCAAGTCAAAAATTTCTGCTTTGTAATTGGTATCAGTTGCACTTTTGTTGAAGGTTCAAGGAAAAGACGTTTACCACCAGACTTAAAAAGGGTCAACTAAGTTTTTTAAACAAACTAAACTTCCTTTTACAGTTAAATCCTTAAAGTTTAAACACCAACACTTACCTCAACGTTAGACTGGATTCCTACTTTCTTGAAAAGTATCTTTAATTTTGTTTTGCTCTTAATGGTTATTAATTTTCGATTTTCCCTTTAGAATTTACCATGGCAACATAATTACAGTGCATGATATTTAATTGTTTATAGGAATTCTGTTAAAATACAGGGTACAGTACATAAAAACATCAAAGCCTGCTACTGCAAATGCAGGTTAACACCACAGTCAAAGAAGCATTAATAGTTTACAAATTTTGCATAAATGATACAACATAATGTAGATACTCTCCTCGCGTAATGTCAGATAAACTTATTTCAGTCTTTTCTAAGTATTAATGATTACATTTATCCCTCTTAATTTTGTCCAAGAAAACACATTATAAAATTGCAAAGTACTGTTTGAAACTCCTGATTTTCAAGTATCACATTGCCATGAATCCTGGTATTGTTCCAGGCAACAGGCAAATATATCCACAAGGTGTAGTTAACCTGAATTTATATGAGAAAAATAACTATTGATATACAGTACATACAATCCTCCAATAGCACAAAAATAGACTCCCTTCATTTAAGGCTATTTGTATGATAAGGAGCCACTTAAAGACCAGTAAGAAGCTCAACCAGCATATAAGATATAAGATATCTACATAATTTATCATATTCATCCCATTGTTATATTATTGTAGTTCAAGTACCCCACCAGTTCTGCCAAGAGGACCAGCACAAACATTCACATTTTCCTTTGTCAAGACTTCCTCATTTGATGAATAATTTTCACATATATTCAAGTGACCATGCCAAAGTATTCCTGGATTAAAAAATATCAACATCAGTTGAACCATTAATGAAATGAGAATCCTCAGATTAGGTGACCTAATATCTACCATGTGATATGACAAACTGTTGATATATTGAGGCACAAAACAGGCTATATAACTCTAAGCTATACTTAAAAGTTGGGCTTATCTATATATATGTTTATATATTTTCAAAGACACTATTAGAACATTATATTTTATGTTAAAACTTCATTAAATTGGTTTTGAATGTTTGAAAATTAAGACATGGAATACTTCATTAAGCCTTTATGCTCAATGTTGCACAAAGAATGCTGCAAGATTTGTCAATTCCAAAGTATTTGCAATTAAAGTTTAAAGTGGATACTTTATAATACCCCCAGAGAACTGTATTAAATTTTTGCCACCATGAAAGATGATTTGTATTAAATCTCAAAGAATATACACATTTGGCTGCATACTGATACATCTATTATAATTCATTACACTAACTATATACATAACTATCACAACATTTGGGATATAATTGAGCCAGTAACAAACTAGCAATACTATTTTCCATTTTTATTCCCTCATCACAATATGGACAGATAGGCACAGATATCCACTCTGAACTGAAGTCAACAGTTTTGTATACATGTAGTACATTGGTTCCAGACCACTGCCTTCAACACCATGAAGTTTAAAGGTTCATTGTGCAGGTGCTGCAGGATATTGAATAAATCATATTTACTTTCTATTTCCTTTTCACTCCTAATTGAGAATTTCACTTTCCCAAAACATGCATACACTGTACTGAAGTCAAAAGCACAATCTTCACCGACACCTTTTACTGTGCGCATTTTTTTAATTTTCAAAATCACGATCATTTTTCAACATGCAAAGTTGTAGGCAAGAGCTTGGTCACTGTTGAAGATATACATAATAACTATGAAAGTTGAGGTATACAATACAGTCATTAGAAAATGAGACACCATGTCAACAACAAAAGCACAATATTGTGGTGGCTGTGAAAGGAATGAAGATCATGAAAAGCAGCATAGCTTCCGCCAACCACGTTTCCTTGTGGTATCATCTGTGTAATCTAATGCATTACTGTTCAGGGGCTCATTTGCACCATCCCTTGTACAACTTTCTCCCCCCATCTTGCGATGTTTCGTAGAGAATGACCATTTAGAAGAGCCACCTCTATTGAGTGGAGGGGTATTTCGGGCTTCCAAAGCCGCCAAGATTGCTTGGTCAAAAACTTCCTTAAGATTACGTTGTGTAAGAGCTGAAGATTCAACATAAGCTACAGCTCCAATTTGATTTGCAAGCCGACGTGCTGCTACTTCTGATACTGGTTGCTCACGATACTGAGCCAATTCTATGAGGACCTGAAAAAAATAATTCAAGAGTTAGAAAAGGAGGATTGCAATATTAAAAATACCTGTTACCTTTTGCATTTCAAATGTAGCATTGAAATTAAAATACTGTATGCACAGAATTTAAAAAAAAAAAAATTCATAAACCTTTTCCTTTATGGAAAATGTTGTCTTGTTCTATATTAAGCTTCAGAATTGAACAGAAAGTTTCTTGTATCAAAAGTCACAATTGTTCTTTCGCTAATACAAACTAAGACTATTTATAGGGGATATTACTTTCGACGAAGCTGAAAGACGAGCCCTTAGACTTTTAGCGAGGGTTAACCTCCCACCCGCTAGTCAGCTGGGGGGAGGGGTACTGTTTTGGGCCTCAATATATCAACACTTGTCATATCACATGTTAGATTTTAGGTCACCTAATCTGAGGATTCTCATTTCATTAATGGTTCAACTGATGTTGATGTTTTTTAATCCAGGAATTCTTTGGTATGCTCACTTGAATATATGTGAAAATTATTCTTCAAATACTTTTGGCTCAAGGAGAAACATCTCTCTCCCCACTCAAACTTACTGGCTATTTTACTAATTTTCTTTTTTTTTTTTAAATTATATTTTTCTGTTATATATATGAAAACTTTCTAATAATGTTTTTATATATTTTTCAAGCTTTTCTTTACGGTCTTCCCCCCTTGGACTATGGGCATCCCGTAGGCTGGTGGCCTTTCGAGTGACTCGCCCTCAGCCACACGGGCGTTGTTATCGTTTGGATACTCTTTCTACGTTCAGATGTTGACATCACTCTCCCCCCTACGAGTTATTGAAGGAAAACTTCTTAGAATATTTTATTTTTCCTTTTTTCTTTTCCGCACTGAGCTATTTTCCCTGTTGGAGCCCCTGGGCTTATAGCATACTGCTTTTCCAACTAGGGTTGTAGCTTAGTAAGTAATAATAATAATAATAATAATAACTGCTTACGGACGTCTCGGAGCTTAAACTCAATCTTGCTCTCTCTCTGACAATGGCGCTTTCCATCGTTACGCGAGCGGCCGACAGATCCTCTGTGGGAGAACACCTTTCCTGTTAACAGGTTAGGTTGTGGTCACGAATATTTTTCTTCATTAAGTTGAAATAATACAGTAACTGTTTGCAATTTAACTTTGTTCCAACACGGAGTTCTTATCTCGATCTACTTTCTTAGGAGTATCTGGGATCTCCTCCCAGCCGACCAGAGTTTTGTGTAGTTTACTCTAGTCCCGTTTTCTATGAGGGGTAACCTCAGGTGGAGTGATACACGCCCTGAGGCTAACCCCGGGTCAGAGAGCATGCTTGCTTCGGTCTCGATCTCCAGTAAGTTCTCTGGTCGCGTCGCGATAACATCTCAACGCGCTCTCCTTACCCAGTGCGACCCTTTGTGTCCCCGACCCCCTTTGTGTCTTACGCGGTCCCCACATGGACCCATTGTGTTCATTCTATACCCTTTCCTACCATTCTCCTCTGTGTTCGTCATGTAGGGGCAGCTTATGTTCTCCTACAGCCACGTGTCCGGAGTGCGAGTCCTGGAACAAGGTGCAGTGGGTGCGCTTCGGCACCAAGAAGAAGGCGTCCAAGAAGTCACATAGGAAGCCGAGCCTCTCCTCGCCGCTTACTTCTCCCGATGCCTCGTCGGATGGAGCTTCTCGACCACCTTCCCCTACCCAGAGTAGGGGACGAGGTAAGTCAGTTGTGGGGAAGAGGCCCATTGCTCTTCCCCAGGAGTCTGAGTGGGTGCGGTATAACACCAAGAAGTAGGCGACGAAGAGGTCGCCTAAGAAGCCGAGCGTCCCTTCCTCCCTTGCTTCGCCGGGCGTCTCGTCTGACCGAGCTTCCCTACCACCCTCCCCTACCCAGAGTAGGAGACGAGGTAAGTCCGTTGGGGGGAAGAGGCCTGCGGCCCTTCCCCACGAGTCTGATCTTCAGGATAGTGGGGTTGTGGCGTCGTTCAAGGCGAGTGAGGGGCCCAAGGGAGGGGCGGGAGTGTGTATGGGAGACGGAGTCCTGGTGCAAGCAGGCCACATCTACACTGATGACCCCATGTGGGGGAATAATCTCCCTAATTCTTCTCCAGCCTCTTTGGCGTGTTTTTCAGTCACTTCTGCAGCCGAGGGCACCGCCGAGAAGGAGCCTTCCCCGCCGTCGGACCCCAATGCGTGGGTTCCCCCCAAGACGCCTTTTCAGGTCGCTGATGAGGATGGAAGAGGGCTTCGGGACCTGGTCCCCCACAGAAGAGCAGCGGCACCCGACGGAGGGACTCATCATGGGAGGTTCCAGTCGACAGGCGTAAGTCCACGAAGGTTCCGGCTCCATCCGCCCAGCGGAGAGAGTCACCCATTCGGTCTGGTAGCCGAGTCCTGACCTCCAAAGGCCACCTAGATCGTCACGAGCGCAGCCCTCGGCTTTCCTTGACGGGCAGGCCCGTAGATACGAGAACATCCGGAAGAGATAGGCCCAGGACGGAGGCCCCCGTCCCAACGGCGATGCCCATTCTTCGACGTGACCCCCGCGACCCTACAGCAGGCTCTGGCAGACCGGCATAAGTCCGCGAAGGTTCCGACTCCTTCCGCTCAGCGGAGAGTCGCCCCTTCGGTCTGGCAGCCGTGTCCCAGCCTCCAAGACTTTGACAGGCCGACCAAAACGTAAAGACAACCAGCAGCCACAAGGAAGCCCGCAGTGGCTTGGTCCTCCATGGGGAGAGACAAGTCCAGGACGGAGGCCTCCGTCCCAGCGGCGATGCCCGTCCTCCATCCAGAAACACCAAAGTCGTACCACAACAAAGGAGGCCTTCACCCCAAGCGGGGCCCCCTCGTAGGTGCTCCTTCTCAGGCAGAAGGGCATCCGATGGAAGGCTCAGCGGACGAGGCCCCCCGCGTACAGAAAAGTACGGCTCCACAGGCTAGACGAACCTTAGCCAGCGACGGATGAGGACTGGCTCTCGGGCCTCAGCAGGTTGGTAGATACCCCCGTGCAGCAGAGGCCCTCACTGGCTAGTTCCCTAGGGCTCCTTCGCCATCATCGCGGTACGTCTCCTCAAGCAGACCCAATCATTGACGGAAGTCATAGCACCAGGTCTCGGTCGACAGGTTCCGACTTCTCCCGCCCAGCGGAGAGAGTCGCCCCTTCGGACTGGCAGCCTTGTCCCGGCCTCCGGTTCTTTGATGGCCCGCCCTGAACGAAGGAGCCAACCAGCCAGCACGGGGAAGCCCGCGGCTCCATGGATCTCTGCAGGAGCTCCATCCTTCCAGCGAAGGCACCCGTTGGCTCGACCTGGCAGCATGGCATCCATACCCGGTACCACGACAGCTCCATTCAGGCTTCTTGGTCAACCGCTGGTATACCAGGGTACTCACACCCCACGGATTCCCCTGGAGGGGGTAGACCCATGACGGATACCTCCGTCCCAGTGGCTCCATCCATGATGGAGATAGCCGCTCCACCGTCCCGGCCAGCCCCATCCAAGCATTGGAGGTGGCCGCTGACACACTCATGACGGCTCCATCCTTGATGGAGCCAGCCGTGCCATCGTCCCGGCCAGCCCCATTCAAGCATCGGAGGCGGCCGCTGACATGGCAGGGTACTTAGAACCCCACGGATTTCCCCGGGAGGGAGTAGACCCATGACGGGTACCCCCGTTCCTGACGGCTCCATCCGTGATGAAGGCAAAGTGGTTTTCCCCTAGCAGGTCGAACGGGGCTATTGCCTCTCCGGTGCCTGCCTCAGTGGCCGCTGGAGAGAGGCCTCCGCACCTTTGCCCAGTGCCTCTTCGGCTCCGTCCGCCCGTCGGACGTAGAAGTTGGCACATGTAATCTTTCCCTTGACTTGCCCCCGTAGGGGAGCTTCGACTCCACAGTTAGCCTTCAGACCCTCCTACTCGGGCTCCAGGAGAGGGCGTTCAGGCCGCGGCTCTCGAAGGAGTTAAGAGGGGAGGCCCCCTACTCCTGCCGATGCCTCAGGTGGGGGGATGCCTCAAACGATCTTGGCAAGCATGGTGGGACCACGGAGCGGGTCCGTGTACCGTAGCAGTACTAAAGGAGGGGTACAGGCTGCCCTTCCTAGCGAACCCCCACCTCGGATCCCAGATCAACAGGCGGAGTGGTTGGCACCCAAGAACCCCTTGAGAGTAGCAGTATTGCAGGAAGAAGGCTCGGCAATGCTGGCGAAAGGGGCAGTAGAACCAGTCAAGAAACCGGGTCCAGGGTTCTACAACAGGCTCTTCCTGCTGGAGAAGGCGATCGGGGTCTGGAGACCGGTCATAGACCTTTCAGCCCTCAACAAATTCGAGTGCACACCAACTTCAAGATGGACACTGAAGTCGGTCCTAGCGGCCTTGAAGGAGGAGGACTTCATGAGGTCCATAGGCCTCAAACACGTCTACTACCAGGACCCTGTCCATCTCTCCAGCGGGAGGTTCCTAAGGGTATAATGGAGTACCGAAACGTTGCAGTTCAAAACCCTATGCTTCGGACTGTCGACAGCCCTCAGGGTCTTCGCAACAGTTTCAGACTGGACACACGAACAGGGTGTCCGCCAGATTCGGTACCTAGATGACTGGTTGTTGCCTTCAGCCTCAGAGGAAGTACTGAGGGAGCAAGGCGCGAAGCTCCTGCAGTTCTGCAACGTCTTGAGTATCATCATCAACCTGGAGAAGTCCCAGCTGATTCCCTCCACCAGGATGACCTACCTAGGGTTGGCCCTAGACTCCCGGATGGCGAGGGCTTTCCCCTCCGCGGAGAGACTGGACAACCTGAAACAGATACTCTGGCCCTTCCTGTCGGGCCAGCCTAGGAGAGCCAAGGACTGGCATAGACTGATAGGACTCCCCGCACAAGATAGTCCTGGTGTCCCCGGAGACGAAGGAAGTCGTGGAGTGGTGGCACGTCAGAACGAACACCCTCAAGGAAATGCCCTTTGCAACCGACCCTCCGGAGATGCTCCTGTTCACGGACGCATCCATGGAGGGCTGGGGTGCTCAATTCTCCACAAAACGGCAAAAGTTAATGGGAAGTCGAGGAGATGAGGACCGTACAAAGAGCGTGCCTAGAGTTCGTCCATCTACCCCGGGGAAGCACCATGGCTCCAGGGTGCGGCAACACCACAGTGGTGGCCTACGTGAAAGAGCAAGGAGGACTGAAGTCGAAGGAACGGTGCAGTCTCACGATGGAGTTCCTAGAATGGGCCGAAGTGGAACAAAGCAATTTTCAGCCAGGTTCTCTCCGGGGAAGAGGAACGTCCTGGCCGACGGCCTCAGCAGGATGGGTCAAGTGGTAGGGCCCGAGTGCTCCCTACACCCAGAAGTGGTCAAAACCCTCTTCCTGAAGTGGGGCTCGCCGGCGATAGACCTCTTCGCCATGAGACTAAACGCACAGCTCTCCGCGTTTTGTTTTCCTGTGCCAGATCCAGCAGCAGCGTTCGAGGACGACTTCCAATGGAAGAGACGGACGGCCAACCTGTGGGTGACTTTGGTAGCGCCCTGGTGGCCAGAGAGAGAGAGTGGTTCGCGGATCTAAAGGAACTGGCACGCCTTCCACCTGAGCCACTTCCAGACAGACCAGACCTTCTCTAGCAGCCTCATTTCCAGAGGTTCCACAAAAACCCTTGGTCCCTCCGCCTTCATGCATGGAGGTTATCGAGCGTCTCCTGAGAAAGGAAGGATTTCTGTCGAGGACGGCATCAAGAATGTCAGGGTACCTGAGGCGTTCGTCAGTCGAGGTGTACCAGGCGTAGTGGGCTACCTTTTCTAAGGGGTGCTCCTCGAAGAACATCAGGCCGTTAGGGGCCTCCATTCACGAGATAGCAGACTTCCTGGTCTATCTCAGGGACGAAGTGGGCACGTCCATCCCAAGTCTTCCTCCTGAAGGACACAGACCTAGGTGCCTCCAGATATATCTCGAGGCTTATCAAGAGCTTTAAGCAGTCGTGTTCCCCCCAAGCCGCTAGAGTGCCCCAGTGGGATGTGGCTAGGGTACTGAAGATGCTTTCGGAACCTCCCATTCGAGCCTTTAAAAGACATTCTAGACAAGGAGCTCACCCTCAAGGCAGTCTTTCATTTAGCTCTGACATCAGCAAGAGTAGGTGAGATTCATGGCCGGTCGTACGAGATCTCACACTCGAAGGGGTGGCGAAAAGCTACCTTCAGGTTCTTACCCTCCTTCATAGCCAAGACTCAGAACAAGCTGTTTGGGACCCCAAAGTTGAAGGGTTCTCAGTGCCAGCTATCCCTTGCTCGGACAACCCGTGGGACTTGCTGCTGTGCCCTGTCAGGGCAGTATGGCAGTATTTAGAGAGGACAGCTAGACTTTGTCCCGAGATCAAGAGTCTGTTCATTTTCCTCGGGACTGTGAAGAAGCCAGTCTCCAAGAACACTATCTCCTTCCGGCTAAGGCAACTGATCGTCAGGCCCTACAATAGTGCAGGGGTTCCCCTTTCCAGGAAAGCCCAGACCCCACGGCATTAGGGGGTCTGAATACTTCACTGGCGTTTGAGAAAAACATGGCAGTGGGCCAAATCCTGACTAGCCAGTCGACCTTTACGGCTCACTGCTTGAAGGACTACTCGAGAAAGTCCCTGGACGGATTCTCGCTCGGTCCCGTCATTTCCGCGCTCCAAACGGTTTAAAGGTGTAGCCCCAGTAGTAACTGCGGGTAGTAAGTCCAAGAGACACAGGTTCCTTCCTGAGCCCCTTTGTTCTTCCTTCCCCTATTCCCTTACCGGAAATGACTCAGGTAGCCCCCTGAAACTGCCATGGGATACACTATCATTGGAAGGACATGTCTCCCAGGATTCTTGCAGAAGTGAGTTACTTAGACACTAAGATGGTTTTTTGCATAGTTTTCCCTATTTTCTCGTGTTTTCTTTGAGGTCAGCAGAACCTAGTCTCCTACCTAGGTTCCTCTTCTATACTCATCACGGTCTCTAGGTCCTGAAGAACACTCCCACCTCCTAAGGTATAAGTCTCCTAAGAAAGTAGTTCGAGGTAAGTACTCCATGTTGGAAGAAATCACAAATTTTAAGTAATTTGTATTTTTCCTAACAGTACTTACCTCGAACAATTCACAAATTTTAAGTAATTTGTATTTTTCCTAACAGTACTTACCTCGAACTACTTTCGGGTTATGGCCCGCCCATCTTAACCCGAGTTCCTTACAGGACTTAATAGAAACCTATCTGACAAAACTTACTGGAGAGCGAGACCTGAGCAAGCATGCTCTCCGACCCCGGGTCGTCTCTGGGCGCGTATCACTCCGCCAGAGATGCCCCGCATAGAAAACGGGAGTAGGGTAAACTACACAATATTCTGGTCGGATGGTAGGAGATCCCAGATACTCCTAAGAAAGTAGTTCGAGGTAAGTACTGTTAAGAAAAATACAAATTACTTAAAATTTGTGATATTCCTCTGCTAGTGATGCCGTGCTTCTTCGCTTGGCTAAGACGGCCAACGTAAAAGAGCAGAGCCATTCGTTCCTGTGGAATCTGCTCTCCCTGCGCCATCCCGGTCCTGTTCTCCTGCGCCTGTGGCAGCTTCTTTGATCAGCAAGCTGACTTCCACCATTCCCTTACAAAGATGATGTCCCTTCCAAAAGGGCGTAGGAATGAGAGCAGTGGCTTATTGGCTCCTTTGGGTGATCTTTTCAGGGTGAACCCAGAAACGATCTTTGGCCACAGTTCACAAATAGCACTCGGTGCAGTCCTTCAACTTGAACAATGTGTATTGACGGGAAGCAGAGAGTGCTCCCCGGGGGAAGAGAGGTCCGAGGAAGGACTCTCCTGGGGGCGAGCATCTCTCTCTCGTCCTAGAACTAGAGACCCCGAGATATTTCAAATATCTTCCTGTTCCTGCTGAGCCATCCTCGATGAGCTCGCAGACGTTCTCCTCCACCTCCGGCTAAGAGCCCTCTTTTTGGCTCTCCTTCGTATTGGAGGATTGTCACTCACCAGGACCTCGTCGCTCACCCACTCCTCAACACTCGCCATCTCGGCCGCAGACCTCTCCTAGAGATCGAATCTTGTCATATTTGCCGATAGCTTTCTGTTTCGCGACCCTGGCTTGCTTTTTTGGTCTCTCCCTGGACTTGCCATTCTCCTACCTCTCGCTACCTGACAACTGTTAGTGGTTTGCGAGCTGCTATAGAATCTCCAGATTTTCTGACTGCTCATCGAGCTCCCGCAGTTCGTGGTTCACCAACTGTTCACAGTCCTCCAGCTGTCCATCGTTCTTTGGCTTCTTGTCAATCGCCAACGATTTGCCGTTCACCAGTTTCACTTCGATCGTCTACTGCTAGTCGTTCACTAACGAATCGCCGATTTCCAACTACTAAGCATTCGGTAGTTTCCCATCCTTCTCCAGCTCACCGTTTGCCAGCTGCTCGCCGATCACCAGCAGCTGTCATTTACCAACTGCTCGCCAATCACCAGCAGCTGTCATTCTCCAGCTGTGCTGAGTTTTCCTGTGACACACCGATCGCCAGTTATTATTATTAATATTATTATTATTAATTGCTAAGCTACAACCCTAGTTTGAAAAGCTGGATGGTATAAGCCCTGGAGCCCCAACAGGGAAAATAGCCCAGTGAGGAAAGAAAACAAGAGAAAATAAAATATTTCAAGAGCAGTAGCATTAAAATAAATATTTCCTAAATAAACTATAAATACTTTAAAACAAAACAAGAGGAAGAGAAATTAGATAGAATAGTGTGCCCGAGTGTACCCTCAAGCAAGAGAACTCTAACCCAAGACAGTGGAAGACCATGGTACAGAGGCTATGACACTACCCAAGACTAGAGAACGATGGTTTCATTTTGGAGTGTCCTTCTCCTGGAAGAGCTGCTTAGCATAGCTAAAGAGTCTCTTCTACCCTTACCAAGAGGAGAGTAGCCACTGAACAATTACAGAGCAGTAATTAACTCCTTGGATGAAGAAGAATTGTTTGGTAATCACAGTGTTGTCAGTTGTATGAAGACAGAGGAGAATATGTAAAGAATAGGCCAGACTATTCTGTGTATGCATAGGCAAAGGGAAAGTGAACCGTAACCAGAGAGAAGGATTCAATGCAGTACTGTCTGACCAGTCAAAGGACCCTATATCTCTCTAGCGGTAGTATCTCAACGGGAGGCTGGTGCCCTGGCCAACCTACTACCCAAGTTCTTAGGTGTTCGACAGCCAACCATCATTTGCCAGACCGTAGGCGATCTCCGTCAGATAGAAGACAGTCTTCCCAACACTCTCCATGTCGTTCATCGGCACTCGCCAAACCTCCATTGGCCAAGTCCTCATAGGGATTCTTCCTCTCATTCTCTGGCACGCAAACGCCAATCGTCAAATGCAGATCCTCATTCTCCCTTAGAGGATAGGTCTTTTGTTTCCCACAGATCAACCCGCAATCACCACTTTACAGCCAGGATGTCCAGGACATCTCGCCGGAAGGACGACTCCCAACGATCTTCTCTCTTATGGGAAGACCCTACCTTTAAGGAGCCCAAATAGGTAAGCCACCCTGTTCCATTCCCCTGTGAGGGGAAACCATCGAAACATCGGCCATTCGCCACATCGCATCGTTCTCCTGTCCGGTCATCCGTCAATTCAGGTAGGAGTCCTGTCCTATCCTATCGATCCAAAACCCTCAGCTTCAATCCTCTGGGGGGGGGGGGACGTTTCAGCCAGCACCGCAGTCAGCAAAGAACCTTGGTTCAATAGCCTGGTCAGAGCAGTCCACCAGGCATTTGTGGGAGGTGTCACACCTCTGCAATCGACCAGTACACCAAGAATTCCGCTGGAAAAGTCATTTTCTTCTCCAGGTGACCACAGACATGAGTCTACAGTACTCCCCTTCTCAGGAGCCCTTGGCATCTTCCATCTCTCCATCTCTCCCCTGAAGAGGCAACGAGGAGTAGATGAATCCCAGGACTCATCCCGGATCAAGCTGACATCAGTACGGGTACAGACATCGGAGAGGAGGTACAGCATTCATCTCTCGAGCCAAGAGTCTCTACCTCTTAAAGACACTCTGGCAGGATCTTTCCGCTCCCTCTCCTATCAAGTTGGTTCCATCAGAACTACAACCAGTATCCAGTCCCTTACAGGAGGACGTCTCTCCCTCAGCAGGTGAGGCACGAAAGGAAGATCCTTCAAGACCTTCACTCCTGGAGTTCCTCCCCGGAAGGAGCTGAAGGGTGCCAAGATTGTGCCAAAGTCTTCAGTAAGGGCAACAAGACCTTCGCAAGGGAATCCTAAATGAACATCTCTGAACCTGGTAGGGGCATCAGTAAGCGACACCTATCGTGCAAGGGACAATTTCAACCCACCCGAAGATGACGTCTTGAGGGTGGATGACTTCGGTGACGACGACGACCATCTTCCAAGAGCTCCTAGTCTAAAGTTATCGGAGGCATAGCATGCCTTCTGGCAGGTCTTAGCTTACATGAGAGCAATCAATGTGGGTTTTCTAACCTGGCAGTGGCCCCTACAGTACTGTACTTGTGTGCACCTAACGTCACCGAGAAAATTCCTCTTGGTCGTGGCTGGGAGAGGGATGCTGTGGACATCATTGATGTTCTTATCCAAGAGATAGCACCCTTTTTCTTGTCGTCGAGGAGGTTGCCCCGTGACGGGTCCTCTCCTACGAGTTTGGAGTAAGTATCTCTCCAACAAGGACAGAGAATTTTAAGCTCAGCTACAAGAGAAAATACCTTCTCTCTTTCTCCATCTGTGGAAGTGTAAGGGCGATTCTCTCCTTACCTAAGCGTTCCGAACATCCACTCAGGACGCCCATCTCAATCATTATGTCTTCGAACAGAGCGATGTGTTTTCATCGAGGTCTCCGAGCCTCTTCTCCAGTTCCGTCCTCTTCTAGAAAGGGTTAGTTTTTTCAAACTCTGCTCGACGAGGAGAAGGCATACGGTCAACAAGCAGTTACTCCACAGGACTTCCTAGGTATGTTCGACCACTATCACTTACTCTTAGATTCCGGAATGCTGTCAACGAGGAAGTCTTTGACCATCTAGCAGTTCTCACGAGAAGGTTTACCTTAGTGTCAAATCTAGTTTGTCAGGATTGGCTTCATTCTCCGAAGACTTCAGTACAATGGACTGATCCTAACAGACTCGGTGGCTGACCTTCGTTACCACCAAGACTTCACCCCGAGTTTGCCGAGATAGGGTTTTAGTCATTCTTGAAAGAAACCCTGTCTTCCTTATCAGAGAGATACCCTTGGATGCATTCATCGTCACCAAGCAGAAGTTTTTTCTGCAGATCGAAGGGATCCTAGAAGAGGATGATAGGAGTCTTCCCTCTACAAGATGCTCTGTCAGCCAGCAAAGGTTACGTCTCTTTAAGTCACCGTTTCACTGGGGTTCATCAACCCCACATTGGATTCCTTCGAATCTAGCCTCTTCTGGGGCACAAATAGGAGCATGAGAAGAATCCTCCCTTATTTTGCGGGTCTCTATGAGACCCGGCCAGGAGACGGATCCGAGAAGACGGTTGACAAATGAAATCTTTGCCATGGAGTCAACCTCCTTGGTCTTTCCCCGGATTGAACTCTCCCTCCAGAGCCATAAAAGATGAGGGCAACATTCCTACAGACAATGGGTACCACCGCGTACCACCGCCTTCAAAGAGAACTCAAATTTGAGCTCCGTCTCGTTTCTCAGACAACACCTGATGTCGACCTTAGACTTGAGCTAGAACTAGTGGATAGGAAACAGAGAATACAGCCAAGAGGATTACCTCTAGGTGCTGGAATTCTCCCTTCCTAGAGAGAGGATCCATCCGACCACTGGTCAACGATCTTCTTGGTTGTCGGAAGAATCGCCGACTACGGCAGCAGATGTTGATCATGTCTTTCCCATCTGCTGAAAAGACTTCCTTCACCCCTTGGTCTCCCCTTCGGAGGATTCTTCCAGCGAAGAGAGGGATTCATCCACTCCCCTGATGAGGGAGTAGTTCTTCCACCAACCACTGTGCAACAATCTTCCTGCTTGCCGGATGTATCACCAACAGCGGCGGCAAACGGTGGTCATCTTTCCCATCCACAAGAGACTCTTCCTTTTCCTGGTTGGTCTCCCCTACAGGCAATTCCTCCCACGAGAATTTGGTTCCCATATTCTCCGCCATTGCCCTTCAGAGCAGGCCTCATCTCACCTACTGATGTAGATCCTGAGAAATCCTGCAGGAATTGGATTCACCCATTCCCCACTCTTGATCTTCATGAACAGGCCATCAGACTTTTCTCACCAGGAAGACTCATCTTACCCAGCAGACATGTAACGCCAGTAGACTCATCACACCCAGCTGACTCATCTGCAACTCCCGACGGAGATTCAGAGAGAACCCCCTCAGTCACTTGTGAACATCTTTCACAAAGCAATATCTTCGCTGCAACCTCATGCCTGGAGATTATCCAGCTCCACCTCTCTCAGTCTCTCTCCCACAACAGGTTGCAAAGAGGATTTCTGGATACCTGTGTAAATTTTTTGGCTTTGGCTGTCCAGGCTAAGTGGACTGTAACTTGGTATCTCAGAATGGGGTATCCCTCCCTCAGTGCCACTACGCCAGCATTAAGGGAGTTCCTCAGTTACCTTCAAGAGGAAAGCCTCTCTCAGTCTTGGCAATCAAAGTCCACCGCTAGTCGAGCCTCGCCTTCAGACCAAAAGGATTTAACTGCCTCCTCCCTGTGAGGCAGAGAGGCCTCTCTCAGACGGGAGACATGGGGCGGCTCGGCTGAGTGCCTTTTACCCCACAATGGTGAACAGACCCTCGATTGGCTACACACCGTTCTGGGGAGACCTGAAGGGGGGTGCGGGGAGGGCCTGACCAACAGCCTGGTTGACAATTTGGGGAACTGAGGAAGTCCTCACAAAATGGGGAAGGTCCTAAGGTATCCGAAGTGGCCACATGGTCCCTCTGCGAGGCGGCAAGCAGCGGTGATGGCGCATGCCCTAAGGCAGCCACATGGGCTGGTAGCAAAAATGGCAACTACGCAGTTTGACTGTGAGGTCACAGGCAGCAAGGCTGGCGGTCTGGCCGATACACACATGGTCCACGTAGCGAGCTTAAGAATTGCGGCCATCTGTAAGGTGGAAATTGTGGCTCCTGCCATCCTAGACAATACTTCTGCCAAGAGAGTCCACCCCGAAGCCAAACCAAGCCCAAACTGCATTGATGGTGGCTTCGTCAGACATCTCTTGAAACAACCGCCAAAGTCTCTGCCACGGAAGTGACCCCCTGATGCCCAACGCTCACTAGGATCACCTGATGGAGAAGACCGGAGACAAGCAGGACTCAAACTCGCCGAGGTGCTGGATATGGCCCTGGAGTCCTGACTCCCCCCCCCCTCCCATGGTGACTAGTCCTTCTTCAACTTCTTCCTCTGGGTGGCCATAAGCTTCTATTGAAAGTCAGGCCAGCTCACACACTATGGGACACATGCTCTCTGAAGAACAAAGACGACCGCGACATGAAGTGCATAACAAGTGTGGATCTATATCCAGGTGTGAAAGAACCACAAGAGTTCCCATTCTCACCTGGACACCAAGGCTGAACACGCTCACTTTCCATGCTGAATGGCAATGCACAACCAACACAAAATGAGGGACACAACACAAGGTACGGAGACACTGGTGAGAAAATCTGGTCTGAAACAAGAGAGAAGTAATGGGGTTCCTGGCCCCCAGTCAAGGCCTTTGTTGACCTCGGGTCATATCCTGGCTCTTGAAGGGGTAGGGAGTTGGGGGAAGCCTAGACACTCCTATGAATGTGTTTTATGGAAGTAAACCACATTGGAACAAACAAATTTTAAATTCAAAATTACATTTATGCATTTGTATCTTTCATTTCAAGATCCATTGCCTATTAAAATATTTACCTTCAAAAAGCATATCTATGTTTTCTTATAATATATGTTTAGGTTAACATCCGAATTTTGTACATAACCTCGTTTTTCCCTAACTGTTCTTTATTCTTCTAGGTACAAGTATGTGATTGTCTTAATGTTAACTATAGGGTTATCATATGGACAAAAGTATTTTTTTCATTCCAATTCAAATATTCTCCTCAACTAAAGTAACCCTTTTATGTATCACTCACCAACTACTGCTTTTATTTCCACTTTCTACCTTCTTATCCCCCGAAAGTCTAATATATATGTGCTTACATCTTTTAATTTTCACTTGGAAACTAAAAACGCCATTGTTTGTCACTCAAGCCACCTTTTTTCAACCCTTTTCTCCTTATACTGTATGATGTACACTGTATTATTCTTCTTTATATAAAAAACCACTTGCCCCAATATATTTATAAAAACCATTGGATTTTCACCTTTTCCATCCACTTCTTTCTTCGTCATAGCATCCATCAACCTACTCTTCTATTTTCATTCAAGAATTCTGGAGCAGAAACCATTTACTTCAAACTATCAAGCCCCTGTTATAATATTTCTACAATAATCTTCTATTCCATTCACTCCAAGAACTCCTTTAACTAACAACCGTGATATCCCTTTCTGTCACCTTAACCTCTACCAAACCCAACCAGGTACAGCTTCAGTGCCTCACAAGAAAATATATCACACTTCATTTCTATTCTGGGACTACAGTATATTCCCTATCCCGATTTGTTCAATTGTCACACTCAATATTCCTCCTACAATCTTTACACACGTTTTACTATCAATCATTCTCAAAGACTTGGCACAAAAAGCACTACCACCTTCCTAACTCTGCATCTCTTAGCATCCCAGGCAAAAGAGACTTGTCCTTCACACCTGTACAAACGCTGTAGTTTCCAATTTCCTCCCTTATATACAATAATAACCAGCTTTCTTTAAACAAAAAAACTCCCCAACACAGGTTTTTAGTTTTTATATGTAAACTCCATGCTCTTAGCTATTTGGAGATTTTCATATCAAGGACATAAACAAGATTTTTTTTTTCTGGTTCCAGATTTTTTCAATTAAAATTTTCTAATGAGGAAGGAAGTGAAGTTTTGATTTATATACAGTACAATAGTAAAGTATCGCATTGAAAACAAATTACTTCCAATGACTAATCACACAACAAAAAACTTTGCAGAATATTTCCAAGGAATAACTGCAGCAAGTTATTTAATAGTTGAATAATTTACCTTAACATCTGTCCTGAGATCGCTCTGAGTACCAACAAGCACCATGGGAGCACGCGGATTGTGTTGCCGTAATTCCGGCAGCCATTTCTCACGTACATTATGAAACGAGGTCGGTGACACTACACTAAAGCATACCAGAAAGACATCGGTTTGTGGGTAGCACAGGGGCCGTAGGGAGTCGAAATCATCCTGGTGGAAAAAAAAATAATAATTAAGCATCTCCTACATAAGGCAAAAACTGTAAAATAACATTTTGTATATTGCAATTAGTTTAAACTATTATTCAAGAATTAAGACCTTAAACTATGAACATTATCCATGGATTTTATAAATAAGTTGCAATAGCATTCTGTAGTAATACATCCATATGAATATTAGCAACAATAGATTATTTAAATGTTCATGGCTCTCAAAAACAAAATTAGAATATTCCAAGGTCTTTGCTAAAAACATTTCCACATTAAGCAAATTATGACATTTCCCAAAAGCACATCCAAAATCATTACACATTTTTATACAGAATTTTGTACAGTGGTAAAAGAAAAAAAAATCACGTGAAAGAAAGCCTACATAAAACAGGTCCTTCCTAAATTACGTTTTGCTCCCGACGGTGTAATTCGCATAAAAAATAAAATCGCCCTCGATAAATGAACATATGCTATTGTTTATGTACCATAATTACGCATTGTAGCAATAGTTATACAAAATACATTACCGGTATATCCTCTGGAAATACATACTTACATGGTGACAGTTCATGAAAATTACACGTATCATCACACCTTCCGGAAACAGCAAATATTTTGCCTTGGCTATCACACGTTTTAGATAATTTACTCTGGCTCCAGGAGGGTGATTTCGGTGGCGACATCGAAGTAATAGATGGGATACTTATACGTGGCGACAGATTTCGTCGTTTACTGTCTGGTGAACATCGCATGTTTTCCCGAAGCCAAAAGGTGGATCCAAGGATAATGTTCGTTTTATTTCCGCCTAACGTTAGTCACCCGTCCGAAACCCTTCAACACCTGATGACTTTGCTGAACCGATCTTTGATCTGAAACTTCACATTGGGGGAATAGACAAAAATACTAAAACAAAACTTACTGTGTCTTTTTGATCTGGAACTACATGACGAGTCTTCAATTTGTATTCTAATCTTAATAATAATAATAATTGCCATTGATATATTCGCAGGGAGATGAAAACCTGGAGGCTTATACATTACAACTAAGTTAGCTCCGAAATGTATTTGATGAAATATAAAGGAACTCTAATCAAATTTATGTTGTCTCTAAACCTTGAACGATAGCTTTATTGAAAAGGTACGAATCGTAGGGTCCTCCCGAGCACCGTTCAGGTAAACACACGTACACCATGTGTCCGAGTGGTGGAAAAATGACCAACCTCATAATTGCAGGAAAACTCGAATTCCTCTGGTATGACTCACATCGGAGGAACGCATACTCGTCACACAAAACCATAACACCCTAACCCAGTAGTAGTATGCGACAGGAGCCAATTGAACCTTAAGCATTTTGGATGTAAGAGCGATTTTCGTAGTTTCGAGATCAACATTGGTTTGCTCGGGCGAGCTGGTGTGTGACAGAATAAGCCCAGTGTTGACAATACCGCTTGCAATGCAATGGCTACAAATATAATCGAAAAAAAATCACGAAAACAAGTGCAAAGAGTAATTTTAAAAATGATCGAAATATAAGTATGTAGGATACTCGTTACACCCAAGAATAACTCGTAACCGGTGAACTCGTTGGCAAAACACAGGAACAATCTGCAAGAATTGGTAGCGTTGAGGCACGCCGCTTCATCACGTGGGTTGGTGGTCCACTTGTTCAACTTTCGTTAAGAGCACCTGCGCACCCCCAAGAGAACTTGTTCGTCATCGTTTAAAACGGAACCGCAGGTAACTACTACAGTTCTACTACGACCACTACTACTGGCGCCACCATTCCTCGGTGGTATGCCTTGCAACAAAATATTTATATTACAATGCGCTATGTAGTCAGCTAAGATATATATATATATATATATATATATATATATATATATATATATATATATATATATATATATATATATATATATATATATATATATATATATATATATATATAAACTTACTAAATCCTTAGAACACAAGCTACTGTAGTTACAACTCTAAGAGCTATGGGATGAATAACTTTGTGAAAAAACCTACGTGACAGAAAAAAGCAATCTGGATACGAGAGCAAACTAAAGTAGAGAATATTCTGGCATGTAAAAAAAAAGGAGATGGATATGGGCAGGACATATTATGAGAATGTCAGATAATAGACGGACAAAACAGTATCAAAATGAGTCCATGGAGATTGCAAATGAAGCAGGGAAAAGAAGAGAAGACGATGGATTGACAAGCTAAGAAAATTTACGGGTACAGAATGGCATACAAACCCCATAAACAGACGCGTGTGGAAGGACATGTCTGCCGCCACTGCTCTTCAGTGAACTAGCAACGGCTGATAATATATATGAGTGTGTGTGTGTGTATATATATATATATATATATATATATATATATATATATATATATATATATATATACAAGAATCATTATACAAAATTCTAGAATAAAAAGTAATGGTATTATTACTAATTTATTATTCTACAGTATTATGCTAGTAATAAATTTATTTTGAACTAAAATTCTGTGTTCATGACAGCCTGCGATATACGTGAAAAGCCCTCACACTTCTTTATTGAATCGTCTGAAGAAAACTAGAATTTTGTAACCAGATAGAGTATAAACTTCAGTGGGATTTTGCAATCATATAATGAAAATGTACACTTAAGGTAAATAATACATACCAAAACGGTATTAATAATGTTACCAAGGGACGTAAAAATTATGTACACCATTGAATTTTTTTTAAATTTCCCAAGCCGAGCTAAATTGGTTGGATGAATCAAATCAGAATTGGCCCGGCTCTTCCATCTACAGTAGGTCCCCCAATGGAATTGCAGAACACCCGGCAACAACGGTACACGCACTTTCCGCTAGACAAACTCCATTTCCCACTGCACAACCCTATAGTCATCCAAGATCAATATCCTTTCTTCCTAAAATTGGCAGGACTAAAATACCTGTACACACGGACTGTATCAGTCAACGATTTACAAATCTCACGAAAATTTGCCAATCTGTTGATTCAAAGAAAATTATCGATTACTCGCTTCCGTACATGAATCCCACAATTATATTACACGTGGTGCACTGTAAGCATTACGGTAGGGCCTTTGTAGTGTTTATTATCATCATCATCATCATCAAAATCATTATTAGTTGGAATAGCAGGATGCTAAAAGCCCAAGGGCTCCAACAGGAAAAAAAAATAG
>NC_090762.1:48165940-48185940 GCF_036898095.1 Palaemon carinicauda | reverse complement strand
TGTGTACTAGATCAACTACCCAAATACGGCATGGGGAAGCTCACAGGTATCACCGCTTCCCTAAGGTAACTCCTGTCAACGACTTTGTTGCTCGAGAACTCTAATACCAATTATCCTTCAACACCTCGACTTTTAGTTCAAGGACTAATAATTAGACCAAGGGCCCGTGTAAGTGTAAGGTCAGCTACCTATATCTGAACGTGAGTGACCTTGTAATCCATTGTATTGATTATCTCCGACGAGCACTCCCAATCACATACGATAAAGTTGAACTAACCATGCAAAGGATTAGGGCCCGATATCAATATCATGTTTGAATCGTCGTGGGTGCTATTGGCCTCACCATTTATTTGACAGATGGACAAAAACAAGAGTAGATGCCTGGTCTTTATTATTCCCAACAGTTTTACCTACTTCCAGAAACGTTGTCGACTCCTATCATCTATGATCACGTTCAATTAAAATGGCAAATTACCTGGAACATCTTACAACATATATATATATATATATATATATATATATATATATATATATATATATATATATATATATATATATATATATATATATATATATATATATATATATATATGCTTCCAAGCATTACTATGGAAACCGCGTCCCGAACATGAATTATGGAGCTATTAAACGACACTTTTCTTTCTTCTTTTTTAATTATGCGGCCTACCCATGAAAGTTGGTATTCAAAATTAAAAGTTTCCAACTACTGCTAGTTCGCTTAGCTGAACAATATCCCAGAAGCGACATCTTTCAATCTATGTGTACAGATGCAACGGCATAATAATGTATTACTATCATCCCGGACAGACGATAAAGGCAAGATAGCGTTGACACCCAAAGACGATTAAAGAGACATGAACTAAATCATAATGGCGCTTCTGTTAGCATTGCCTGCGTCACTTCATTACAGATAACCAAGAGAACCAAGGAAACATTTTCATTCTCAAAATAAAATATCTGGCATTGATTACCACTTTAATTCTCCTTCAAAAAATGTAAGGCTGCTACAAGTCAGCGATGTCAGTTACCCTTTCGTATTTTATACATTCACGAAAGGTTAATTTGGCCCCTCCGAAAGGACGCTTCGACGAGGGGCTCCAGGGTCACAGGTCACCTCACGAAAGTTGCGTGGTGAGGGCAGAGGACAGGAAACAGCCTCATTATCAGTACCGTCAAACAAAGAGAGTGAGTTTGTTGTTGTTGCTACGTAAAGTGAGCCTTGTGACAGCGAAGGCTCTTGCTCGTAGTAGCTAGGAGAGATGGGTATTTTGCTTTGATTAAATTTGTCTTGTCACCACGCTCTGCTGGAGAGAGAGAGAGAGAGAGAGAGAGAGAGAGAGAGAGAGAGAGAGAGAGAGAGAGAGAGAGAGAGAGCAGTTGTATCATCATCTTGCCATAAAAGATACTAAAACCACAGAAAAAAAAGGAGAGGAAAGATTTGTTGTTACAGCGAAGGAAATAAACAATGTCTAAACCACCACCAAAGATAAATTGCCACGACTTCACCGAAAAATACGATCTTGGGGAACAATAACGAATTCACATATACATTCTCCATCTCTCTCTGGGAGACAATGGCCCATTCATTCCCACATTTTTTCACATTTTAAATAAGAAAAAAAAGAACCGTGTTACACAATCTCCAAAGGTAGTGCAAGAGTTTCCACAGCTACGTCATTTAAAGATCAAAAGAGCGAACACAAATTATGTTGTTTGGAAATAATAACCATGACCCCCAGTAGTGTCTCGTCTAAAACGTGAAAGTCGAAAACATTTTTTACCATTTGAAATAAAAAAAAAAAAAACGCTTCAGCACAGACTCATAGTGATAATTATACAGTTTTATTTCTCATGATTATGTCAACATAGGTGTCAGCAAAAGACAAAACGTCCCCTTTCAACCGAAATGGAAATTATTCGACCGAAGACTAAACTCAGAGAAAGTCAGTTAGTTCTCTCTCTCTCTCTCTAAAATATATATATATATATATATATATATATATATATATATATATATATATATATATATATATATATATATATATATATATATATATATATAGCTCCAGAACATGCAAACCTTCATGTTTTATACATACACTCATGCTCTGTACATGTATGTTTAATGGGATTATAATAAGCCAACAACATCTAGTGCTGTAGTTCATAGACGTGCCACCCGTCCAAGCTGCCTAAATTCACTAATGGAAAGACCAGCATTGTACCAAATGTGTTACTCATATTGGCAGTAAACGTCTGACACGATTCGATCTCTCCTAAAATATGATTCTCAGGGGTGTCTCCTGCAGTCAGCATCTTAAGGCAAAGCAACAGTATCAACAACCTTAGCTTGATGCAGTAAGAAATCACTAATAAATCCGATGATAATCAAATATTATCTATACAGCCGCGCGAAGGCCTTATTAGTATGCTGTCAGCGACTTCTGATAATGCGAACATAATAAAATAAAATAACACTTAAATCCAGATGATAAACAAGTTAAAATGTACCTTGGTTCTGTGACTAAATCTCCCTGATAAATAACTAAGGATTTGTGTATAGGTGGATGGTAATTTCTAAGTATAGTATAAAACAACAGCATCAAGAGACTGATAAATATAAATTTTTGCTCAATAATGCTAACAAGCAAACCGAACTAATAAAGTAATCTATCTGGTGGAGGTTTAAACCGAAATTGGTCTCCCCCCACGCCGAGCATAAGGTTAATGCCAGTCCCAAAGAAAAATGCCTCGTCTACATACCTATCTATTCGAAAACCTAAGGACTGTTTTGTTAGTCTAGAGGTCTACCTATTTGCACTACCCTCTGCCAACAAAGAAACGGACAGAACCGAAAAAATAACTATTCTATCATTTATATGTATGTGTATATATATATATATATATATATATATATATATATATATATATATATATATATATATATGTGTGTGTGTGTGTGTGTGTGTGTGTGTGTGTGTGTGTGTGTGTGTGTGTGTGTGTGAATAAAAATATGAAAAGTGGGACTTTAAAAATTTATCAATAAAGTCTTAAGCTCGCTTTCCGTGAAGGAGCTGCAAGGTCTAATAAGCTCACTCGTCTTTTGTCTCACGATTATCCAAACCAAAATCCCATATCCCTATTGTTAGTTATCAAGATCATTACAACTCTTTCTCAAAACCAGCAACTCACACTATATCTAGAAATTTTTTAAATCTTAACCTCCCAGGGAAAAGGTAAATCTCAAGCGTGCAAATGGCAAGGGTGAACAACAATCGGCTGGCCTTCACGCGAATCCGTAAAGAATATTGTTGAGGGGGGGGGGGCCATAAAATTAGGCATAAAACCAACTAACTCTACCACAAGGCATATTGCAATCAAAGACACGTAACACATCACCTACTGTACTGTACGGTGATGTACCGTCGGCACTCAATGCCAGGAGTTAAGCGTCTCACCTGCGAAAACAAGGGAAAAAGTAAACATTAGTAACGGTATAAATTTCCACTAGATAATTTAAGATATAAATAAAAACAATAAAATAGCAGGGTGGAGCATAATATACCATTTGCCATTTTCCATAGTTCAAGGGCTGACTGACAATCAATGGGATTCGAACCACAATAAAGCAATATACCGTTATTAGAGTTGTAAAAGCCTAACAAGGCCAAGGCCCCAACTCTGGAACTGGTTCAATGTATTTATTTCAAATACATCTTGTATGTATAATGGATAATAATTACACGGACAGGAGATACATCAAATATCAAATAAATGAAAGTATAAAAAATTTGAATAAATACAAATATGCAAGAAATTATGATAACGAATAAATGCAAGACGATAATGAAATTTCACATGAAACAAAGAAATAAAGTAATAAGTTTGCAACATCTTCAAAAATACAGTGACGAGCAGCAAAATTGAATGTGTTCTTAAACAACCTTTGAATATAATCCACTAAAACTAATATTAAGGGAATGTTGCCCTCGTTTCTACGATCACTGGTGTGTTACGAGAATGATTTTAGCAGTGGAAAGGGGAAATTAATGAGGAAAAGAAAAGTAGGCAAAAAGTCAGTAGAAAAACTTTCAAGGAAGACCGAGAGAGCGGATGGCGTTTATGAATATGGCACACCCACGCTGCATACTTTACAGTTATTTTTTTCCTACACACTGTTAGCCACCATCTCGAATAAGGGGCTCGACACGAACATCATAAATATATCAGAGAAGCTGTTTTATTCATAAAGCACGTTTCCTCTCAAAGGGCTTAGAAAAAATGCTATCAGACTCATCCTGCGATAAATGAAAACTCGGAAAAAAATAATAAAGAACTTCTATACAGGGGATTAGCATAATCAACACGTAAGTCTCCCCCACCCTCGTCCCCTCCTCTATATCACCTTCCATTGTCAGTGAATGAGAGTAGCTAAGACCAAGATCTGGACCTGCTCCAAATCCCAGTATACCTTTAGACAAGAAAATCCATTTATTTATCACATACCAGCCGGCTTATTTCATTCACACATCGTCCATTCACTAGTCTCTTCATTCACGAGTTCTTTTGATAAAGAAGTCGAGCGTATTTATGCGTCAGGTGAATCCTTGATAAGATCAATATCATAATACGACAGCTTTCCTAGCTTGGGTGATGCCAAATAATTGTTTGCTTTGAAAACGTTATCTGCATTAGAGTACTGAATCATCTCTTTCAAAGAGCTAAGAGGACACTGCAACCTTGTATATTCTCGTAAACTTGACAAGTCAAGAGACAAATCCACATCCGAACACTTTAGGGCTAAAGATAATCCTCTACTCAAAAAAGAAACCTATTGATTATTGTTCAAGTCATAAAAAGTTAATCTCTACATAAAAATATCAAAATCCCTAAAATCAATATAAAATATATATTTTTACCCACGTTTGCACTTCCAAAATTCATACAATAAACATGAAACATTACTCATATTTCCCATATTTTTTTTTCTAACAAAGACAGACCTATTTCAGTCTAGTTCGGACGGGCCCTAGGTCCGTTAAACCAAGATTCAAGAGCGTCCTTAATCAAACGATTGCCGAAATACCAACTTATTGTCAGATCAGTTCGTGTGATACGAATCCTTTAATGTTAAAAACAAAAACAAAAAATACTATTGATACAAGGATGCCTGTTTGTATACGCTTAATGGAAATGCTATGAACTCTAAATAAAAAATTAGTTAAACTACACCATAATGATAGTGATTATAATCATGATTATAATAACAATAATAGTATGGTTAGTCCCATTAACTCATTCATATGACGACCAGTTCACTATGCATTCCTTTTATCACGATACCAAAAATTCCATACCATTGAAAAAAAAAAAATACGAAAATATCTGGTATTGAACAATAAATACAATTCCACAACCTCAAACACAGGTACATGCAGTAAAATTATATGAATTCAATTGTATTCCCTGAATAATGTTACTTATTCATTATCCAAAATCAATAAGCAAACACTTGAAATAAATAAAAGAAAAATATTTAAATTTATCAACTTCTTTAATAAAACAAGAGAGCGTTCCCTAACTCGAACATAACCAGAGTCACATAGAATGCTCATGACTTTTAGACAGCATTGCTTATTGACTTGAAAAGTCGTTTGAGATGGGCCGGCGACACCGCCGTGCCAAATCTGACAAACCTGTGTGTCGCTTTGAAGAAAAGCGCGTAACCATAAAACAGGCCGCCAGAACTCTTTTACGATGTGATAACATGGCATGTTTCGTAGAATTAGAAGATTAAGCCTCTTTATCTATCCTACATATACATTACTGTCAGTTTGAATTAGTCTGATAAAGACGTATCAAACTTCGTACTCAAGTCTTAAAAGTGTGTATACATCTCTTTAAAAAAAAAAATATTTAAATATTTATAAGTAACTTTTTTCAAGGTAACAGTACGTTACGTGATTGTTATTTAATAGCTCAGATGAGTATTCAATCAGCTCAGATTAATTAAGAAAATTACGCAAAGTTCAGACATAAACCCAACTCCAAAATATTTCAAACATCTTTTCTAAAACACAAATCATTTAAGACACATTCGGGTGGTAGGGTCTTTCACTGGGAGAACAATACCAGGAGTTGCATCACCTTGAGTTTTCGCTCTTCCGTAAAAACACAGTGGCCTATTAAAATCCGCAGTGTACAGACAATACGCATTCACAGAGAGAGAGAGAGAGAGAGAGAGAGAGAGAGAGAGAGAGAGAGAGAGAGAGAGAATTTCAGTTACAGTTAGATTCAGAGAGACAGACATACAGTCAAAGACCAAGCATGAACAAGCACATTAAAATACAAATATATGCAGACGAAATTCCCCAGTGCAGAGAGGGAGAGAACAAAGGATGTATCTTCACCCGCATACAACTTGCACCACCTAACTTCAATAAAACGCTAACCTTTAGCCCCAAAAAGCACAACTCAAACTTACCAAACCAAAACAGCTTGAAAAAAAAAAATCAGGTCTTGAAATATGCTGAGTAAATCTTACCAACGAATCCGGAAAGAACAAACAAAACTCTGTACAATAAAAATCTGAAGAGAAAATAATCACAATAAGCGAAAATTAAACAAACATGAGTTTGGCAACTGAAGAGGAGCTCTCGGCACAACTATTTCAAGTGATTACGCAAATGTTGCATAAGAGCAACACGGGGTGAACGTCAGTGTAACCACTGAAAGCTGTTTGTTGTTGTTCATTGTTGCTGTTCCTGTCAACACATTTTTTCCTCAAAGAGAGGCGGGTTTTTTGTTAAAAAGAAAAATCACTGTTGGAAAAAAAAGAAATTAAACGGAACATCAACTTGGAATGGAAGTTATTTGGATCTTTCAGAAGATTGAGAAGAGCTTAGACATGATTATTTCAAGCTGTCTAACATCAAAAGAGAAGTAATGCGTCGATAAAATGTATTTAATTCTAAAAATGCCCCAACAGTCTTATCACCCGCAACTGAAGAAGAAGAAGAAGAAGAAGAAGAAGAGAGAGAGAGAGAGAGAGAGAGAGAGAGAGAGAGAGAGAGAGAGAGAGAGAGAGAGAGAGAGAGAGAGAGAGAGAGGTGGTCTTTATTGGCTAGGGTTGAGTGGAATGAAATGTACAAGCTGGTGATATTGCATGCATTGCTTCAGTTCGATCTAACCCTCTGAACAAATTGAGATCTGTGTTCTCGATTGTACCCAACAGAAGCTAAAGCAGCAATGGTCAATCACATGTGTTGCATCTGAAGGGGCCTGCGCACACTACTTGGACAACCTGTATACCTCTAGCTACCTTATTTTCAATATGAACTACCCATAAAGAATTGTTTTTAAGGCCACTTAATATTTACTACCCACGATATGTACTGTATACTGGTCGCTTTACTTAGGAATGCCCGTGAGGACAGGCTACCTGCCAAAAACCGATTACTATCTGAAGTGGTATTTAGCTCATCGGGTCTTGAAGCAAGGTTGGGCGCAGTACATCAACATCACCATGGCAATTGGCCCAGAGCCTGAGATACAGCATTAAATCAATGCTCAAACCTTGTACTAACTTCTCGCCGAGTAAGATTCGCGTATTAATAGAAACAAAGTTAAGAATTTTGTTAAAGAAGAAAAGCATCAAACTTTCATAAAGATGGGTCAACTTAAACGAGCTAGATAATGTGATTTTGAGGTGTTCCGCAAATCATAATGGTCTCACAGTAATGTTGACAGCAGCATTGCCATTCCCCCAAAAATCTATATAAATAAATATACATCAACATTATCGAATGAAAAAAATTACTTCACCCAAAATTTCTTGCCACTTGGATGGCATTTAATATCAATAAGTTTATGATCTTGCTCTTTTGTAGTGTCACTATAAAAAAACTTTGGATTTTGCGTCAAATTATGCAATAAAACCAAACAACCAGATTGAACACGATTAAAAATACTGAAAATATATATATATATATATATATATATATATATATATATATATATATATATATATATATATATATATATATATATATATATATATATATATATAAAACACTATCTGGAGTGAAGAAATGAACAACCTAAAGTCTGGAGGCACATTCGATATGGTAAAAAGATTTCTCAGTTGAGAGAGAGAGAGAGAGAGAGAGAGAGAGAGAGAGAGAGAGAGAGAGAGAGAGAGAGAGAGAGAGAGAGAGAGAGAGAGAGAATAAATTATATAACAATTTACTGTAGAACATGACGGGAACCCTTCATAACTGGATGGGTACATACGACTTAAAATACTTTTGTTATACAAATTACTTTAAAAATCAATTAAACTGCTTTATACAGCAACGACACATAATAAAATCAATAAACACTTCACCACCTGCGAAAAAAACTGTACATAGAATTAGCTAACTAATCATCGTACAAATATTCAAAACATGAATGTAAAATAGTTTCTATTCCATGAAAGGAAGCTTAAAAATAAGATATTGTATATAACAATGTTCTTCATCTGTCACAGCTAAATAATAATAATAATAATAATAATAATAATAATAATAATAATAATAATAATAATAATAATAATAATAATAATAATAATGAAGAGAAAGAAACTTGAACCTGAAGACAATATTAGGACTAAGGTGATTTGGTTCTTATTCACATATGGTTTCTTATAATCTGGGACAGAGGAAGGTGGTTACATCCCAATTTCTCATGAATAATGCATGTAGAAAGAGGCGGCGCTCTTTTTAATACCCTTAAGCATTCCCGCCGAGTTAATCTGACATCTCTGAGCCTAAAAGGAAAAGGATGAATATATGGGAGGGAATATCTCTCTCTCTCTCTCTCTCTCTCTCTCTCTCTCTCTCTCTCTCTCTCTCTCTCTCTCTCTCTCTCTCTCTCTCTCTCTCTCTCTCTAGTTTCTTCTAACAGAAATGGTTATTCAAATACAACAATAAGTCATTTACTGTCATTTTCACCCTTTCACTGATGAATAAACTTCACCAAAACAAATTTTGCGAAGGTAAAACAGGTCACATTCAAAAGTTTTTATTAAGACATATCAACTGCATAAAAGTATTCTTCAAACTAATTCAAAAATAGAATTAAATTATGGCATTGCACACTCCATGAAAGCAAAATCTGCATTGTAATATAATTGATATCACAGGTTTTGTTATTTAGAGCATATATAACAATGACGTTGCTATTATGGAAATTATTGAGCCTATATAATAGAGAAACCGAGAGACAGGCAGCCTGTATACCGTGACTAAAGTAATCCTGAACTACCATAGATAGCAATAAAATTATAGTTTACGTTCTCTGAATAAAAATAAAATAGTACATCTAAATTTAAAATTCTTTCCATCTAACACTCCAATATACTGTCATGTAGAGATAATAAAAGACATGCAAGACTAAATATGATTACTAAATATGATTATGGTTAATGTTCCATATAACTACACGAATGTCGCCATTAATACACAACGCTGTGCTCATGGCTGATGTGATCGGATCGAGTTTCTCAATTTGTTAAAATAAAAGAAATGAGATAACAACCTCTCCTTTTTTACACATCTGCTACCTGCCTTTGGAATAGTGCAGGTGTGAAATGAGGCATAAAGATACTAATGTTTAAAATGGAAGAGAAAATGGATTATTATATACTAATTATAAACATCTACATATAAATATACTTTAAATTTATCATACTAATCTATACATCTTTATTTCCTCAATATTATATAGATCAAATACACACAAAAATTGATTCCTATTACATTGTCTTTCAATTGTCAGGTCTGTAGCGTACTTGGAAGTTACGTCTCCCCTTGAAACTCGTTACACAAACATCCCAAGGTTTGTTTATGCGTATCTTGTTTACCTGAAACTTGTGTCAGATGATGGATATAAATTATGGATCCCTCATCTATCCTCATTCACAACCAGGTTGCAATCTGCCAATGACACTTTGGCAATGCCGTACGAGGACAGCCGGTCCCCAATCATGAAAAACAAGGTTAAGAATACGTCTGGAGAGATAATCAAGGACAAAGATCCGTTTTAATTAACAATGACCATCTACTATCCATTGAAGCTCATCAAATTCTCTCGAGTTCACATTGTATGAACGGGTGAAAGAAATTAAAACGTGACTCCAAGAAAAAAACGTAAAATAAAAAAGCTGCAACTAGGCTACACTGAAGAAATACCGTTATATCTAAAATACAGATACTGAACCCATGTTTGTAATACACTATCACCTCTCTTTCTAAGTAGAGAAGTTTATCAAAAAGACTGCCGAAAGTTTTTCTCTTCCAATGCAATATTGCATAAATGTTGGTCTTACTATTTTAATACTTGCCAACCTATCTCTCAGTTTCATCAAATACAAAACATTTTGTAAGGATATCCCTTGGATTTGCCCCAATTTGCTTTGTAAATAGCAAATAGCTTTTGTAAAAAGTTAGGCAATTAAATTTTACAAACGAAATCCTTTAATTTTCTCTGTTGCAATCAACGAAGTAGTACACTTTGCAAGACAACTGGTCTTTTGCCGACTATTTCTAACATCATATCAGAAGAGTGTGGTTGTAATAAATGTAACTGAAAATCGTTTGAATAATAAAATAGCTAATTCTTTCATGTGCATTAATTCGTATATCTCAGCCTAACCAAAAGAACAACAAAATATAGGAACGCTTTAAATACAGGGCCAAGCTACAGATAGTCTAAGTCCAACCCAAAATGACCCCCACTTTTGAAGTGAAACTTCATCGAAGTACAAATTCAATAGATTATTCAGTTCACAGAGTCTTCGTACTTTGGGAGTTCATGGTGTACAGAACGAGTGCCAGAGGCATTCGGCTTCTAAATAGAGATAAATGCACTAGCACACTTCGGACCTACATCAGCCCAGAACTTACTCTTGTCTCATATCGATCCCCCAACTAATCTCGGTGGGAAACAAAGCTAAAATGAAACCAGCAGTTTACCACGAGAATTTTCAAGAACCACTTGGATGGGAAGATGAAAAGTGGAGGGTGTTGATAAAGACTTCTTTTGTCTCCTGCGACTCGAGTATACTTATGTACGTTTTAAGAGTCATTACCCAACGTTAAATGCCAGACTTGGAAATATATAATAAAAAATTTTATTCAAAAGAACTTTTGTTAGATATCTGCTTAGAGTAAAGCATTCTAAGTGCTGTGACATTTAGTACTATAATATAAAAATATATAAATATAAACATACGAATTATCTTTGAATCCCTCCTTAAACCTGACCTAGCAGTGAAGAAAAGCCATAAACGAAATGAATTGTAATTTGAAAATCCAAAATATCGAAATTAAAATCTATTCTATGAAACGCCAGTTTTAAACTCGAGCCTGTTTAATCTGCCTTTATCCGAAATGAAGCATATTTCATTTATTCGGAGGCCTCATATTTCATATTTTTTCTGCAATTTAAATATCAGAAGCATTAAGGCCACACAAAAAGTACACTAACCAATGCTGGCTGTAAAATATTGTGTAGGCTACCTGCCATGCGTAGCAGGCAAAAATATTCATTAATTTATGAATTGATTTATAACGATTTATTTACCTAATCTAAGCTATTCGACATACACTAGCACGAGAGAGAGAGAGAGAGAGAGAGAGAGAGAGAGAGAGAGAGAGAGAGAGAGAGAGAGAGCATTCTTTTTTATCTGCATATCTATCAAATCCTTATCCGAAATCACTCAACCGGCAGTCATAAACATCTTTTCGGCAACCTACAGTCTTCCTTCCTTCCTTCCTGAATAGAGTTCCCTTTCGACACTTGAATTATAAGATTCAGCTCTAGTGATCAAGTAGATTATACTATACATCATTCCTTCACATGTAGATAATTCAAGGGTATTTGCATGGAAGGGGAGGGGAAAGGATCTTCTTTTTTTTTTTTGGGGGGGGGGGGGGGGATGAATGGTTTGAAGGGAAGAGGGTTCTTGTAATATCCCTGAACTTTCACCAATTACCATTATCCGTATTTCCTAGAATTCTTGTGGGGTCTGCTGCGGATGTGTTACTCAACGAGATACCTGTGTGGGGTACAGGAACGCCTTCGATGAAGGCATGGAATTACGACTGTTTCTTCATAACCGTTTGGGAATTCCTCTATTTATCCAAAGTAATGGAATTGTCAGTTTTCTAAAAGCAAGGAGTTTACAAATACGTAAGTGACGAATTGCAAATATCTTCTTAAATATAGCAGAAATCCAAATGCTTCTACAGAGATAAAATTGGCGCTTATTTGCTCATGCTATTTACTTTCCTTAAGGTAATGGAATATATAAAACTCTTCCTTGCTGGATGAAATAAATCTTCGCGTCCTTTTAAACAGATAATAAACATTCAAAGAAGCACTGGCATTACAAATACTTTTTTCGAGGCAAATTATTATTCTTATCAAAAGGAGGAGATTTACCAGAGGAATGAGTCAACCTCGACTCTTCTAGAGCTGATCCGAGTAAATTGGGAAGGAAAGATATTACATATATACTAAATTCAATAAATAAAAAATTTCATATAGTAAATATGAGATAAAACAATAAATTATGGAGATAAAAATCTGTGATAAATAGAAATTTAAAACTTATCTATAAAACCTATGCTTCTTAGTTCAATATGCTCTGGCAATTTGGAACCACGTCACAAAAATGAATTATGATCAAAGATATCTTTGCTAAGTCAAGAAAAAATACATAAAAGTAAACTAGAAAAATATAACCCTGTTCTATTCTCTACCTCAATAAAGCATGAATAATAAAATCCAGCGTAAATAATTCCAATACTAAGCAAAAATAAGTCATAAGTTTTTATTTTCTTTTACAAAACAATTAGTTATTTATATTAGGCATGAGTTATTACTAAGGAAAATTTAACTTCATGGTTTACCCACACATAATCCACTACCCAATGGCAACATTAATGTCGTAGGAAAACATAAATATGAACTATATTTACATAACTATACAAACATATACTGAATATATATATACCCTATATATATATATATATATATATATATATATATATATATATATATATATATATATATATATATATATATATATAAAGAGAGAGAGAGAGAGAGAGGGGGGGGAATTGAATTTACAAAGTCACATATAAATGTAGGCTACATAAATAACAGATTCTAAAGATAATTGTATGCATATACACGGATCCAGACACACAAGAAAAAAAGGATGGCATCTGCGCCTGTCTCTTTGAGGCTTCAACACCTAACTGAAAAACTCCGTCTGTTCAATCATAATCCACATTGCCCTTTTTATTTTACACTTGAATAAACAGAACGCCTTACGCCTGAAAAACCCTCCGCTCAGAATTGCCAAAGAGAAATAAAAGTGTTCATAAAAAAACCGCCAGAGGACATCAGTGTAAAAATAAGCATCCTCTAAGGATAAACTATAACAGGAAAGCTCCAAGAAAAATGGCTGGCCATAACCTAAGAAAATTAGGTCATCTTCCTTTACTAGTATTGCGCAGGTTGGATATGGCAAACGAGAGAGAGAGAGAGAGAGAGAGAGAGAGAGAGAGAGAGAGAGAGATGAGAGAGAGAGAGAGAGAGAGAGTATAAACTAGGGTGGGGCTGTGCGAAGCGAAAACGGTGCACAAATTGTTTATGTCACCTGACAAGTTAACCTAAACATTCGAAGCTCTTCTAAAAAGCAAACAATTGTTAGACTCTCTCTCTCTCTCTTTCTCTCTGTCTTTACTGCCGTGACGCACGACCCATTCTATCAATAGAGCACAAAATAACCATATCTATTCCCTTCACGGTATCATCCATCCACCTTTCCTGCTATGACGCACAGTTATCCTATCAAGAAACCGATGAAAAAAATACTCTCTCTCTCTCTCTCTCTCTCTCTCTCTCTCTCTCTCTCTCTCTCTCTCTCTCTCTCTCTGACCAATTATCTATCACTCCATCACCCCGTCCTCACACTCGTCTTTATTGGCACATTTCCTTTGAGAAGTGTTGAACATGAAAGGAACTAAAAGCCTCGTTAACGAATGTGGTACGACCGGACAGAGAGGGAGAGTGTTGCAACTTGTCACGACAAATCTGTGGAGGTCGAAGGGGAAATTTAATTGTGCGGAGAGTGTACAATGTACATGGATATTGTCTAGAATCACACACACACACACACACACACACACACACACACACACACATATATAGATAGATAGATAGATAGATAGATAGATAGATATATATATATATATATATATATATATATATATATATATATATATATATATATATATATATATATATATATAAATCCACGACGTATATAAGTTTGTATGAAGATGAAATACGTCGATATCGATACCTTTCTGGAGATATCTTTACCGCATTAAAACAGTTTTTACAGATTATAAAATACATTTCTTGTAAGGTACGAAATTTATCATAACGGTTAATTGACGGACATGTGGTATGATAAATATCAATTTTTAAATTTGTTAAAACTTGAATACCATCGCAAGGAATGCGTTGACATAGAGTTTTATGATTTTGTTCGAATACAGGCAGTTTACAGATAAATGTCTATGATTCTGTTGAAATACCGAGGTAACAGATAGAAAAAGAACCATAAAACCAGAAAAAATATGTAAATTGCAATGCATTTTATTATTCATGATACATCAATGATCCTTATAGCAATTTAAAAAGACTTAACAGACTGCCATCTGGGGCCAGGTGAGATTATTGTAATGAAAACATTGAGACGTAAAGATGTCCGTAGTTCTGGGAGGAAATACTTTTGCCTTTCGTAAAATGAGACTTATTTTCGAACAGAATTTACTCTTTGCATAAACTAAAGCATTTCCAGCGATAACGAATGCAGTGAAATTGCCAGAAAAGAAACGCTCGAGAGTAAACAGTGGCTGAAAAGTGCAAATGTTTACGGAAGGAAGATTGAAACGGCAAAGAAAATAAAATAAGTTTCTCCCAGGATCGGTGGCAAGAATCACGCGCTCTCTCTTTCTCCGTCTAAACATCCTGCTACTAAGGATGAACAGATCATCGGTTCTGGAAATTCCCTGAAGTTTGCCAAGAGGATCTGAGATCAATCATGACTGGTTTTACACACACATACACACACACACAAGGGAGACAGATTCAGACTTTTTTTAAAATCCAAACAGAACATTTTATTATACATTTAAATAAAAATATCTGTCTAAAGTTACGTCTTTCTTGAATTGGTAATTCCCCTTCCTTGAAAAATACCAACTATCTGATTCGTGCACGTATCCTTGATATCATTAGGAAACTCATTCGTCTGTTATTCCTGAACACGACCCTGAGAATTTAATCTTCGAAATACCGATATTTTCATAAGACTTCACATTACACATTTTCTTATTTTCTTTATTCAGTGCTGGTGATGTCTCAAGACAATTAGATATGCCTAATCATTATATTTATTTTTGGGGGTATCGATAATATTCTTATAGACAAGGCTTAACATTACACTAAGTTTATTTTCGTTTTTTTCAGATAAATATATATGCCTTGCAACAATATTGAACCAATTTCTCAGACACAGTTCCATTCTGTTCGTAATACTGGGCATGTAGTTAATTCTAACAGTCAAGCCTTCTCCATCATGAGGCTCAATACGACACAGTACTAAAGAAGTTTTATTCTAGCTGCGACCAAGTTGTGGAATGAGCTTCCTCACCGGGTAGTTGAATCAGAAGAACTTCAAAAGTTCAAACTTGCAGCAAATGTCTTCATGTTGAACAGGTTGACATGAATCTTTTTTATAGTTTATATATGAAATATCTGTTTTAATAGTGTTAATGTTTTTTTAATATTTTAATTGTCCATTACCTCTTATATCGTTTATTTATTCCCTTATTTCCTTTTCTCTCTGGGCTATTTTTCCCTGTTGGAGCCCTTGGGCTTATTGCATCTTGCTTTTCCAACTAGGGCTGTAGCATAGCTAGTAATAATAATAATAATAATAACAACAACAACAACAACAACAACAACAACAACAATAATAATAATAATAATAATAATAATAATAATAATAATAATAATAATATACAGAAAATTACCTCCATAATTACATACACATGCATAGCGCATTCTTGCCATGACGCACAATCATCCAATCAAGGTCTCACCGATATCTACCATAAAACAGAAAAGGAATGTCAATCGATGACTTATAAATACTAATTCTAATATATATTGACATGTCGTTTTGGAAACACTAACACTTAATCACACGGAATTTGAATGAGCATGTCCCGGCATATTTTCTAAAACAAAAACTAATTTTTTTCTTTATTTGGTTCAAGACAACAAAAATGTAAGATCTTAACAAACAATGCGCAACACCGCTGATATGAGTCATAATACTCAATCCTGACTTAACTGGTTACAAGAAGGCCACACACCGCTCAAGAAGAGAATAAAATATATAAAAAAGGCCAAATTCTAGCGAAGTCATATACAGGAGAGAGGAAAAAAACAGCAATAAGGAAAATTAAAATGATTAAACCTGAGTAAGGCTTGATGAATTTTCATATTGCAAGGCTATTTCTTTATAAACTCAATTACAATATATATATATATATATATATATATATATATATATATATATATATATATATATATATATATATATAAATAGATAGATAGATAGATATATATATATATATATATATATATATATATATATATATATATATATATATATATATAAACAGTATCTATATATGTTATATATAAATATATATACAAACTGTATTCCATCGTATGTTAACCAATGCTTCCAACAAGTACTATTACCATATCACTATACATCATTGGCTATATACGTGTATTCTATCAATTTCTTAATACAAAATCTCTCTCTCTCTCTCTCTCTCTCTCTCTCTCTCTCTCTCTCTCTCTCTCTCTCTCTCTCTCTCTGCGGCGAAGATATAAACGCATTCCAGCATGCGATGTTAAATCCGGAAAGACATGCGTGACTGCATGAGACGGGAGACAATAAAACACAGTAAACATCAGGAATGGAAATAAAGAGAGAATTAATTCCAGAAGAGAGTCCTAAAAATGCTAATGCCTGAAAGGCAAGGCAACAGACACGGTCGAATGAGCCGTTAATCACCTGGGAATCCTTTTTTATGTCTTCGGGTCACCGTGAGGGAATTGGTAGTTTGCTGAATGCATTCTAGAACTGTGCCAGTGGTGATTTTTTTCTGAATTAGGTTTGAATTGGTGTTGAATTGAGTTGAAGTTAGTGGGAGTTTGAGTAGTAGAAGTGTGTGGTGACGAGTTAAAGTAGGTGTTGATTTGAGTTGAAGTTGGTGGGAATTTGAGTTAAAGTGTGTGGTGACTTGAGTTAAAGTAGGTGTTGATTTGATTTGAAGTTACTGGGGTTTGAGTTGAAGTGTTTGGTGTTAAACAGAGTTGAAGTGATGTTGATTTGAGTTGAAGTAGGTGTTGAATTTAATTGAGTTGAAGAGGGTGTTGATTTGACTAAGATACAGAGAGTTATGAATTAATGTGGGTGTTGATATGAGTTGAAGTGTTTGGGTGTTTTAAGTTGAAATAGGTGTTGAATTGAAATGGGGGTTAAGTGGGTGTTGATTTGACTTGAGTTATAGGATGTTTTTATTTGAAGGGAGTATCAATTTAAGTTAAATTGATTGGGATAATGAGTTGAAATGGGTATGTCTTGATTTGAGTTGATGAGGGTGGTGAAATGAGTTAGTTCTATTTTAATGTTGGTGGTCAATAAAATGACCGAAACTCAGAAACAGCAATGACGAAAGCCATTATATCAGTATCAATAATAATAATAATAATAATAATAATAATAATAATAATAATAATAATAATAATAATAATAATAATAATAACTAGATTTACCAAACATAAATGCCCGTATCTAAAAAAAACTTTTACAACATACTACAAGTTAACCTAAAGACTTGCATTATTCCTCCCCTCTCCACCATGAAAAATGCAGTTAAATTTTACTGCCAAAAGAAAAGTCCCATTCAAATCGTCCTCAAACTATTCCCCTGAAAGAATTGACTAAAAGAGAGTCTCAGAGCAACAAAGTGGAACGAAGAAAAAGGGAAAGGCATTTTGTCGAGATTTAGATTATTCGGCATTTGGAGACAAGACGCAGAAAACACAAAGGAGGAAAACATAACACAGGCAAATCAAAGATCAATAGCAGATAGCAACAGAAACTAAAAAAAAATATGTAGATATATTTATTCTATTGGGAAGTACCATTGCTACAATGGACATGTGAACCGAAGCAAACCTAATAGTTAAAAATAAGTAGCTGGCATCGCTAATACAATGGATATAAAAAATTCTTTTTGTATTTAAGTAAGAAAAAATATAAGTGATAGATATATATACTCAATTTCGGAGATGAAACGTGAAAACAAAATTAATCTCTAATGAAATTTAACCAGAATTCCTGTTCTTTCAAATCTATTCATTTTGTTTAAGCATTTAATAACAAATGAAGGAATTTATGCGGATGCTTTTTTGGATATGCTGATGGAAACATAAACTCCATAGATGGCAACACCCCACCCACCAGTGAATTTATATGAAGTGGAAAAAAAGTCGGCTAGAAATGTAAAGGTAACATTTTCAGAATATCTCTCTCTCTCTCTCTCTCTCTCTCTCTCCTCTCTCTCTCTCTCTCTCTCTCTCTCTCTCTCTCTCTCCTAACTAAAGCATCTGATACCTCACAATGTGTAGTTCCTCTTGAAACATTTTTAGGAGTCCACAACAAAAACTAGTGCGGTCCACCCACACGAAACTATCTTGAACTTGAAAGCTAGCTGGAAGAAGGAAGGAAGGGGGGGGGGGAGTAAGGGGTAAGCGATCCTGTTTAAATACAAGATTCCTATCTCCACTGTACAACCGGAGACTATTACCGATCGTTATCCAATGGTCCGGTCCTTATTAATTCAGGGTTGAATTACTGGCCTTAATAGCGATCTTCGCTGGCATTAAATCAGGATGATAGCGGGCTCTTATTTTCTTTTTTCCCGGATAACGACGTGAGTGATGACTATCCTCTTTTCTTCTTTCTTTTCCTTTAGCAGTTCTTAAGAATGAATTTCTTTGCCTATTCGACGTGAATGATAAATATTTTCTCCTTTATGTTTCATTCTTTTCATTATCGTTCTTCGAAATTTTATTTCTATATTATTATTGAGAACGTTACTGATAAATAGCATATTTTTTTAGTATAAGAAAAATTCAACGATTTTCAATCAGTCCTTTTCTTTCATTGTGTATCTGATGCGATTATTCTCCGACCTGTTCTATCGCTTATGGGTTTCTTGGAGGCACACAGAGAGAGAGAGAGAGAGAGAGCGCTACTTTCAACCCAGACTTCGTGCAGAACGTCCATTCTGCAAAGACAATGCAATGAAGGAAAAGCAAATGAAGATACCACTAAAGTGCCTGAACCTCTAATTACTTAATTAATTGAGCAACTTATCACTCGAGTGCCAGACATGTACAAGACCTCTTGATTTGCATACTGATACAGCATACGGTCAATCGCCAATGTTGACCAGAGACTGTCTTTGCTTCATTTTTTTTTGCAACAAATGTTGCTATCTATTCGAAGTAGACTGAAAAAAAATGATTGGAGAGAGAGAGAGAGAGAGAGAGAGAGAGAGAGAGAGAGAGAGAGAGAGAGAGAGAGAGAGAGAGAATTTTCCAGGAACAAACTACGCGAAATCTTTGCAACCATGTAAGAAAATATCTTATTAACTAAAAATCAAAACTTTAATTAAAATTCATTTTCAAGGTAATCCATATTCATTTACTATGTATGAATATACACATATACGCATGGGCGTGTCTGCTTGCAATCTTCA
>NC_090762.1:48138764-48165440 GCF_036898095.1 Palaemon carinicauda | reverse complement strand
TTGTTGTGTCTGTATCGCCTCTTATCCCAATGTCATTTTCGTATCAATGTTTATGTGTTTATCCTTTATTCTACTTAAAGCAAATTATTGTCTTGTGTTATATGTGGATGAGATCATGGTGAGGGTAAATAGAGATGGTTTGGGCATGTTCTTCGCAGTCCCCAAGAGAGATTAGTTCACCAAACTTTCAACTGGGGTCCAAAAGGCACTAGAAGAGTTGGAAGACCCAGGCCTACATGGCTGAGGATTATGAAGCACGAAGTAGGAGATGATGAATGGCGAAGTATTAATTTAAATGCTCAAGATAGAGACGACTGGCGAAATCTAACCGAGGCCCTTTGCATCAATAGGCGTAGGAGGAGATGATGATAATGATGATTGTCTTATTCCCCATTATGATTGGTAATATTATCGGTTTTCGCCGATTGTACACTTCCTGCCAGAACAGTAATACAAGCAACAAGTGAGCTAAACATCCCTTATTTACTTTCTCTCTCATATGGTATGCTGTGTACCATTACGTCTTTGTCAGCAATTCGTTGATAGGTACATCACGTTTGACATGCTCTGTTTACTTTCACAAATGCTTCACCTCTTGTAATATTTATGGAATAGAAACTTTCTTAGTAAATAGTGATCTCAAGAGCAATGATGATTAGTCATGTCGTTGTTGGTTTTGACATTAATTTTTATTCTATAAAGATATGTTTTCCAAAAGAAAAGTCGATATACCATCAATTCTGATAACAATAACAAGGATTGAATTGATGTATTTGAAAATTAGTTTAATTATAATTATATATATATATATATATATATATATATTATATATAATATATATATGATATATATATATATAATATATATATGTAAATATATATTTATACAGTATATATAATATATATATAATATATATATAAATATATATTTATACAGTATATATATTATACACACACACACACACACACACATATATATATATATATATATGTGTGTGTGTGTGTGTGTGTGTATATATATATATAATATATATATTAATATATATATATATATGTATATTATATATACATATTTATGTGTATATATATATGTATATTTATATTTATATATATATATATTTATATATATATATATATATATATGTATATTATATATACATATTTATGTGTATATTTATATGTATATATATATATATATATATGTACACAACTTTTATGAATACCTTCCTTTAAAGACTATCTACCGTTTATTAAAAAGGAAATCTCCGTTATATTAACGTTTTGACCCTGGGAAGCCTTTAAGGGAAGTCGCTAGTTTATTGCCAATAATTCTTTGCATTGTTTTTACTTGAATTATTGTCTTGAGGTTTCCAATTAACCTGCTGACACCTGAACGATATCGCTTGGAGTTGTGAAAGCTTATCATGAACTCTCTCTCTCTCTCTTTCTCTCTCTCTCTCTCTCTCTCTCTCTCTCAAAGGTCTGGCTCGACACTTCAAGTTATGTATCCGAATGAAAGGAATAGTTCAAGATCCCCTCTCTCTCTCTCTCTCTATCTCTCTCTCTCTCTCCCTCTCTCTCTCTCTCTCTCTCTCTCTCTCGTTTTATAATTAGTCGAATTTATTGACCATTTGATAACTTTTACATAATACTCTCTCTCTCTCTCTCTCTCTCTCTCTCTCTCTCTGCCGCATTGCGTGTGTTCAGTGATTCCTCTTGTCGTTCGTTACACGAGCGATTCCTTGATAGCTGTTTAAGGTCATCCTTTAGCGAGCGAACAAGGTGTCGGCCGAGTGAGGTAATCAGTAAGAGGAGGAGGAGGTCGACTCTACCGACGGTTGGAGAAGGATCGAAGAATCCTAACGCGTCGGGGAAGAATGAATGGGATATGATAATGGGGTTGACATTAAGAGAGAGAGAGAGAGTGAGAGAGAGAGAGAGAGAGAGAGAACCGATCTGTGATTTGGTGGTAATGACATTGATGAGAGAGAGAGAGAGAGAGAGAGAGAGAGAGAGAGCCTATTTATGATTTGGTGGTAATAACATTGGAGAGAGAGAGAGAGAGAGAGGGAGAGAGACGCTCTACCTATTGTCTGATAATGGTTGAAGAATCCTTATTTTGCGTCAGGACTAAGGATGAAGCGTACAGTAATGACTCGTGTTTCTATTCACGTTTGGGCTGGAGTTTGTCGTGTGATAGTCATTCGCTTGAATTTGTTTCAGAGTTGTATAAGCTCTTTATTTTAACCTGATGTATGAAACAGGTGTAGAATACCGGTATAAAGATAAGGCTATTTTTATGTAGACACAAGAGAATAGTTATTAATATATTTCTAATCTTCTATTGTAACTCGATAAGGATCCCTAATAAGGGCCAGACCTTCTAACGAAAAAATAATGATGTGTAGGCCTACAAAAGATAATATTTTTTTTTGTACTCTGTGTAAAAGAAATAGTAATTTCCATTTTGAAACGTCTTTATCTATCTGAAGTTCCATTATCTATTTTAAAGTACATTTATGTATAGATAGATAATTAAGAATGATAATTTTCCTACACGGGAAACGGACTATTTCTATAGTTCCATAATGATATTGAATTTTTTTTTGATAAGTAATGATAATACAATTTTTTTTTTTTAGTGTAACGTATAGATTCTTGCATATTTAGCATAAAGTAATAATTTATGTCTATTTATAGAAAACGCACATTTTACTTTTCCAATAAAACTCGCTGAATCTTTAACAAAGAACAAAAATGTACCAATTTTTCCAGCATATCTCCCTCGCCTTGAATCCCCTTCATCCAATCCCCCCTGAGAGTTTTTAAGGGCTAAATTGCCGCAGTATCCCCTGAGGGGCCTTTGGCCTTTGAATGGCTATGGGGGAGGGAGGTTTATGAAGGGGGGGATGAGGGAGGGGGTTCTAACTGCCAACAGGATACGCGCATCGATTGTTGTGTTTGTACGTTTTGTCCTTGTTTGTGGGCCCCCATCGAAGCTTGTCGATTGTTCGGTTTGTTATTTTGGCGTCCCCCATGTTTGCTGCTGTTAATTATTTTTCCTTGTTTGTTCTTGTGTTTCCAATCTTGGATGTTTTATTATTATTACTGGTAAAATTCTCATGCGTTTTTACACTTATATTGGGGTTAATTATAGAATTAATCTTGTATTTGTTTTTTTTTTTTTGCCCCATTTCAGTTTGTGTTGTTTTTATGTCCAACCCATTTCTGGTCGATCCTGGGGAAATTTTTAATTTTGCACATAGTTCTGGTTTATTGGTTGGATGATTAATTTTAGCTTTGATTTTGTTCCATCATTGCCGCGAAATTATATTTAGGGCCTTTTTTTCCATTTTCCCCCACCCCCTGATTGTTGGTTGATTGCTTTGTTTTTGCAGATTATTTTGCCTGCGTTTTTGTCTCTATTTTTGTCCGTTTTTTGTAATTCACATGTCCATGTTTATTGCCCCCCCCCCCCTTTCCCATGTCCATCTCAATCGCTGTATTTATTTGCCTTTTCCTTATTGGTTTTGACCCCGTCTTCGTCATCTTCCAGTGTTTGCCAAGTCAATTTTATTGCCCCTTGTTGCTATTCCTCTTTCCATGCTCGCTCGGTCTCGTAGTTCCTGCAATCCAGGGATAGAAAGGGGTGAAATGGTTTACTGGTTTGTTGTTACAAGGTTATGTAGAGTTTGTTGATCGGTTTATCGTTTTGGGTTTTATCTTTTTTCTCTATTATCTCTCTTCACCTTTATTTCTTTTTAACAGAAATTGATTTTCTGTCGAGTGTCATTTTGTAATGTCACCTATGAATTTTGTGCGTCTTCTCAATAATACCAGTAATGGTTATAATAATGATAATAGTAGTGGTAGTAATGCCAATAATATAATTGTCTTGTTATTATTCTCATGATGTTGCGTAATCTATTTGTTATTGTGTTTGAGTTTATGTTACGCAAAGGATTCTTCGTTGATTATAGAAATTCACAGAATTATATGTTATTAGACATTAAGATAAATACAGTTTCTTGAGAGAAAATCTTTAAAACTTTTGTAATGGAAAGTTATATTTTATTAAAGAAGACTTCTTTATGGTTATTTGAAATTTATTTACGCTGTTAAAGTGTGTGTGTGTGTGTGTATATATATATATATATATATATATATATATATATATATATATATATATATATGTATATATATATATATATATATATATATATATATATATATATATATATATATATATATATATGCTGAGGGTTATGTAGCTGTAAATAATGACGTCTCTTTAATATAGACATGAAATCTATGAGCTTTTTAATGCTACGAAAAGTTAAATATGTGACTTAGTCACTTTTTCTAATTACTTGCTAATACTTTCTGTAACCAATTGTGTTGTTAAGTTTTTCTTAGCCTACGAAAATTTTATGAACAATAAAAATAAAAACAATATTGGCCTCCATACTTAAAAAAGACATTTTTAGAAATATCATTTGGAACGTCGAAACCGATTAAAAATTTATTGAGTAAAGGATACTCTCAAGGAAAGTGTCAATTCACAATAACTTTAGAATGGTCACCATGACAGTTTATGGTCTGTGAAATGCCCCTCCAAACGTCTAAGATCCAGTTTATTATGTTATTCTTCTATTTCGGCCCGAGAGGAGGAAACCTAGTGCCGTGTTATTGGGTGTAAAGCGGCATGTGTGATGTGCAAGTTTTACAGCACCTTGGGCTCATCCTCGGTTTTTTTTTTTTTTTTTTTTTTTTTAAAGGATAAATATAACATCGACTGTTATATTAATATTTGGAACCAATCAGTTAAGGAAAACACTTAGAAATATTTAACGCGCACGCACATATGCATATATATACATATATATATATATATATATATATATATATATATATATATATATATATATATATATATATATATATATATACACATATATACAGTATATATACATACAGTATATATGTATATATTACATACATACATACATACGACGGAGTCTTATTTTTATAATAACCATTTCTGGTTTTGTTCAACGCCAAAATATCAATGACATCAAAACTTGACATATAGGCTACTTTACATTATAAATTATTCTTTTTATTGAAGATTCGTTTCACATTGTTTACATTAGGTTTTAGGATGAAAAAGTGAATCCCTAAATTACTGCTCTGTATCTTTCTCTCCATCTTTCTTTCCATCCATCTTTCTCTTCCTTGGAATGACTGGAAGTGAGGAACTATGGTGAGAATTCTCCTTGTCATTTGCATATCGTTAGGCACAGCTTCATTTATCACCGAAATTTCCGACTTCATTAAGCGGGTACTCCGAATATAATTAATGCTAATAGCGTTATGGATCATTCTCTCTCTCTCTCTCTCTCTCTCTCTCTCTCTCTCTCTCTCTCTCTCTCTCTCTCTCTCTCTCTCTCTCCTAACACATAATGTATGCAGAGCTCTTGGGACAAGGGATTCTTTGTTATATGTTTTGAAGAAGATAATTGTGATTAATTCTTCGTTAGTAAAGTTATCAAGGTTTAGATTTTTATGTCTAGATAAAAGAACGCACACACACACACACACACACACACACACACACACACACACACACACACACACACACACACACACACACATATATATATATATATATATTATATATATATATATATATATATATATATATATATATTATTATATTAGTTCCTTGAATAGATTTTCTTCTCATTGCAATGTTCGATGTAGCTATCAACAGTATTTTCCTTATTTTTTAATGTTTAAAATTCCTGTAAAATGGAACAAATGTAATACCAGTACCATAGCTACTAGTAGTAATAACAGAAAAAATATTAGTAATAATGATGTTAATGAGATAGATAGCAGTACTATTAATAATCTTAGTACCAAGGATTTATCAGGATACCTTGAGTGAATAGTAGGATATTTGAATTGTAAATGTTAGGACTATAAGAAGTGCGAGTTTCTGACGTAAAAGTCGCCCTCGAATTCTTGAGTTGATTGATTGTGTTTATTCTTCTCGGCTTATTGTTTTGAGTCATTTGCAATTGAAATGTGTTTTTTTATGGAAACATTTTTGTAGGGAATATAATGTCTCTTTATTTTCGTTTTGGAAGTAACGACGCCATGATTTGTGTTGTAGTTGTTTTGTTTTCTTTGCGAGAAAAGATGTTTCTTGATATTTTTAGAAACTGAATTCAGAATATAGTTCTAGAATAGTGTTGTATTACTTTTAATTAATTATTTATTTCATTCATCTTATTGACAAAATTTTATTGATACGACTCTGAAATAATTCTGGATGAGACGTTAATGAATGAATTCTGGATGGCTTACATTTTAATGAAATAATGATAACGAAAATTATTGTCGAAAGAATTAAGATCTCACTTTCTAGTATTTATGATTCAAAACTCGTAGCTTTTCTTTAAATTTTTCTTAGCTTTGACATTGATTGAGATGGTGATATTAGATGTGTTATGAAAATTATACCCTGCAGGTTGACTGAATAACCTCATTTATCATAAAGTTTGAGGCACAGGACTCTCATTTACTGCCAGGCATTTAACCTCCGGCTAATGATACATCACACGCTAGATTCTAATGGATTGAAGAGAGGCGTAATCCATGAGGAGGAAGAGATAGATAGAGAGATAGATAGATAGTTTAACATTTTATGAACACTAATTTTTTTTAGTGTTAATGAGTGACATGTGCTATTATTGTTGTTGTTGTTATTGTTGTTGTTAATAAAGGGACTCTTGCACACCACGTGGCTTTCAAGAGATCCCGAAAGGACTGCTTGGGACATTTCACTGTCGCCCCAGGTTAGGGGCCTTAAGAAACGATTAGGCCTAAGAAGAGATGGGAGACCACGCAACCGCCGATAGGTCAGAGTTCCTGATTTCCACGTTTGCGCCTCCCCCTCCCTTCAGCACCACCAATAAGACCCTTTCCCCCACCTTCAATATCGCCGATAGGTGACTGGGCGGCATCCCTCAGTCTTCACAGTTAATGCTCCATTATTCCCTATTTGGTACGAAATCATACCAACATCCAAGAGCTTGTGGGTGACTCTGCAGATTGCTTCGTTGTGGCGACCGATGAAAGAGAGAGAGAGAGAGAGAGAGAGAGAGAGAGAGAGAGAGAGAGAGAGAGAGAGAGAGAGAGTTGGCCTCATGTCAGCACGAGCTTTTCTTTTGAGAGGCCCAAGAGAAATATTAAGGGAAAGAGGAAGAGATACAGCTCTGTTCAATTGTGCACTTCGTAACCAGCATGGGGGTTGTTCTTTTCAGAGAGAGAGAGAGAGAGAGAGAGAGAGAGAGAGAGAGAGGCCACTTTTACCTCTAGCCCCAATGGCTCACGTAGACTTGGCCACCTACCCCAATATAGGAACTTACAATGCTAAAGATGGTTGTTAGGTAAGAAGACCTCTGTTATTATGGACTAGTAATTCGTGGCTTGCATTTGGCAAAGGTATAAGACCTAAGGAGTGGGGATGAAGGTGATTTCCCGTTATAGTATATCCAAGATTTCAGTTTTCACCTTCAGGAACGGCATTCCTGATGTGGGTGTCATTGCATAGAACGGTTGCATTATTTGCTGTAACATTTAAATGTCATTTTCAGTGTGGCTGTTCCTAGTATGTTCTGTATTTCAATTCCGGCATTTATTATTATTATAATTACTAGCTAAGCTACAACCAATATGCTTGATGCTTATGTCCAAGGGGTCAAACAGGGAAAAGTAGCCCAGTGAGGAAAGGAAACAAGGAAAAATAAAATATTTTAAGAACAACAACACCACCAAGATAAATATTTCCTATATAAACTATAAAAACTTTAACCAAACGGGAGGAAGAGAAATAAGACAGAATAGTGTAGTCGAGTGTATTTCTGTAATTCATAGAAGAAACTTTAATCTTTTGGGGCCATGGCAAGAAAGGCATGGATATTTGAGTTTTAATCGTCATAATGTATGTTAACACACTCGTAACAGTTTTTTTTTTTTTTCAAGGGTAAGTTTTTATACGTTCTGATGTGGAAAGAGAAACCGTCGCAGTGTGCGGGCCAGCCAGCGTCCGGGAGAGATACCTGGCAGAACGGAAGTTGAATCAAGTTTGCGAAGGCGAAATGTTAAGAGGAAAATCTCTCTCTCTCTCTCTCTCTCTCTCTCTCTCTCTCTCTCTCTCTCTCTCTCTCTCTCTCTCTCTCTCTTTCTTTCTTTCTTTCAGATACCTTTGTCTAGGTATTGTAGATCTCTCTCTCTCCCTCTCTACATATATATATATATATATATATATATATATATATATATATAAATATATATATATATATATATATATATATATATATATATGTGTGTGTGTGTGTGTGTGTGTGTGTGTGCAAAATTTATCATATATAATATATATATATATATATATATATATATATATATATATATATATATATATATATATATATATATATATATATATATATATATGTGTGTTTTTTCAAATTACAGTTATAAATAAGATATAAGTTATAAATAAGATATATATATATATATATATATATATATATATATATATATATATATATATATATAGATATATATATATATATATTATGTGTGTGTTTGTGTGGTTACACATGTAACTTTAGGACAAAACGATTGCTAAATTAATGCATGCAGAATATAAATATGCCACTGAAACGTTCAAAACAGAGATGATACGGTAGGCACAAATTACGATTGAACCTCAATGTTGATTTATTTATCAATGAAGATTTCGTCAGCGGCGTTCATAAGCAGTGGGGAAGGTAGTTCTGTTGCTGCCAAGCCGCGCTTCCCAGCTGTCTGGAGGAGTGGAAGGCCCCTAGGGCACATACATCTCCTGCTGGGGCTCTGGGGTACTTCCATGCCGTTTAGCTTGGCTGGGTAGGATGGCAAAGGACTGGCTGTGGTGGCTGGCTCTCCACCACCCCTCCCCCGTTACTGGGCATGAGAATTGACGGGTAGAGGGGGTGGGGGGGGGTATCTTGGATCCTGGGGGGGAAGGGGTAATAGTTTCTCTCATTCTTATTTAAACCCCCCTCCTCTCTCAGGCCCCGCAACTACTCTCTCTTCTGTAATGACTTCTTCCTCTACTCCAGAGTTATTGGCGAATAAAAGGCTTTTGGCTGGTGGTGGCAGGATGTTGGGTTGAATTGTCAAAGGATGGCTTTTAATGTAATAGAATTAGGATATATATATATATATATATATATATATATATATATATATATATATATATATATATATATATATATATATATATGCGTAAAAATCACTGGAAAACGTGATGCTCAGATGCAGAAGAACCACAGGAAAAATGAAAATACGAAATATACGATTAAGTCCTGACTAGTTTCGTGATACTTCTTCAGAGGACTGAAACTAGTCAGGACTTAATCGTATATTTCGTATTTTTATTTTCCCTGTGGTTCTTCTGCATATATATATATATATATATATATATATATATATATATATATATATATATATATATATATATATATATATATAGTTTGTGTATTGACATTATGAATAACAGAATGGGTCACTAGACATTGCCAAAGAAGGAGGGGAAGGGAGCGTAGACGGTGGATTGACGAACTAAGAGAATTTGCAGGTGTCGATTGGCATAGAAAAGCCATAAACAGATGCAAATGGAAAGACATGTATGAGGTTGATATATGTATATTTATATATATATATATATATATATATATATATATATATATATATATATATATATATATATATATATATATATATATATGTGTGTGTGTGTGTGTGTATATATATATATATATATATATATATATATATATATATATATATATATATATATATTATACAGTATAGTATGTGTGTATGAATTGCATATTAAAGTAAATTTGATAGCCCTCACAAGGTCTTACGTTAGAACCTCTTAAGATTGTTCTAATTATAAATTGGTTTTGGTGGGTGATTACTAAAGGAATGTGTTTTTAATTAGGATGATAGCACGGTTTGCCCCCTCACGCTCACATGTTCTTTGAACACGTGGAATGTGGTTTCCTTTGTTTTACATTCATTATTCATGTTTTATTGTGTTGGGGGACACTGGAAATCATCTCTACATTCTAGAATTTTGCTTGCTTGTGTAGATCATGGAAGGTCTTTCCCTGATGAGTCTTTCATGTTGTTTTTAGATTTAAGACAATAAGACTTAGCTAGTATTTGTGTTCATGAATGTATTGAATTAAGTTGCAGATATTTTGTCTATGGCGATAGGTCTCGGATATATATCTAATGCAGTTGGGCTCCACATGGCACTAGAAGAGTTAGAAGATCCAGGCCTACATGGGTGAGGACTTTGAACCGCGAAGTAGGAGCTGATGAATGGAGAAGTCTTGATAGAGACGACTAGCGAAATCTAACCAAGGCCCTTTACGTCGATAGTTGTAGGAGGAGATGATAGTATGTGTAATAGTTTATGGTTAGTAGTTTTAACCCAAAGGAATTGCTGATATGTGAAAGGTTAGCCACCATAATTTTTATATTAAAGTGTAGTTCCAAAACTCAATGTAGTCCTGAAGAAGGGACGCGAAGTGATCCGAAACACGTGTCGACAACAAACAATAAATAGAGAAAAGTAAATGTATTTCTGCTGTTATACTGAAAACTTGCTGCAGGACGATCTGTCCGAGGAAAACTTGTCTTTGACTTTTGGACGCCGCAGAGACGTTGTCTATTCATTATATATATATATATATATATATATATATATATATATATATATATATATATATATATATATATATATATATATATATATATATATATATATGTGTGTGTGTGTGTGTGTGTGTGTGTGTGTGTGTGTGTATGTATTTGTGTCTGTGCCTTTGTGTGTATGTATTTGTGTCTTTGTGCCTTTGTGTGTATTTATATTTGTTTGATCATAAGCCAGAAGTGCAAGAACGGATGCTCTCATCTCATTTTAAGTCTCACGATTTGATAAATTATATGGAAAATTGGGAGACGAACTCTACCATAATTCAATGCTATTTTGTTGGTATTAATTTCCTAATCACCAGATTTAAAAAAAAAAAAAAAATTTATGTATCCACGCGTTTTTTTTCCACGTTTTTATTTTGCAGAAAAAAAATATTGGTTTATTGAATGTATGGAAATTCTAAATTCAAACTAGTTCCAAATGGTTTTGTGTTGTACAGGTTGACACAAGTCTTGTTCTGTAGTTTTGCATATGACATCTATTTTAATGTTACTGATCTTGACATTTTTTTATAATTTTTGTTGTTTCTCTCTAATAGTTTATTTGTATCATTTGCGCACTGGACTTCTTTCACTATTGGACCCCTTTGGATTGTAGTATTTTGTTTTTATTGTAATTATTTGGGCATCACGAAATGTAATGATAAGATGTACTTGATCCAATGCGGACTTATCACGGACCACCGTTTAGGAGAACCCGGAGCTAGCTAGCCCCCACGACCAGGAAACCCCCCCCCCCACACACACACAGGCATAATCCCCCTTGCCACGTGCGCAAGCATGGCCTCGCTTGTTTTTCCACAATGTACTAAGAAGAAGCCTTAGGTGACCCTTCTCAGGTCAAGACGTACGGTCCATTTTACTCATGGTCGTTGACACACGAGGTCAACTTGCCAGCTTCTCTCGCGACCGTTACTTTTTCCCTTGTGTTATAGCGTGTGTTGCTCTCGCGCTTCGTGTTCCCTTGCCTGTTAACTAAGTTTGGAAACTGTGCATGTGCTGCGTCGTTGCCCAGGTGTTAATGAGAAGTTGTGTGTAGCCTTCCCTTCACACGTGGAGGTTGACCCTCAGGCTCTGTGTATTCATGTCGGGGTCGTGTGTGTTCCCGCAGTGATAGGTGTGAGAAGTGTGTGGAGTGGATAGATGTTCAGTGGTCCAAGATGGCCGTTAAGAAACGGAGGAAGTCGAAGAAGGGTGGGTCATCCTCGAGGAAGGGTAATGGGTCTCGTCTTTCCTGTTTGACAGTGCCCATTGTTGCTAGAAACGTTATGTTGAGGTGCAAGCGTTGGCTCCAGGACTGTGCGGAAGCAGGTGGTACTCCGCCCCAGTTGGCGGCTCCACGTGTGAACAATGTGGCTATATTCCTTGCTGCTCAACCACCGACATCTAGTCCTGCCCAGCCAGAGCAGTTTTCCGCCACTCAGTCTGGGTCGTCTTCTCAAGCTCCCCAACTAAGGATCGCCCAATAGAGCCGGCAGTCCTCTGCTCGGCATGGTCTTCCAGTCTTCGATCCGCCGGCTGCGTGCGCAGCCTCCGAGCCTCAGCGGGTAGACGTTCTTCCTTCCGCTCTCAGGGTGGCAGCTTCAGTTCCCACTCAGCAGCTCCCTTGTACCGATCTCCCCTTATGGGCACAAGAGAAATTCTTGGGTCCTCCAAGACCCCCGCTCATGTCCCTTATGGGAGTCCTCTTGTCGGCGTTGGGTTATCCGCTTCCTGCCGCCTCGGACCGGACACGTCAAGAGGGGACAGAGTACCGTGTAGAAACGTCACTCCTCTCGGCAGCTTTCTTACGATCCAGTGTGTTCTGGTCCCGCGCCAGCGGCGAAGCGCAGCCAAGAGAAGGAAGAGTGGCATAGAGTTCCTTCGACCAGAGAGCCGGATCACTGGGGCGTTCCTTCACTGGACCCGTGTGAAGGTACTCCTAGCAGAGCTTCCACTCCTGAAGTTTTGGCTTCTGAGGTGGTGTCGAGGGAACATCCGGAGGACGAGGGAGTCGAGAAAGTTTCCTCCTTCCACAGAGTCCTAGGCATCATTTGGAGGCTCAACGACCTCCCAGAGCCCTCTCCGGCACAGACACAGCACTACTCCACCGGTCTGGAACGCCCAAGGAAGGCAAGTCCCTCCTTAGCCCTGTCTTCCAGGACATCGGGCAGAAGTTAAGACGATCACCTCGGCTACATTGTAGCCGAGAGAACCGCACAGGTCCAATGACCTGATGAAGCTCCTGCCCTTCCCAGAGGTGAAGCAAAGATGCTTCTACACTCTGGAGGGCACTAATCTAGGGCACTGAGCCTCCGAGGAGAACTTGGCGGCCCTAGCTCCAGGTTTCACGGAAGAGAGACTGTCCGGAGGCTCCATCGGCTTCACAGTACAAGATGCAACGGACATGGAAGCGGCTTCTTGGGCCACGGGTAATGTAGCCTCATGGCTAGACCTCTGGTCCTTGGCCCTCGTATCCTTCGCCTGGACAATGACGTCTGGAGTGGGCCTGCGAAGGACCAGTTTGTGGAGTTGGTGATTTCTGGTTCGAGAGCTATCTCCATTTTGGTAGGGCAGTCGTACACCATGGCATCGAACTGGGTGCTGCAGAGGAGGGAGACTGTCCTCCACAATATGCCCAAGAACTTCTCTGACAGGGCACTGAGAGCCCTCAGAAATGCCCCCATTGTTGGGGATTCTCTCTTTCCTGTGGATAAAGTCAAATAGGCTCTAGTCAAATGGAGGAGGGAGAGCCAGGACATGAAGCTGCACAAGGCATCATCGTCGTCCCGCTCCCAGTACTGTGTGCAGGAGCACAGCAGGCCCAGGGTCAAGTCAAATAGCCGACCCCCCCCTTCCTCCGCATCCACCACAAAACCAAGCACTTTCGCAGCGGCCAACCGGAGGACAGAAGGCATCTGTGGTCACACATCAAAGCAGAGTCCCAGCCAACCGGGAGTCCCAAAATGGAAGATTCTTCAAGAGGAGGTTGGGTGTAAGGCCCCTCTCCCCTGTGCCTTCTGGGGCTAGGGGGATGCCTCTCCAGAAGGTGGAGAAAGTTGATGGAGACAGGAGCAGACCTGTGGACGGTCTTGCGGGATGGTTACTGGATCCCACTCCGAGACTCCTCTCCCCTGATGGTGTCGGGTCTGGAGTCCGTACCACTGTGTCCTAAGGAAGACGCGCGATGGATGCCCTTAGAAGGGGAAATGTAGGACTTGCTCTTGTAAGGTGCCTTCCAGCCTGTGGCTCCTGAGTTTCTAGGAATCTTCAGTCGCCTGTTCCTGGTGGAGAAAGCTTCAGGTTGGTGGCACCCTGTCATCGGCCTCTCGGCCCTTAACCAGTTTGTTGCCAAGACTGCCTTCAAGACGGAAAGGCCCAGGACTGTTCTGGCAGCTATCAGGGAAGGGGATTTTATTTTTTCCATGGATCTGAAGGATGCCTATTTCCAAGTTCCGGTACACCTCTCCTGCTACACAGCCTCTCAGCAGATGTCTCCCACTCCTACGGCTGAAGGAGTTAGTATTCAAGTTTGTCCCCTCCTTCATAGCTATGACGCAGAACCTGGTGGTGGCAGACCCCTGGTTCGAGGAGTTCTCCATCCCCGCCATCCCCATGACAAATTACCCAGAGGAGTTATTATTGTGCACGGTGAGAGCGGTGCGTAAATATCTCTAGGACTGCCCACTTCAGTCCAACCATTAGGAACATATTTGTGACTGTGGGAAAGTTGAAGGTGGCCTCTAAAAAAAATGATATCCTTCTGACTAAGAGAGAAGATCCGTAGGGCGTACTCGGCGAAGGGTGGACCTTTGCCCGGGTCCGCCAAGCCACACGATATCAGGGGCATCGGCACCTCATTGGCCTTCGAAAAGAACATAGCAGTCGGCCAGGTGTTGAGAGCAGGTGTCTGGAGTAGACAATTGACCTTTTCAGCACACTATCTCTAGGACTGTTTCCTCAGGTCTCAGGAGGGTGTTCAAAGTTGCGCTGGTCGTGTTCGCACAACAGAGGATCTAACGGCGAGCTGCGCATGGCACACTCCATACAGAACAGTGAGGGGTAGAGCGTCTTGAATCCCTATCCCTTCCCCATACCTAGTATTGATCCTGGAAGGAAAAACACAATGTCTTGGCGAGTGTTCCTCTGACTGATTTTGTTATTTGGTTTACCTTAATTATGACTCATTTTCCCAACAAGCCTTATCCATCTCTGCATCTCTCCTATTGGGGTTTCTTTTTACCCGCTTGCTAATTTTGAGTCTCCTAAACGGTGGTCCGTGCTGGAACAAATGACAAAGTCTAAGAAAATTGTATTTTTCCTAACATACTTACAAGACTACTTGTGTTACTGCCATTCCATCCTTCCCCTTGGTAGACCATCTCGGTAGGAGTGGATTCCGGGATGAGTAGAATGGACGTTTTTACCTGAGAAGGGTCGCCTGATGCTTGTGGGAAAACAACTGTGGCCAGGGTCAAGCACATGGAGAGGGGGATTAAGCCTGTTGGGGGGGGGGGGGGAATTCCTGGTCTTGGGGACTAGCTAGCTCCGGGTTCTCCTAGACCTAAACGATGGTCCGTGGTAAGTATGTTAAGAAAAATACAATTTTCTTATAAGTTGTCATTTTCAACTGTTTATTATTATTATTAGTAGTAGTAGTAGTAGTAGTAGTAGTAGTAGTAGTAGTGTTAATGTTTCAGTGCTGATTTTCTCTTGTTCCCAGACTTACTAAATTCCGATAAAACATAGCCTTCATGGTAGTATCTGTAAAGAAATGTATATTTTATCAGTTTTGTTTTTTTCTAAAATATTGTCTTAATTTTCTGTATTTTTGCTTTAAAGAAATTCGACTACATGTATGAACAAGTAGAGAACACTATTACTCCTTCACGTTCTCCCTTTTCCTCATCTAACGGTCTTAATTTCCTGTGCCACCACGAAATTCCGATAATGCCTTATTTTTCATCCACTTGAAGGTATATATTTTTTTTTGCCTTAGTCTCTTCAGATTCCCATGGCTGATACTTTCAAGAGCCTTCCTTTGCGGGGATAATGGAAGAGTTGCAGGCACTGATGCAGCTAATAATTATAGGGATCCTTTAAAAGAAAGGCCTCACATGCGTTCGCCCATCTTGATTGCTTCCAGCTGAATGACCACCTTTGCACGTTGGTAATTCTGGGTCTCGTTTTGTGTTGGTAACGCTGATTTGCTTTTCCCTCTCTGCTATGCTATTGCGTAGGTGATAGTCATTCGTAGTTTCTTGTCTTTCTTTCTTTTTATATTATGTAAATTGATGGCTTATGCCAGCATGGCCTCTTTCCCCCTAGCAGGTCGTTCATAGTTGTACTGATATTACTGTTCTCGATCGCTAAAGCCAGCTTTATTGCATTTGCAATGGTCTTCATGCGTGCTGGTGTCCGGCTTTCCAACTTAAGATATTCCTCTATAAAATTTATGTTGCAGTGTTATATAGTTGATATTATTGTAATTATATACCCTTATTAGTAACATTTACTTATATTTCCTTATATATATATATATATATATATATATATATATATATATATATATATATATATATATATATACATATAAGTGTGCGGTTTAATAATTCAGTCTTTAGTTTCTCAACTGTTTCTCGTCTTTATTGCTCTGTCGAAAATACTAGCATCGCATTTTTACATCTGGCATGTTTTGTGTTATATATTAGTTTTATTTTGCATTTTCTTGTGTACTGATATTGTATGAATCTACTACAAAAATTTTACGTTCATAAAGTATTTCCCTCGACCTCCAGACTGTGAATTTCTTACTCGGTTACTGTTTTCTTTGAATAATACGACTTATTAATTAGGGGTATGGTAATGGTATCGAGTTGCTTAAGGCTATTTATTTAACCACTTATTTGACGATGGGAAGTGGATGTTTGAACTATTTATCTCCTTGACATATCTGTTCTTACTTTTATGAATAAGCCATATATATATATATATATATATATATATATATATATATACGGTTTGTATATCGCCATGATCAGTAAAACTGTTCTATTAGGGGCAACCCATACTAGGGTGGTTTGCTGCTAGTCTCTCACCATCGCCAATCCGCAGTGGCGAGCGTGGTGACGAAAATGCCAAACCCCAGACATGGCTTAGGACATGTTTGAGGCCTTTGTCCTCCAGTGAACAAGAAATGGCTGCATTATTTTGTTATTGCGTATGTATATATATATATATATATATATATATATATATATATATATATATATAGATGCGCAGGGAGAATGTAAATATGAATTATAAGATTAAGTCCTGACTGGTTTCGTGATACTTCTTCAGTCTGGCCCCTTCTGGTCCATACTTATTCCAGTAAGATCATCCGCCAGGCATCAGGAGTAGAAGCAGAAGAGACGTCTTATCTATCGCCTTAAACTCAGTCCGTCACCTTGCTGAAAATGACTTCACCCAGATTTAGGGGGGGGGGGGTGTCCTCCACACCCAAAGTTCTCGTTACTCCACCAGGTTGATCATCTATATAACCTAACCTAACCTAAGATATATATAAAAGGTATGTAAAATTTTCTCCAAAGTATGAAAAGTATTCTATGGTAAAATACTATTATAAAAATGAATATATTCATGCTTTGGTCCCAGAACCGTAAACTCCTGTTTTCAATTTCTTAATGAACAAATTCATTTGTTTTCAATTCGAAATCGCTTTATAAGATGCGACACCATAGGCCCAAAAGACGCACGCATAGACTAGAAATTGATGGAAATTCGCAGAGACAAATTTGATATGTTTTGCCCCTCGTAATAAAGGGACGCAGAGAGACGGCCATGTAATTACCAGTTATGTATTGGTTCTTTTGTGTGGGCGTGGCAGAGAAGGGGTAGCGTTTGCCTGTCCGAAGGAAACAGAGATATATTAGAATCTTGTGGGGGGAGTGGGTTGGTCCCTGTCTGTCTGTGACTTGGGGTGTTGGTTGGGAAGACAGATGACCAGCGATTTCATCGTCAATTGCTTGCATATATCGGGTAACGAAACAGACCTATTAGGGCTGGTCTCTGGGGGCGTTCGTGTACTGTCCGCCATGTCTTTCTCGACTGTCTGGTCGTTTAAAAAAAGACAGATGAGGTACGATTGCATCTTCATTGGCTCGCTAATAGCAAGGTAAGCCATGTGATCGGTAACGACAGTTGTTTCGGTACTTAGATGGTATATTGTATAAGTTTTTTTCCAATTAGCTGTTCCTTTCGTATTTATTTTGAGACCTGTAGCTGGGATTACTGTATATTGTCGTATACATATTTTTGTTATCATTATTGTTTAAGTTTGTTTGCGAGTATGATCCAACTCTTGTTTTTAATTCTTATTGTTTAGAGATATTGAGCAAAATCCTAGACTCGGAGAAATTTCCAGAGCTGTATAGAAATGCCTTTATTGTGGTAATTAAGTTGGTATGATTGCCTTTAATTTTAGTGATCGTGTGAAACACGAGGCCCTTGTTTTCAAACTTCCTCAGCTGAGAGTTGGTTGGTAATTTCTATCCATCATTATTGAGTTTTTTAGTAATAGATTATAAAGAGTAATTGTTGATTGGCACTATAGTGACTATAGTAATGTAATATCTGGTGTTCCCCATAGTAGTGTTCTCGGTATATACACATGATAGGCCCTATAAGGTTTGGCCTAGAAAACAAGTTTTCTGCATATGCAGATGATGCTACTCGCTTTGCATTAATTCCATCTCCAGAAAGTAGATATGGCGTTGCAGAATTTCTTGATTGAGTTCTCGCTGAAATAAGTGCATTGGGCAAATTATGGGGAATGAAGTTGAACCCAAAGTAGGCCAAGGACAGTGGCTCCTCTGCATCCATATCTTTAGATTGACTATGCCTCTTTAACTACATACGGCTCAATTATAATTCTAGGCTTGATTCTTGGTGGCAGATTCACTTTTCAGAAACATATCTCATCTATTAATGATTCAATTGCATGAAAATTTGTATTTTGGGAAATTCCTCAAAATATTTTTATCTAGTGATCAATTCTGTCGTGAGGAAATGTAATTCTTTCAATCTATCATGTTTCGATTATTTTTTTATCTTTTCTGGTCTTCAACTACTGACAATCTTCTTGATATGTTAGACAAAAACTTGTGGGGTATTTATTTGCTTATTCCTGATTTGCTGATAAATTTCTGACACCGTTCAATTAGTTCTTTGTGCATGCTGAATAAGATTTTGCATAATTCTGGTCATCCTTTGCGTTTAGATTTTCCCAGATTGTACCATCCTGTACGCAATAGTAAGTAGGAAAATAATTTTGAATTTTGCCTTCTCCAATATAAGGTTGAACTCCACACAGTATTTCAGTTTTATTCCAGCTGTGGCCAGATTGTGGGATGATCTTCCTAATTTAATCTGGCGGTTGAATCGAGTGAACATTAGAACTTCAAACTTGTAAATGCTCTTCTGTTGAACAGGTTGACATAAGCCTCGTAACAGTTTATATGAATTATCTATTTTAACGTTGTAATTGATTTTAGTATAGTTTATATATATATATATATTTTTTTACTATTTCTCATCTATACTATATGTATAAAGTTTATACTTTATTTCTCTTATTTCCTTCCCGCGCTGGACTGCTTTCCCCGTTAAAGCCCTTGGGCTTGTAGCATGCTGCTTTTCCACCTAATGTTGCAGTGCGGCTAGTAATAATAACTCATGTCTTGAAATTCAGCCTTGTATTTCGGGTCATTCCAGAAGAATTCTAAATATTAAATAGAAGTTTTTAATTATTGAAGGCGATTAGTGTGAAGTATAACATATATGCTTATTCTCTTGGTAACCTCTCCTGTATAATTTTACATATTGTTTTTATGAACATATATTTTTTCATATACATATTATTGCATTGAAGTACGTATTTATATAACAATCCATTTCAAGTAACAGTCTTGACATAATTATCTGGTACGACATAACAGTAAGTGAAAGTATGATTTTTAAATTAATAGGTAAGGAAAGGAAAGTCTTGTTTAAGTGTAGCCTCGAGAAAAAAACTCGCATGGTAACGTTTAGAGCCGTTATAAAGACACATCTCCTCTGCTACTACTGCTGTTGTTCCCTCCCCAGGGAACGTTTCTTGCAAAACGTCGTCTTTTCGTTATTGAAAGTAATTGTTCCTCCAGTTAAAGAGAGAAGACTTAGCCGGCGCCTTTCATTTGCGTGTGTTTTCCTTTCTCTTTTGTTTCTAAATCTCAAGAGAGATTATATCATTCTTGATTAATTTTGTTTTTGGTTTTATTTGGTGAATTTCTTTGTACCGCCAAGGTGGCCTTTATTAGTTTTGATAATATAATGGACTAATATACATAGATATATATGTGTATAAATACACACACTCATGTGTAAATATATATATATATATATATATATATATATATGTATATGTGTGTGTACATTGCCCTGCATATACATCTTCATGTATTTACAAACTTAATTGTTATATTTTTGTAACTTCTGTAATATACCGCGCTGGTGATACTAAAGTAAATTCGTAAACAGTAGTTGCATATTTTGTAAAATAGAAAAATTTAAGCTTACAGTATTCTTGTTTTCAGTGGGTCTTGAAACAGAAATGAACACGATTATGTTATATATATATATATATATATATATATATATATATATATATATACATATATACATATATATAAATGTAGATGTTTATCACTAGTAATTAGTGACATATACAGGTATCTTCCTTTGCATATTTAATGAGTTGTTTATGGTATTTACTGGCAATTATGATTTCGAGATATATCCGAATCATTGCCAAACCAAGTGCATTACGTCACGAGGACATAAGACCAGACAAAAACTTGCTGGGTCGAGAAACCTGCCTAACACACACCGCATGGTCTCTCTCTCTCTCTCTCTCTCTCTCTCTCTCTCTCTCTCTCTCTCTCTCTCTCTCTCTCTCTCTCTCTCCTTTAAATCCTTCAGCAGATATGTTTTCGAGTATTTATCTTTGGTGCGAGTTTGCTTCAACCTGATTTATGGTTGAATTCCTTCAACGCCTCCTGTAAAGTATAATTAGAATGTTGTCGTGTTACAAACACGACCGTCGTTTGTAATAGTCAGGAATCCTGCGCCCAGGTAATACTGTAGGAGGAATGTATACTATATTTAACATTATATATATATATATATATATATATATATATATATATATATATATATATATATATATATATATATATATAGATATATATACACACACACACACACACACACACACATATATATATATATATATATATATATATATATATATATATATATATATATGATAAATTTTGCACATTTAGACGTGTTTTTCATATTCAAATATACCAGCTTCGTGGACCAGGGTTCGATTCGCTGGCCGGCCACAAGCTATTGTCTTCGAGTTTTTTCGCCTTGGGACTCTGATCCTGAGGTCAGTAAGAGAATCCAGACATTAGGGTATTAATAGATATAGTCAAGAATCCTACGCCCGTGTAATACTGTAGGAGCAACGTATACTACATTATGAATTATTTATATACCCTAATTATTGACTGAAGTTGGTGCACGTCTTCCTGATCTCAGATGAGATTACTTGCCACATACCTGTCTTCACCGTGTTTGCTGCCCACGACATTCGTCTATCTATCATATACACGCATTCACACATTATTTATATATCATAAGATATATTATTACAAACATACATTGTATAGTTACATAGATATTCACCGAATTTGTATGATGTCAAGGAGCTGGTGTTTGCTGTGTGCATGAAATTGATCTTACAAAGTCGACATGATCTGTCATAAGTTTATAGTGAAGTATCACCGTTTGCAATTCCCTCTCTGTCACCCTCTCAAACTTCTCTGATTGTCTTCATAGCTGTCTTGCTATGTATCTTCATATTCTCTCTCTCTCTCTCTCTCTCTCTCTCTCTCTCTCTCTCTCTCTGATTTATGTAAAATAATTCATTCATCGCTTTCTTCATTTTTTGTGTTTTAAGATGACCATTCACCAAATCTCTCTCTCTCTCTCTCTCTCTCTCTCTCTCTCTCTCTCTCTCTCACTTTTGTAAAATAATTAAATCAGGTTTTTTTTTTCATTTTTTGTATTTTAGGATGTCCATTCACAAAATCTCTCTCTCTCTCTCTCTCTCTCTCTCTCTCTCTCTCTCTCTCTCTCTCTCTGCCTTGTGACAATACGTTAACTTGCCCAGAAGCGACGACTTTATATAATAAAAATGGTAACGATAATGATAAAAATATCTCTCATTCGTATTCTGTTTGGTCATATTTTCGCTACCGCTTAGACCCACCTGATGATTTCCTCATTGTGAGATGGTCCCTGGCCATGGTTTGGGGAGGGAGGGAGGGGGGGGGGGTGTCCGACGACCCGAGAGGAATCAAGGCTCTGAAGGAGTAAGGGAGCAGGTGGTCGACTCCCAACAAGCAAAAGGACCGGTCCATCCCTCGAGGGGATCCCAGCTCTTTGGGTCCTGTCTCCTTCCTATCGTTTTTGTCCCCATCCCTCTCTTCTTCTCCTACCTCCCCCACTCTCCTCCGTCATGCTTCATCCTACCTGCTTATCGTATCATCTATTCATCTCACACACAGACACACATCCCTACTCCTCCTGTGTCCCTCCCCTGGTCCTGAGACTCCTGACTCTCCGATTCCTTCATCCATCCCCGTCTTCTATTTCCTACCTGGTCAGGTAACCACCGGCGCTGAAGGAGGACCATCACCATCGCCAGGATTTTTTTCAAGTGTTTGGATGCTGAAATTTTCTTGTTTTTTTTTTTTTCAATATTGTTTCCTACATTTTTTTACTATGATTGTGTTTGTTTTATTTTTAGCAGTCAACTTATGTCTTATTCTATGGTATTCATTATTCATTCATATAAGTTTTCATTATATTTTTTATTCAGATAAGAGTGCTTCAGAAATATATGGCCTGTATATATATATATATATATATATATATATATATATATATATATATATATATATGTATGTATATATATATATATATATATATATATATATATATATATATATATATATATATATATATACATACATATATATGTATGTATTATATATATATATTATATATATATATATATATATATACATATGTATTTTAACATTGATTTTGATTTCAGTTGTAACGCCTTAACTTTACCCGAATTAAGTTTCGAAATTGAAAAAGACGGAAGCGCTTGTTGAATTTTATTTTATTCTCCCTCCAATATATCGAACTCTCTGGGCGTTCAAGATCTGTCTTGCTTGCTTGTTAGATTGCTTTACCTTATGTAATACACGGGCTCTTGCGTTGAAGATCTGCCGTTTACATACACCAAACTTTACATGAATAGGACTGGCTCTTGTAATTTGTATATATCATTGTCTTCATCATCATCATCTACGCCTATTAACGCAAAGGACCTCGGTTAGATTTCGGCTCTCGTCTCTATCTTGAGTTTTTTAATTCAATACTTCTCCATTTATCATGTACTTCACGCTTTATAGTTCTTAACAATTTACGCCTGGGTCTTCCAATTCTTCTAGTGCCTTGTGAAACCCAGTTAAACGTTTGGTGAACTAATCTCTCTTGGGGAATGCAAAGAGCATGCCCCAACCATCTCCACTTACCCCTCATCTTAGTGTAGTTTTATATATATATATATATATATATATATATATATATATATACATACACATTCTGAAGAGAGCCAGTGTTTATTGGTCGAAATATAGTGATTTATTTATATTTCATGTGTTTCTTTTATGGGCCTTTTTTTAAAAAAAAAGTTAAACTGTTCTATTACAGTTATAAGTAAGACATATGTATATACTGTATATATATATATATATATATATATATATATATATATATATATATATATATATATACACACTGGTATATATTGTTTTTTTTTATTTTGAAGTTTAATCTGTAAGTAAAATCCTTGCGTTAGTTGTAGAGACTCCCCCCCCCCCTCTCTCTCTCTCTCTCTCTCTCTCTCTCTCTCTCTCTCTCTCCTCTCTCTCTCTCTCTCTCTCTCTCCTCTATTCTTCTGCAGCAGCTATTCCTTGCACATGAGCATTCTTCCAGTTGATATCCGTACCCTCAAATGCGATTACCCAAAAGAAAGGTGTGCGGACTCGAAAAGAGTTCGGACCTCTGCTCGTAAATCCTTCGGAGTCTCATGATAACTAATCTCGTAATCTCGTGTTTGTTGTTCCGAAAAAAGATTAGCGACCACATTCTTCGCAGATTCTTTCTTTAGACCGCTCCCCCCTCTATCTCCATCCTTAATTTTTTTTTGCACCTTTTTGTAGTCGAGGTGGATTGATTGCTTTTTTTGGGTGGTTTGTATATTGTTTGTGGGTATTTTTTATCCAGTTCCTTTTTTTATTGTACGTCTTTTGATTCAACAACAGATTGTTTGTTTTGTTTGGTATGTTATTTTATGTGTACATTATTTCAACCATGAATGATTGCAAGATTTGTTACCTCCGCCAACGAAGTTGGAATAGGTTATGTTTTTGCCCCTGTTTGTCTGTTTGTTAGTTTGTTTTTTAAGAACTTCCTGGCCACAATTTTACTCATATTGTCGTGAAACTTTCACAGACGATTTATCATGTTGAGACTTTGAAGATATTCAATTTTTAAAGTCCAATGTCAAAGGTCAAGGTCGAGCAAAAGGTCGACCAAATTAACCCTAAGGCAAGTTGGTTTCGAGAGATAAGCTGCCGTGGTGGTGGTCTGCACTCAGAGTGCTTTAGAGTTTTTATTAGGGTAGTGGGAGGGAGTTTTTATCTGCAATACTATACATCCAAAGTTTTTTCATTCCTTTTATATTATTATTTTCTAAATTGATAGTTTCTTTATTGTATTTTTAAGAGTTTAATCATTTTTTCTAATTGGTATAACGCTTTGTATCCCAATATCTTGTATGGCTATTTGCTTCACACTATACATAGATCATCTACAGTGGTTTTTAAGACGTAGTGCTTTGCTTACCTTCTTAGAGTTTAGGTGAGGTGTTTTTCGAATTGTATGGACTTCTTTGAATGTAACTGGATAAATGGAGCTGTTTCAGCTATTAACTCGTGGCTACTGTCAGGTCTGCACAAGACTTAGGTAAAACTAAACATTAGTTTGAAATATTAAAGGTACTTATTGGTGTGAGATAGGATGCAGACTTAAAAGATACTATACGTATAAAGCATGAAAGGTATATATAGAAGTATTGATTTACTTTGTGTTCGTTTAGTTCAATTCCCTGTGATAAATGCGTTACGGTTTCATGTGCGAGTCAACTGTCTTATGATATTTCAGTAACATGAGCTTGTAATGATATAGTATCAGGTTAATATAACAGAAGAAAAGGTTTTACACTGGTAGCCATGAAGGTTTATCTTGGTTTATAACGTATCTACCAAATACTATCGTAGGTGGCATTTGGACAATTCAAATTTTTGTGTGTGTGTCATTTATATATATATATATATATATATATATATATATATATATATATATATATATACCACGACCTTTTTTATTTAGTCCATTTAGAAGTAACGGTACTGAAAACATGAATATTTAATGTTACCTGTAGTTGAATACATGTATGATCAAGTATTTGTTATGAACTTTGCTTTGGCACAAAATATTGAGATATTTTGATGAAAAATAAAATCATGTCTTAAAGATATATTCAGGATTAATTTATTTTCTTTTTAATTTAGTGCATTGGCCTGACTTTGGCATGTTTTTTATCCTTCTTATTTTGTCATAGGAGTGTATTATGTAATTATTTTTTTCAATGTTCTGTCATTGAATCATATGTAAGACTTTCTCTCTCTCTCTCTCTCTCTCTCTCTCTCTCTCTCTCTCTCTCTCTCTCTCTCTCTCTCTTGTGGTATTATCTTCGTAATAACATGTCGATTTATGGCGCCCCCCCTTTTTTTGTGCTTGAAGGACACCCATTTCTTTTCATTACGCCAATTTGACTTATCCCATCAGCGTAACTTCCTCTGAATTCACCGTGACCTTTCGCAGAACGTCTTATTAGGGCCAGGCCCGAAACCTTTAAGGAAATTATGTGACGCATGCTCATTAGCAAGTGACGTGAGAAGGATGCAAATGCTATCATCGACTTCTGTGAGAGAGAGAGAGAGAGAGAGAGAGAGAGAGAGAGAGAGAGAGAGAGAGAGAGAGAGATTTAAACTACTCTACTTATATTTTTATAATTCAGTATGAGTAGAAACAACGAGAAGGCATTTTTAAAAGCATTCTTTTCTTTGATTCATTTAATATTCGAATATTAAGCTAGCTCTTGGCATTGAGTTGCATAACATTCTAACAGTGAACCGACTCCAATATCATTAGTATGTTTTTAGTGTAGGTTAATTTGAATATTCTTCATTATTCGGTGTTTCCCTGGTGCGGTCATTCCCATGCTGTGTAAGTGGCATTTATAGGACGACTTTTAACTGTTGCATTTTTTAAACAAATTCTTTAGTAAAGTTACTAACTCCTGAATCGAGGAGATTTCAGAAAACAGTTTGTATGAGGTATAAAGGTTACTCTCGTAATGCAAATTGTAGGATGTAGCGTGAGGAAAGGAAAAAAATACCTATATTGAAACTCGATCGTGTAATCTGAAGTCTCGAGATGTACACAGCGACTCCATTAGACGGCATGGCGTCCTCAGTGACGTTTCTCCTAATCCTCCTCCTCAACCTCCTCCTCCTCCTTCTTTTTCTTCTTCTTCTCT
>NC_090762.1:48103593-48136093 GCF_036898095.1 Palaemon carinicauda | reverse complement strand
TCTGATCCTTTCTGTTGATAAAGTAACCAGAATTATCTTAAATAATGTAAACTTCCTCTCTCTCTCTCTCTCTCTCTCTCTCTCTCTCTCTCTCTCTCTCAGGAGGAAATTTTACAGCCCTTGAGTTATCGCATCCGGTGAGAGCTAGCTGGGAAAAAAAAAATAGGAAAGAAAGATTGAAAAGAATGATGCTGATGATGGCTGGTGTTCCGTGACCTTCGACCTCACGGTCTCTCTTCATGACCTCTCTCGTTTTGTAGGCTATAAGCGTAGACGTTGTGGAGTTCACGCGTTCATTTTAACGGTTTGGTAAAATTACCGCCTTGGATTGACACCCTTTCTCCTCGCACTGATTGACAGGCTTTTCTTTCTCCCCGTCTTCATTACTCTCTTTAATTTCTCTCGAAGACATACTTTTCCCCACAGGAATATCCTAATACATTTTTGTACCTGTAAGTAAATTGATTAGTTCACTAAACGTTTAAATGGGCATCAAAAGTCACGAGAAAAGTTTTATGATGCCAGATAATTACAAATGATAATTCACTAGGAAAGTTGGAAGACCCAGGTCTACATGGCTGAGGACTGTGAAGAGATGATGAATGGAGATGTATTGAATTCAAAGCTCAAGATGAAGACGACTGGCGAGACCTAACCGAAGCCCCTTGCGTCAAATTGGCGTAGGAGGAGATGATGATGATAAAGTAAATTGATACTTCAAATGCCATTTTTGTTGGATACCAACTTTGATCTTTGAACTGACCCTTTTTATGCCTTTTAAAATTTTTAGATTGATGATGCTCGTTTATCGTAGTACATCATTCATATAATTGCCATGTATAAGAAGTCATGTTTGATTAATCCTGAATTATAAATACAGTGGTACCAGCACCGTAAAGTAAAGTTTAAGTACATAGGGATTTTGCCAAACGGAAAATTCTCCAAGTATCTGTGGTGTTTAGTAGAACATTCATTATCATTGGAATAGTCGAAATCAATGATAAGCGAACGGAAATATCTTACTCAAGTACAACAGAATCCAATCCAGGTAGTCATTTATATATACACATACTGTGCACACACACACACACACACATATATATATATATATATATATATATTTATATATATATATATATATATATGTGTGTGTGTGGTGTGTGTGTGTGTTTGTGTATAATCATTGGTTAAGTTACCATTGTTCGGAAATACTGAGATTATTTTCAAGGTCAAAATTCGCAGAATAATAACAGTAATGTGAGCAATAGTCTAATATTGTTACTGGAGTCATGCGATGATAGACTTGTCTCATGGCCATGTAAAAACACAGTGCACGTACAATGGAAACAACATAACTATCCGTCCTCCAATTAGTCATATAAGAGTGGCAGTCGTATAAACGTGACAGTGGTTAGAAGTATTAGAATAGTATAAAGATAATATACTCTAATAATAATAATGAATAATATGTATAATTTCAACGGTCAATAGGGTTAGCTCCCTTCCCCCTGCCTGTCTGCAAAACCCGAACGCCATATTCAGAAAGTTACCACTTGACATTATCATTAGTTTAATAGTGAGAGGAAATGGGTATTTTATGTCTGTTGAGATTAGTGGGTTTCAGTTTTTTTTTTTTTTTTTTTTTTTTTGGCGCTGTCATGTCTTATTAGTTTATCACTAGAGCTATCTAATTGCCATTGGTGTTTGAGTTAACTATACAAGTGTTTTCTTTGACGTAAAGACAATATCAGTTTCACTACTATTATAATCGTTATTTGATTAATATTATTGCCATGCTAGTTTGAGATTATTAAAACACACACACTCTCTCTCTCTCTCTCTCTCTCTCTCTCTCTCTCTCTCTCTCTCTCTCCAGACTGGCTGTTTGTATTTGATGCATCTTTATTTTCTCATTATTTTTAGGATTCCAGACTCATTGAATTCCAAGGAATTCGCAAAGTCATAGATAACCCCCCCACCCTCCTCCCCCATCTGAAAAAACCTTCTGCAATGCTCCGTCATTGCTTGCTTGTTATGTGAATGTCATTGCATTCTTTTTGCATTGAAATCATGCCTGTCATTGTCTCTTGCAGACTGATAAATGACCAGCGGGGGAGTTCTTCCAAAATACGCGAATTGCTGTTTCTCTTGTTTACTTTTTTTTTTTTTACTCATTTTATGTCTATTTTTTATTATATAATGTTAATGAAGATTTTATTTTTTATTTTTTTAATAATGGTAATGACGAGTGTGTTGTAATCTTCAATGAATTAGCTGTTTCTTATAAGTCGTAAGTATAAATGAATGCATGTATATCTGTCTATAAACACACATTTTATATATAGACATATACATATATATATATATATATATATATATATTGATCTACGTATGTGGCTAGGGTTTGTATTATCTTTTGTTGTTGTAGCTGAATTCCTGCTATACCAGTCCTTGAAGGATTAAGAAAATTTAACAATATCTCATTTTTAGTATCATAAAGAAATAATAATCTTCAGACTGTAAGCATTTTTGAATATAGGTCTCTGTTTTTCATCCTTAGTTCAAAATATCTTTGTATATTCTACTGTTAATTTATAAATGTTTATTTTCCGAGGTTTTGTTCCTAGGTCCAAATAATCAAAGTTTACTTTACTTCAATGTTTATTTTGGATTTTTTTTCTTAGTATTGATATTACGCACCATGGATTATTTTTACATTTTAATGATCGTTTAAATTCCTATTTTAAAATTTTCCGAAATCATTAGATTTGGCATAATTATAATCTGTATTAGAATAAGGGGTAATTTTCCAGAAATGCATTTCTATGACTAAATTGTTTCATACACAAACTTAAATTCAATTTTTGACGTAAGATGCATTTTTTTATTGAACTTCCTTTATGCTATTTTAAACTCATCAATACGCTCTGTTTTCTACAAGAGAATAGATTTATGAATTAATGAGTAAATTAACCAATAGAAAAAATTAATTAATTAATTGGTTATAGGAAAAACACTATCGTTAGTTTGTTATGAAAGAAATAAAGTAAATGGAATGAATAGCTTCTTAACGTTCATGGAATCTCACTGGTATTTTTTGTTGATTTTTTCAGACATGCAATCCCTATTTACATTATGATAAGCTAGAATTTCAAGTTAAGCACCTCTCTCTCTCTCTCTCTCTCTCTCTCTCTCTCTCTCTCTCTCTCTAGATGCCATATTTTCTTAATTGACTGTTTTCTTTGTTATTTTAATTGTGATGAATGTTTACTGTCTTAATTATAAGACTTAAGTTATTATTGATCGTGAAAGACTCATTCGAAGTTATTTTCTGAGCACGCCATTTGAGGCGCTTTGTTTGCGTCGGTGTAGGAGTTGATAATGATTCACATTCGTCTATAAGAAAAAAAATGTATAAATATGCTTTTATACTTATTATTTCTTATTAATGTTGGGATGTGTAGTTTTCTGTAGGAAGCCTCGATAATTTGTTGAACTATTGTTAGAATTAGATTGTTAAAATGGTTTTCAGTCTTACATACATTGGCTGTATTCTAATATTTTGTACATGTAAAGATTGTACTTTGATATACCTTAATATATTTCATATATTATTTAACACACACACGTTTATATATATATATGTATATATATATATATATATATATGTATTATATATATATATATATATATGTATATATATATATATATATATATGTATATATATATATATATATATATATATATATTTATATAGTGTGTTTGTAGGTTCAGAGTATCCGTTTCCTCTTGCTTTAAGTGTGCAGGTGGCTCCCTCTTGTCAACATTTGGTTAAAAGATGGGTCCTTTTCTCGTTGTCTTGAAACTTGTTCCCCCCCTTTTATGGTATTTCTTTTCCCCTCTTAAAGCGTGTGCGTGTGTGTGTGTGTGTGTGTGTGTGTTTTTTTTTTTTTTTTTTTTGTTTTTTTTTTTACTAAAAGAATTTTCCATGGTGTCGGTTCTTTTGGGATAGTTTAGTATTTTTCTTATTATTGTTTTGGTATTTTTTTTTAGGTGAAAGGATTTTTTCTATGATTTTTTTTATATATACTTTTATTTTTTTATTTTTGTAGTTTACTGAGTATATAATTTTATAACAGTAATAATGACGACAAAAATTACAATAATGATAACAAGAAAGATAACGAAGTTGGTAATGAGGATTGTAAGAATGATGATAATATTAGTACCAAATGGGTAACCCAAGGTGCTCTGTTCACGGTTTTATTGCATTATTGTTTATTAATGTCATAAATTGTCTACCAGTTTTCTTTTCTAAATTCAGATGTATTTAAACAAGTTGACTAGTTCCATTTATATTTTTCACATATCTTATATTATTATTATTATTATTATTATTATTATTATTATTATTATTGTTGTTTCTACTACTACTACTACTACTACTAGCTACAACCCTAGTTGGAAAAGCATGATGCTATAAGCCCAAGGGCTCCAACAAGGAAAAATAGCCCAATGAGGAAAGGAAGCAAAGAAATAAATAAATTACAAGAGAAGTAATAACAATCAAAATAAAATATTTTAAGATCATTATAATGGCATTATGAAACAACTTTGCTTTAAAAGGTACAGTTTGATCGGAATACATAAATAGCCGCAAACCTCTCTCTCTCTCTCTCTCTCTCTCTCTCTCTCTCTCTCTCTCTCTCTCTCTTTATATTTTCTTCAATGCAAAGTAGCTCAGCGTAGTATTAGGATAGGATTTAAGGTCTTTATTCATCATGCCGTAACAGAAATCCTCTTACGATTTATAAATCTTCTTATTTTGGGGGGAAGTGTTTTTGTGTTCGATGGGAACCATTTTTTTTTTTTCTGGGATGATAGATTCCAATTATGAAATGTTGAACACGTTCGTGCTCACACGTATTGCGTATTACTAACACTCACGTTAACAGTGTATATATATATATATATATATATGTGTGTGTGTGTGTATGTATATATATATATATATATATATATAATGATAATAATAATAAATGATAATTCAACTCTATTGTTGTGTTTATAGTAAAAAAAATTAAAGCAATTGCGTATGAAAATATTTTACAAAATAACGAATTTATTTCTTTACTTTCCCGTATATATATAGCATATCATTTGGGCTATAAAGGGAGAAGATAAAAGGAACAAATTGATTTTACCAAGTGATCCTCATAGGACAAGAAGAAACATATATCCCATTGGGCTTAAAGAAAATTTAGTAGCTGGCTTCGAAAGGTATGTGACCCATCTTAGTGTCATCTCCCTTATGGTTTCGTCTCATCTTTCTGTCCCAACTCTCTCTCTCTCTCTCTCTCTCTCTCTCTCTCTCTATAAAAAAAAAATCAGTGGAAACATGAGATGAATCTTTAAGATATTTTCAGTGAGTACGAAAGAATCTCTCTCTCTCTCTCTCTCTCTCTCTCTCTCTCTCTCTCTCTATAAAAAAAAAAATCAGTGGACACATGAGATGAATCTTTAAGATATTTTCAGTGAGTACGAAAGAATCTCTCTCTCTCTCTCTCTCTCTCTCTCTCTCTCTCTCCAAAAAAAAAATTCAGTGGATGGAAACGTGAGATGTATCTTTAATATACATATTTTCAGTGAGTACGAAAGAATCTCTCTCTCTCTCTCTCTCTCTCTCTCTCTCTCTCTCCAAAAAAAAATCAGTGGAAACGTGAGATGCATCTTTAAGATATATATTTTCAGTGAGTACGAAAGAATCTCTCTCTCTCTCTCTCTCATCTTCTCTCTCTCTCTCTCTCTCTCTGGGAATCGTTCTACGGGAACCCTGAATAAATTGCTCTCCCATTTTTCCTCTTCTTCGCCATCCACCAAATTGAATACGGAACTAAATCCGGATTAAAGTGAATTGTTTGCATCGCTTCCCGAGTTGCAAAAGGGACCTGATTATTTAGATGAACAGGGACCCAAGGTTGAATATGCGTTGTCTGGAATCTGACTGGATTAGAAGGAATAGGATTAATTGATAGAAGGAATTCCTTGGGGGATGTATACTGAATCCTTTTTAATTGGAGCCAAAGACTTGAGTATTAGTTTAAGTCATCCTCTCTCTCTCTCTCTCTCTCTCTCTCTCTCTCTCTCTCTCTCTCTCGCTCTGGCGTTTATAGCTTATTTCATTTTTAGGAAATTAGAGGATTCTTTTACACATTTTGTTATCAATATTGAGGTTCAGGTTTTGTACTTATTGTAGGTGCAGTAGCATGTTAGAATGGGAATTTCAGTTTACTAAGGAATCTAACTTTATTGCTGTTATGTTTTATGATAAAGAAAATATGATTTCTTATTGCCATTAGTGCCTCGGCGACACAGACATTTCTTCGATAAATATATCTTCAGGTATATAGAAATATGAAATGAGAACTTCAGTGAAACAATCAAAAGGTAACTATAGGTATCATCCAGGAAGGATCCTCTTTAAGGATACTTTTAAAGTGTAAACTGCTCAGGCTTCTCCTCTTCCTTCTCTGCCCATTCACCCAAAAGGGGACTTCCCCGGAGGGGGGTCAATGGTGACCTTCAGTATCCTCACACCCTGGTCTTGTCGCCCCCCCCCCCCCTCCCGTCTGCTATCCTTCTCGAATTTTAGCCGCACCTTTAGCGCGTCGGTGTGACCTTGCCGGACGGCCTCCTACGTTGAATAGTAATAAACAAGGCTGTATCTTGGGAAGCTTAGGATGCCATTAACCTAAGGATACTGGTTGTTGTTGGATTAAGCTGGCTTTGTAACAGCACGGGCTCTTTTTCCATGTGAAGGATACTTCTGAATAAGAACCAAGGTTTAAAGGCCTTTTGTATAACATGGTACAGAGAGTAATCCATATACTGGTCTGAGATTTCGTAATTGCACATTCTTGGAATCAGTCTTAATTTGTAATCCTCTTCGTTTCTTTATCTCTCGTCTTTGAATTTCCATAAGCATTATCGGAACACGATTAAATGTGAATGTTTCAGCCATTTGTAAAAGAGATGGAGTTTTCTCTGATTTTATACTATCGACAATTACAAGATGTTTCACATACATTGAACACATTTTCCTTATTTCAGTGTTCAGCTTCCTTTTATATAAATTCCTGTAGATGATTAACGGTCTTATGTTCATATACCTTTGAAACGCAAGTGGTCAGTGAGTAATTGACTTTAATTTGTTATTTTTAGTTTGTTTTATAAAACATTATTCACGAGGTCGTGTCTCGTTACTCTCCGTGTTGAACCAGAATTTATTCTTCGAATAAAACATTGAAACCGATTAACGTAATTGTAGTGGAGTGACATTGACGAATTGCTATGTAATGGCTCTTTGGATAATATCATGGGGTGGTGCCCTCCCATGAAATTATTTATAAAAGGCTAGTATTTCTGTCTTTTAGGTGATAGGTATTTTCCTTTATGATCAATGCCATTTACAAGAGACATTTTGCCTGGAATTTTCAAGAATTCTTGATATTATGATGAGTGAGGATGTAATTTATCCCAAGGAAAATCGTAACCATTATATATAATTGTAGCCTTCCTCATTATTGTAATTTCTTGTTCGATCTAGCAAGAAGTGAATCATTTGAGGTTTTATTAAATAACTGTATATTATTTAAAGATTTAAACTTTAAAGGTCACTCATGAACGGCTGAGGTAAGAGGCAGGATAATGATCAGGGTCCAAGCCCCCTCTCCATTCAGCTAAGACCAGGGTTGGCCAGGCAATGGCTACAGATGAGCCAGTTGACTTAACAGGTAGATACATAGGCTCCCTTTAACCACCTAAGGGTGGAGAGGTTGGAGGCCCGACAAGAAACTATCAAGCTTGAGCGAGTGTAGAATACCCGTCCAATAGATTGCCAGTCAGGGATGCTTCCAGTAGGCTACCACAACCTTTAATTGATTATTTGATTGAATCTATTTCTTATATTTAGCTTTGTAATCTTTATTAGGTCTGATAATTGTTCATTAAGTCATCAACCAGTTTATACTTTATAATTATTAACGTTTTAAGTGTAATCAGTGATGGTACAAGCAAATCCAAAGTTGGGACAATAATAAAGACTTAAAATGCGCGTCGCCTAAATTGGACACAGGTCTTTTTATGGAAAAACAGTGGGATCACGTGGGAAGGAAGGGAGTGTCGGAATTTTACTGGTTGAACCCGAGTGAGATATATGATCTGTTAATCCCTTTTAGGAATGTTATATTTTACTCCTTTGGTTAACTGGTTCTGTTTATTTACCAACTTTTTTTTACCCGTCTTAAGGCTTCTTTATATTTGTTTTAATTAATTACCTTTATGGCTTTCGTATCATAAGTGCATGTTATGAGTATTATTATTATTATTACTTAGCTAAGCTACAGCCCTATCTGGAAAAGCAAGATGCTATGAACCCAAGGGCTCCAACAGGGAAAAATAGCCCAGTGAGGAAAGGAAATAAGGAAATAGATAAATGATGAGAAAAAATTAACAATAAATCATTCTTAAAACAGTAAAAACGTCAAAACAGATGGCATTGAAAGAAAAGAAAAGGGAAGGATGAAAGAATTTAAAAAAATCTCGATAAAAAGGCGCAAGTGTTGTCACGAGAATAATGCATGGCATGACTGGGAATATTTTTCGTCCTCTAGCATACGATACGCCAGTTTGGCCTGGCATGTGTCAGTTACTTTGTCCGTTAAGAAAGAATAAGGGAAAATGCTCAAGGATGAGGCGGATGAAACACTTGGCCAGATTTATGGAGACTTGACTTTCTCAGCTTTCTCGAATAGTAACAGAAACTTGTGTGTGTGTGTGTATATATAATATATATATAATATATATGAGAGATAAATTTAGCACATTTAGACGTGTTTTTCATATTCAAATAAGCCATATTTTTTTTTTTTTTTTATAAATTAATGTCTGGATTCTCTTAACGACCTCGGATCAGAGCCCCAGGCATAATCACACAAAGACAATAGCTGTCACTGTTCATACAAGTTTCCTGGACCAGGGTTCGATTCCGGGCCGGTCAGAAGCTATTGTCTTTGTGTGATTTCGCCTGGGGCTCTGATTCCGACCGAGGTCGGTAAGAGAATTCAGACTTAAAGTAGGAAGATTTAATTTAATTGCAAGGACATACTGTCTTAATGAAAGGGATGATTGAAAAAGTCAAATGAAATTTCGATTCATTAAAAGATTGGTTATGCCAAAGGAGAGAGAGAGAGAGAGAGAGAGAGAGAGAGAGAGAGAGAGAGATTCTTTATTAAGTATGTAAAATGATAAATGACCTTAAACTCGATTAATTATACACCCCATAACCACAATTTGTCTTAAAATCTCTCGTGGCTTCGAACATGCCGGTCCCGAGACTCATTTGCCACAGCTTAAGTGGGCGTTTACGTCAACTACAGAAAAGTGTCCCTCGTTCGAATGCAGTAAAAAGTAAATTAAAGGAGTGAAAAAGTAAAAAAGGTAATCATGAAAGGAACGGTTTTAGGGTTATATGACCGTGAATTGTTTGTTCTGGCCGGAAGTATCTGGGTTACTGTCCTACTGCCAGGTCCCCCAAGTTTTAAACCGTCCTGACTGTTATAGCTTTCTGTCTATTGTACGTTTACATTACTATTAAAGTTACCCGTTGCTGTCAATTATTACTGATTTCAAAAGTCGGCCAAATGAAGTTGCTAATTGTTGATTATTTATGTTGAAGATATATTTTATCCTTAATTTTTCTACGTTCAGGTTTTATGTGATATTTCAACTGTCAAATACAGATTTTAACATTCTGTCTCTTCTGGATTTTTTTCTGTCCTATATCCTCGGTTATGGAATTCAGCTGCCTAATATCCTTGTTATAAATTTCATCTGTCTAATTTCCTTGGTTATAGAATTCAGTTGCCTAATATCCTTGATTATAGAAATCAGAGTTAAATTTCCTTGGTTATAGAATTCAGTTGCCTTATATCCTTGATTATAGAAATCAGAGTTAAATTTCCTTGGTTATAGAATTCAGTTGCCTAATATCCTTGATTATAGAAATCAGAGTTTAAATTCCTTGGTTATAGAATTCAGCTGTCCAATATCATTGGTTATAGATTAGAATTCAGCTGCCTTGCTTATAAATTCTAGCTGTCTGAAATTCCTTGTCTATAGATTTCAGCTGTCTTATATTGTTAGCTATAGATCTTAGCTGTGTGATAATTTTGGTTAAAGATTTGAATTGCCTAATATTCTTGGTTACAAATTTCATCTGTCAAATGTTATTGGCTATAGATATTAACACACTAATATTCTTGATTACAGATTTCAGCAGTCCAATATCTCTGGCTATATATTTCCATTTCGGCTGTCTAACATTCTTTGATATAAATTTCAAGGGCTTAATATCTTTGGTTATACATTTCAGCTGTCTGAAATTATGGATCAGCAAAGAAAAGTAGATTATTATCGATATAAATATCAGTTATCTGATAGGCTATATTTTTCAGTGAAAATATATTCTTGGATTGAGTCTTTTTTTTTTCTTTTTGTAAATCTTTGTATGTAAATATTTTTTTTGTCCAATAAACATTATTATTATTATTATTATTATTATTATTATTATTATTATTATTATTATTATTATTATTATTATTTTTATTATTATATTCAGGAGCTTGAGGAAATAAATTATTAGCTGCAGGTTTCAGGCGTTGTAAGCAACTTATTATTATTATTATTATTATTATTATTATTATTATTATTATTATTATTATTATTATTATTATTATTATTAGCTAAACTACAACCCAAGTTGGAAAAGCAAAATACTATAAGCCCAAGGGCTCCAACAGGGAAAAATTTCTCCAAGTCATGTTGCAGTTTTCTTGAATAATAAATTCTCATAGTTAGTCTTCAGCCGTGTAAAAGAATGTAAAACAGTTTCAGCTGGTGGAAAGAAACTGCTATAGCCTAAAGGTGTAGCTTTCCTAGCACTAAGCCTATAAAAAAAGGCTTAGTGCAATGTAGCAAAATCTAGAGAGTAGTCTCTGGACGGGATTGTAGAGCATCAATTCCTGTCTTAACAGAAACTCCATCTCCATTACCCCCCTCACTAGTGGGACTCCTCTCGTGAGGTTTTCAAGAGGATATCATCACTATCATCATCGTCGTCGTTGCTATCACCATCATCCTTCCTCTGCTTTCCGTCAGAAACTCGATATATTACTGCCCTGGTCTTTTTTTGGGCTCACCACCCATGGAGACCCATGGGAGAGGGAGAGTGGGTTTACGGATGGTGGGACCCCCTTGACGTCCGCCGCCATCAGCCGTCCACCAAATGTCATTTCATGTTAACTCTCTCTCTCTCTCTCTCTCTCTCTCTCTCTCTCTCTCTCGTAACGATTTCCTGTCCTTTTCCCCTTACGTCTGTAGTCGGTTAGTTACCTTGAGCTGTGGACAAGCTGTGATTTTCTTTTATTTTTCGTTTATAGTTTTTCTATTGGTACTATTAAAGATTTTTTTTTCGCTTTTTTAAAGTAGATATATATATTATATATATATGTATTATAGCCACGAAAGGAAAAATGAAAAAGACTTGATTATAATACATTTTATATTCATCACGTGTCAGCTTTCGTGATTTCTACACACACACACATATATATATATATATATATATCGGATCGTTTTTTTTTTAAATAATAGGAACGATGTTAGTTCAGTTATAAGCATGAAATAAAATATACTATTTAAATAAAATAACCGTAGTGAAAACAACCAGTAACATTTGGTTGCGATTGCTGAAAAAGGTAGCGTACCCGAAGAAAAAACTTTTTGAGCGGTATAAACTTCCATGTATGTATGCGTAATTTGAATACTTTGGCTTATATATTGCCATTTGTATTTTCTATCTTAATGTCTTTTTCCCCTCTTCCAAAAGGGTAATTTACCTCGTAATTGCTCTTTACGTAGTGTACTAAAGGCATTACTTAAGGGTCCGGGTAGTGTTTTTCTAACCCCTACCTGCACCTGCTTTATATCTTTCTGCTTCACCACTTCCTTGCTTCGTTTCTTCCATGTTGCTGTCCAACCTCTTTAGGTTTTACTTCATAGTCCCAATTCTATATTTCAATTTGTTCTTAATATTTCTAGATCTGGTTACGGTACGGAAATTGATATTCGCCTGACGTTAGGTTTTAATTTTGTTAAACCCTCCTTAACATCATGTTTTCTATATATATATATATATATATATATATATTACAGAGAGAGAGAGAGAGAGAGAGAGAGGAGAAGAGAGAGAGAGAGAGAGGAGAAATTTGTATAGCTAGATATAGTAATATTTTTTATATTATTCTGTTGTGGTTAAAAACAGTAACATCTAATACTTCCTTATGGGCGTTTGCTTCTTTTCTTTAGATAAAAAAAAAAAGCTTCCTTACACTGTTGAGGAACACCTTCATAATCTTTTGATTCAATCTGCAACGCAAACGGAAATTGCCATTTTCACATCCCTTGTTTCCTTCACCCAAGAAGGATACTGTTAATAGGATGCCGCGAACGAGACGCTGGGCAAGGAAAGAGGGGTGTGTGGAATTTGTAAGGACAGGGAGGGACTAGGGAGGTGATAGGGACTCATTTTACATCCCTTTCTTTTTTACCATGTCGTTAAGGGATGGGCTTAATGAGAGAGAGAGAGAGAGAGAGAGAGAGAAAGAGAAGAGAGAGAGAGAGATGAGAGAGAGAGTAGGGTAAACGTAATGAATGAATAGATAGGAAATGTTTTGTGTCGGGGAAACTGGTTACAGTATCCCACAAGTAAGTTTAGTTTTTAATTTGTGAGAGAGAGATGAGAGAGAGAGAGAGAGAGAGAGAGAGATGGGTAGGGTAAACGTATGGATAGATAGATAGGGAATATTTTGTATCGGGGAAACTAATCACATACCCTACACACAAGTTTGAGAGAGAGAGAGAGAGAGAGAGAGAGAGAGATTCTTTGTCATGCTCGAAGTAGCAGTTGGAAGGAATGTCACCGTGCTTGATTGATTTATAGAAATAAACTTCTGACAGTGCAGCAAATGTTATCGTATTCAGCATGACGTCATTTTTTTAACCTGTTTCGTAACGGCTAATGTACTGATATTATCTCGCCAGACGTCTATATATTCCTGGCAGGAGCAGGTCATTTTTGATTGAGCGATCGATTGAATGTCAAACTGCCGTGTCTGCATTTTTTATGGTCTTACGCAACGGAAGTCACCTGTAGCTCTTACTTTTACCAGTGCAATTTTTGCTTAAGTTTTCTATGGATGGTCACGAGATCAGTGTTTCTAATTATCTCGATAGATGGCGTCTTAATTGTTCCGTTGTTCATTTAAATTGAGTTTTGTTGCTGGTGTCTTCACCGCTTTTCAAACCCACATAGCTTTGTTTATTTATTTGTTTTCTTTTTTCTTTCATTGCTGTTACTTAGTTTCCTTTAATCACCTTCGATAACAGTGTTTGCGATCATTTAAAAATTTATATTGTTCATGAAAGTCTTGAGACTTTCAATATTATTTTTATATTGCAATTTCTGAGTCATGGTAAATTCTAGGTACTTCCATTATTCGATTGATCTATAATTATGTGCTGAAAGCCTTGACAGAATGATAATTTCAATATCTTGCAAATTATTAATTTAGTATCAGAACGTCTGGACACCTTCCTTTTGTGGATCTTGCATAGTTTGAAGTTGTTCAATAAAGATATTTGGTATTAGGAGACTGTTCAAGGTGTTCAACAGCACGCCAAATTTGGGCCGTTATGACAGTGTGTAGGTTTTTGAGGGGAAGTATTTAGCATATTCATGTCTTGTGCAGATAAGCATTTTCTCTCTCCTCTCTCTCTCGTCTCTCTCTTCTCTCTCTCTCTCTCTCTCTTGTTTTCATCTAGATCCCCCATTTGAATAAACATTTCTGGTACATCGTTTTGTTGTATTAATCTATAGGCATTTTAGTTAATATTTTCATAAGAATTCTTTTTGTTTTTTAATACATATATTTGTATCTTTTTGTCTGTTAAATGAAGCATACACACACAAACACACATACACACACACGCACACACACACACATACACACACACTACACACACACACATATATATATATATATTATATATATAATGTAAGAAGATAAATGGATAAATTGATAGATAAAATTTCTGTTCATTTTGTATTACCTCATTTCAAAACATTCTTCTCTGTCTGTCAGCAAAACTACTTAAATAAAGAATTAATTTTTGTTTACTCTTCAGTCGACGGTCAACTGTATCACACTGTAAGTTCTCCTAGGACATGTGTGTGTGTGTGTGTGTGTGTGCGCGCGTGTGTCAGGTGGGAGGGGTGTTAGTAGCCCTGGAGATTATTGCACGCTGACTTGCCCCACACACAGTCGGCACTTTGAGGTGTGAGGGGAAATTGTTGAGGTGGGGAGAAAGGGGAAGAATCCGTGATGTGGTATTGATTGGTATGTGCGAGAGAGAGAGAGAGAGAGAGAGAGAGAGAGAGAGAGAGAGAAAGTCAATGTGATGTGCGTTGTGTTGTAGGTGTTGCAGGAGGAGAGGCAGGTAAAGGGAAATATCAAGGGTGACAATTTGCATATACTGGAAGTTTCCCAACCTGAGAGAGAGAGAGAGAGAGAGAGAGAGAGAGAGAGAGAAGAGTATCCTGGGCAGAAACTGTCTTTTTTAGTTGTGTGATTAAAGGGAACAACTTGAAGAGAATGCTTAGTTTATTATTATTATTATTATTATTATTATATATATATATATATATATATATATATATATATAATATACACATACACTTCTTCCATCTGCTGAGTCCAATATCCTTTAGGTATCTTAGAATAGATTGGGAACAGCCGCCATCCTGTTTTTTCCCTGCTGCCATCTTCTTCTTCTTCTTCTTCTTCTTCTTCTTCTTCTTCTTCTTCTTCTTCTTCTTCTATATACCTTCAGGGAATCTTGTTCATAGAGCACAGCATAATAAAAGAAGTCAGACTTGTTTGTTCTATCATTTGTTCACCTGATAAAGAAACAGTAAAAGTGCATCTTTATCAAGGAACAAAGCATACTAGAACAAGTCAGACTTCTTCCATCTGCTGAGTCCATCTTGTAGAATATCCTTTAAGTATCTAGAATAGACTGGGAACAGGACGCCAATCTTGTTTTTCCCCTGCTGCCATCTTCTCTTTTTGGATATTTTAGTTTTTTATATATAATTTTTTCTTTGGTATATAGTTTTTTTCTATCTACCTTCAGGGAATATTGTTAGAGGGCACAGCATAATAAAAGAAGTCAGACTTGTTTGTTCTGCATTTGTTCACCTGATAAAGAAACAGTAACAGGTGAATCTTTATCAAGGAACAAAGCATACTAGAACAAGTCAGACTTCTTCCATCTGCTGAGTCCATCTTGCAGAATATCCTTTAGGTATCTAGAATAGATTGGGAACAGCCGCCATCCTGTTTTTTCCCTGCTGCCATCTTCTTCTTCTTCTTCTTCTTCTTCTTCTTCTTCTTCTTCTTCTTCTTCTTCTTCTTCTATGTACCTTCAGGGAATCTTGTTCATTAGAGCACAGCATAATAAAAGAAGTCAGAATTGTTTGTTCTACATTTGTTCACCTCATAAAGAAACAGTAAAAGTGCATCTTTATCAAGGAACAAAGCATACTAGAACAAGTCAGACTTCTTCCATTTGCTGAGTCCCATCTTGTAGAACATCCTTTAGGTATCTACAATAGATTGGGAACAGACGCCATCTTGTTTTTTCGTTGCTGCCCATCTTCTCTTTTTGGATATTTTAGTTTTTATATATAATTCTTTCTCTGGTATATAGTTTTTTTCTATCTACCTTCAGGGAATATTGTTCAAAGGGCACAGCATAATAAAAGAAGTCAGACTTTTTTGTTCTGCATTTGTTCACCTGATAGAGAAACAGTACAAGTGAATCTTTATCAAGGAACAAAGCATACTAGAAACAAGTCAGACTTCTTCCATATGCTGAGTCCATCTTGCAGAATATCCTTTAGGTATCTAGAATAGATTGGGAACAGCCGCCATCCTGTTTTTTCCCTGATGCCATCTTCTCTTTTTGGATATTTTAGTTTTATAGATAATTTCTTCTTTTGGTATAGTCTTTTTCTATCTACCTTCAGGGGAATATTGTTCAGAGGGCACAGCATAATAAAAGAAGCCAGACTTGTTTGTTCTACATTTGTTCACCTGATAAAGAAACAGTACAGGTGAATCTTTATCAAGGAACAAAGCATACTAGAACAAGTCAGACTTCTTCCATCTGCTGAGTCCATCTTGCAGAATATCCTTTAGGTATCTAGAATAGATTGGGAACAGCTGCCATCCTGTTTTTTCCCTGCTGCCATCTTCTTCTTCGTTCTTCTTCTATGTACCTTCAGGGAATCTTGTTCATAGAGCACAGCATAATAGAAGACGTCAGACTTGTTTGTTCTACATTTGTTCACCTGATAAAGAAACCAGTACTAGTGAATCTTTATCAAGGAACAAAGCATACTAGAACAAGTCAGACTTCTTCATCTGGTGAGTCCATCTTGTAGAATATCCTTTAGGTATCTAGAATAAATTGGGAACAGCTGCCATCCTGTTTTTCCCCCTGCTGCCATCTTCTTCTTCTTCTTCTTCTTCTTCTTCTTCTTCTTCTTCTTCTTCTTCTTCTTCTTCTATGTACCTTCAGGGAATCTTGTTCATAGAGCACAGCATAATAAAAGAAGTCAGACTCGTTTGTTCTACATTTGTTCACCTGATAAAGAAACAGTACAAGTGAATCTTTATCAAGGAACAAAGCATACTAGAACAAGTCAGACTTCTTCCATCTGCTGAGTCCATCTTGTAGAATATCCTTTAGGTATCTAGAATAGATTGGGAACAGCCGCCATCCTGTTTTTTCGCTGCTGCCATCTTCTCTTTTTGGATATTTTAGTTTTTATATATAATTTTTTCTTTGGTATATAGTCTTTTTTCTATCTACCTTCAGGGAATATTGTTCAGAGGGCACAGCATAATAAAAGAAGTCAGACTTGTTTGTTCTACATTTGTTCACCTGATAAAGAACCAGTACTAGTGAATCTTTTATCAAGGAACAAAGCATACTAGAACAAGTCAGACTTCTTCCCATCTGCTGAGTCCATCTTGTAGAATATCCTTTAGGTATCTAGAATAAATTGGGGAACAGCTGCCATCCTGTTTTTTCCCCTGCTGCCATCTTCTCTTCTTCTTCTTCTTCTTCTTCTTCTTCTTCTATGTACCTTCAGGGAATCTTGTTCATAGAGCACAGCATAATAAAAGAAGTCAGACGTTTGTTCTACATTTGTTCACCTGATAAAGAAACAGTACAAGTGAATCTTTATCAAGGAACAAAGCATACTAGAACAAGTCAGACTTCTTCCATCTGCTGAGTCCATCTTGTAGAATATCCTTTAGGTATCTAGAATAGATTGGGAACAGCCGCCATCCTGTTTTTTCGTTGCTGCCATCTTCTCTTTTTGGATATTTTAGTTTTTATATATAATTTTTTCTTTGGTATATAGTCTTTTTCTATCTACCTTCAGGGGAATATTGTTCAGAGGGCACAGCATAATAAAAGAAGTCAGACTTGTTTGTTCTGCATTTGTTCACCTGATAAAGAAACGGTACAGGTGAATCTTTATCAAGGAACAAAACATACTAGAACAAGTCAGACTTCTTCCATCTAGTGAGTCCATCTTGCAGAATATCATTTAGGTATCTAAAATAGATTGGGAACAGCCGCCATCCTGTTTTTTCCCTGCAGCCATCTTCTTCTTCTTCTTCTTCTTCTTCTTCTTCTTCTTCTTCTTCTTCTTCTTCTTCTTCTTTTTCTTCTTATTCTTCTATGTACCTTCAGGGAATATTGTTCAGAGGGCACAGCATGAAAAAAGAAGTCAGACTTGTTTGTTCTGCATTTGTTCACCTGATAAAGAAACAGTACAGGTGAATCTTTATCAAGGAACAAAACATACTAGAACAAGTCAGACTTCTTCCATATGCTGAGTCCATCTTGTAGAATATCCTTTAGGTATCTAGAATAGATTGGGAATAGCCGCCATCCTGTTTTTTCCCTGCTGCCATCTTCTTCTTTTTCTTCTTCTTCTTCTTCTTCTATGTACCTTCAGGGAATCTTGTTCATAGAGCACAGCATAATAAAAGAAGTCAGACTTGTTTGTTCTACATTTGTTCACCTGATAAAGAAACAGTACAGGTGAATCTTTATCAAGGAACAAAGCATACTAGAACAAGTCAGAATTCTTCCATCTGCTGAGTCCATCTTGCAGAATATCCTTTAGGTATCGAGAATAGATTGGGAACAGCCGCCATCCTGTTTTTTCCCTGCTGCCATCTTCTTCTTCTTCTTCTTCTTCTTCTATGTACCTTCAGGGAATCTTGTTCATAGAGCACAGCATAATAAAAGAAGCCAGACTTGTTTGTTCTACATTTGTTCACCTGATAAAGAAACAGTACAAGTGAATCTTTATCAAGGAACAAAGCATACTAGAACAAGTCAGACTTCTTCCATCTAGTGAGTCCATCTTGTAGAATATCCTTTAGGTATCTAGAATAGACTGGGAACAGACGCCATCTTGTTTTTTCCTGCTGCCATCTTCTCTTTTTGGATATTTTAGTTTTTATATATAATTTTTTCTTTGGTAAATAGTCTTTTTCTATCTACCTTCAGGGAATATTATTCAGAGGGCACAGCATAATAAAAGAAGTCAGACTTTTTTGTTCTGCATTTGTTCACCTGATAAAGAAACAGTACAGGTGAATCTTTATCAAGGAACAAAGCATACTAGAACAAGTCAGACTTCTTCCATCTGCTGAGTCTATCTTGCAGAATATCCTTTAGGTATCTAGAATAGATTGGGCACAGCTGCCATCCTGTTTTTTCCCTGCTGCCATCTTCTTCTTCTTCTTCTTCTTCTTCTTCTTCTTCTATGTACCTTCAGGGAATCTTGTTCATAGAGCACAGCATAATGAAAGAAGTCAGACTCGTTTGTTCTACATTTGTTCACCTGATAAAGAAACAGTACAAGTGAATCTTTATCAAGGAACAAAGCATACTAGAACAAGTCAGACTTCTTCCATCTGCTGAGTCCATCTTGTAGAATATCCTTTAGGTATCTAGAATAGACTGGGAACAGACGCCATCTTGTTTTTTCCCTGCTGCCATCTTCTTCTTCTTCTTCTTCTTCTTCTTCTTCTATGTACCTTCAGGGAATCTTGTTCATAGAGCACAGCATACTAAAGGAAGTCAGACTTGTTTTTTCTGCGTTTGTTCACCTGATAAAGAAACAGTACAAGTGAATCTTTATCAAGGAACAAAGCATACTAGAACCAGTCAGACTTCTTCCATCTGCTGAGTCCATCTTGTAGAATATCTTTTAGGTATCTAGAATAGATTGGGAACAGCTGCCATTCTGTTTTTTCCTTTCTTCTTCTTCTTCTTCTTCTTCTTCTTCTTCTTCTTCTTCTTCTATGTACCTTCAGGGAATCTTGTTCATAGAGCACAGCGTGATAAAAGAAGTCAGACTTGTTTGTTCTACATTTGTTCACCTGATAAAGAAACAGTACAAGTGAATCTTTATCAAGGAACAAAGCATACTAGAACAAGTCAGACTTCTTCCATCTACTGAGTCCATGTTGTAGAATATCCTTTAGGTATCTAGAATAGACTGGGAACAGACGCCATCTTGTTTTTTCCCTGCTGCCATCTTCTCTTTTTGGATATTTTAGTTTTTATATATAATTTCTTCTTTGGTATATAGTCTTTTTCTATCTACCTTCAGGGAATATTGTTCAGAGGGCACAGCATAATAAAAGAAGTCAGATTTTTTTGTTCTGCATTTGTTCACCTGATAAAGAAACAGTACAGGTGAATCTTTATCAAGGAACAAAGCATACTAGAACAAGTCAGACTTCTTCCATCTGCTGAGTCCATCTTGCAGAATATCCTTTAGGTATCTAGAATAGATTGGGCACAGCCGCCATCCTGTTTTTTCCCGTTTGCCATCGTCTTCTTTTTCTTCTTCTTCTTCTTCTTCTTCTTCTTCTTCTTTTTCTTCTATGTACCTTCAGGGAATCTTGTTCATAGAGCACAGCATAATAAAAGAAGTCAGACTTGTTTGTTCTACATTTGTTCACCTGATAAAGAAACAGTACAAGTGAATCTTTATCAAGGAACAAAGCATACTAGAACAAGTCAGATTTCTTCCATCTGCTGAGTCCATCTTGCAGAATATCCTTTAGGTATCTAGAATAGATTGGGAACAGCCGCCATCCTGTTTTTTCCCTGCTGCCATCTTCTTCTTCTTCTTCTTCTTCTTCTTCTTCTTCTTCTTCTTCTTCTATGTACCTTCAAGGAATCTTGTTCATAGAGCACAGCATAAAAAAAGAAGTCAGACTTGTTTGTTCTACATTTGTTCACCTGATAAAGAAACAGTACAAGTGAATCTTTATCAAGGAACAAAGCATACTAGAACCAGTCAGACTTCTTCCATCTGCTGAGTCCATCTTGCAGAATATCCTTTAGGTATCTAGAATAGATTGGGAACAGCCGCCATCCTGTTTTTTCCCTGCTGCCATCGTCTTCTTTTTCTTCTTCTTCTTCTTCTTCTATGTACCTTCAAGGAATCTTGTTCATAGAGCACAGCATAAAAAAAGAAGTCAGACTTGTTTGTTCTACATTTGTTCACCTGATAAAGAAACAGTACAAGTGAATCTTTATCAAGGAACAAAGCATACTAGAACAAGTCAGACTTCTTCCATTTGCTGAGTCCATCTTGTAGAATAACCTTTAGGTATCTAGAATAGATTGGGAACAGCCGCCATCCTGTTTTTTCCCTGCTGCTATCTTTTTCTTCTTCTTCTTTTTCTTCTTCTTCTTCTTCTTCTTCTATGTACCTTCAGGGAATCTTGTTCGTGGAGCACAGCATAATAAAAGAAGTCAGACTTGTTTGTTCTACATTTGTTCACCTGATAAAGAAACAGTGCAGGTGAATCTTTATCAAGGAACAAAGCATACTAGAACAAGTCAGACTTCTTCCATCTGCTGAGTCCATCTTGTAGAATAACCTCTAGGTATCTAGAATAGATTGGGAACAGCCGCCATCCTGGTTTTTCCCTGCTGCTATATTTTTCTTCTTCTTCTTCTTCTTCTATGTACCTTCAGGGAATCTTGTTCATGGAGCACAGCATAATAAAAGAAGTCAGACTTGTTTGTTCTACATTTGTTCACCTGATAAAGAAACAGTACAGGTGAATCTTTATCAAGGAACAAAGCATACTAGAACAAGTCAGAATTCTTCCATCTGCTGAGTCCATCTTGCAGAATATCCTTTAGGTATCTAGAATAGATTGGGAACAGCCGCCATCCTGTTTTTTCCCTGCTGCCATCTTCTTCTTCTTCTTCTTCTTCTTCTTCTTCTTCTTCTATGTACCTTCAGGGAATCTTGTTCATAGAGCACAGCATAATAAAAGAAGCCAGACTTGTTTGTTCTACATTTGTTCACCTGATAAAGAAACAGTACAAGTGAATCTTTATCAAGGAACAAAGCATAATAGAACAAGTCATACTTCTTCCATCTAGTGAGTCCATCTTGCAGAATATCCTTTAGGTATCTAGAATAGACTGGGAACAGACGCCATCCTGTTTTTTCCCTGCTGCCATCTTTTCTTTTTGGATATTTTAGTTTTTATATATAATTTTTTATTTGGTATAGTCTTTTTCTATCTACCTTCAAGGAATATTGTTCAGAGGGCACAGCATAATAAAAAAAGTCAGACTTGTTTGTTCTGCATTTGTTCACCTGATAAAGAAACAGTACAGGTGATTCTTTATCAGTAACAAAACATACTAGAACAAGTCAGACTTCTTCCATCTGCTGAGTCCATCTTGCAGAATATCCTTAAGGTATCTAGAATAGATTGGGAACAGCCGCCATCCTGTTTTTTCCCTGCAGCCATCTTCTTCTTCTTCTTCTTCTTCTTCTTCTTCTTCTTCTTCTTCTTCTATGTACCTTCAGGGAATCTTGTTCATAGAGCACAGCATAATAAAAGAAGTCAGAATTGTTTGTTCTACATTTGTTCACCTGATAAAGAAACAGTACAAGTGAATCTTTATCAAGGAACAAAGCATACTAGAACCAGTCAGACTTCTTCATCTGCTGAGTCCATCTTGTAGAATAACCTTTAGGTATCTAGAATAGATTGGGAACAGCCGCCATCCTGTTTTTTCCCTTCTTCTTCTTCTTCTTCTTCTTCTTCTTCTTCTTCTTCTTCTATGTACCTTCAGGGAATCTTGTTCATAGAGCACAGCATAATGAAAGAAGTCAGACTCGTTTGTTCTACATTTGTTCACCTGATAAAGAAACAGTACAAGTGAATCTTTATCAAGGAACAAAGCATACTAGAACCAGTCAGACTTCTTCATCTGCTGAGTCCATCTTGTAGAATAACCTTTAGGTATCTAGAATAGATTGGGAACAGCCGCCATCCTGTTTTTTCCCTTCTTCTTCTTCTTCTTCTTCTTCTTCTTCTTCTATGTACCTTCAGGGAATCTTGTTCATAGAGCACAGCATAATAAAAGAAGTCAGAATTGTTTGTTCTACATTTGTTCACCTGATAAAGAAACAGTACAAGTGAATCTTTATCAAGGAACAAAGCATACTAGAACCAGTCAGACTTCTTCATCTGCTGAGTCCATCTTGTAGAATAACCTTTAGGTATCTAGAATAGATTGGGAACAGCCGCCATCCTGTTTTTTCCCTTCTTCTTCTTCTTCTTCTTCTTCTTCTTCTTCTATGTACCTTCAGGGAATCTTGTTCATAGAGCACAGCATAATAAAAGAAGTCAGACTCGTTTGTTCTACATTTGTTCACCTGATAAAGAAACAGTACAGGTGAATCTTTATCAAGGAACAAAGCATACTAGAACAAGTCAGACTTCTTCCATCTGCTGAGTCCATCTTGCAGAATATCCTTTAGGTATCTAGAATAGATTGGGAACAGCCGCCATCCTGTTTTTTCCCTTCTTCTTCTTCTTCTTCTTCTTCTTTTTCTTCTTCTTCTTCTATGTACCTTCAGGGAATCTTGTTCATAGAGCACAGCATAATGAGAGAAGTCAGACTCGTTTGTTCTACATTTGTTCACCTGATAAAGAAACAGTACAGGTGAATCTTTATCAAGGAACAAAGCATACTAGAACCAGTCAGACTTCTTCATCTGCTGAGTCCATCTTGCAGAATATCCTTTAGATATCTAGAATAGATTGGGGACAGCCGCCATCCTGTTTTTTCCCTGCTGCCATCTTCTTCTTCTTCTCTTGGAATTTTTTATTTCCTTTTTTAGGTTTTTTTTTATATATTTTTTTTGGGGGATTTTTATAGTATCTATATTTCTTTTGGATTTTTGTTTTTAAATTTTTTTTTTTATATTTTCTTTTTTTTCCTAGTTTTTTCCATTCACTTCTTAGTCGTCGCTATTGACTTCCTCTACTAACTGATTCATCAAATCCGCCAATTCCATAACTACCTTATGAGTATCACCAATCTGTCCAGTATTTGCCAAAAGTCTCTGCTTTAGACTTTTTATTTCCTTCTTCAGACTATACACTTCACTTTCTGCCTCTTTTCTTATTCTTCTTTCCTCTATTAGCTCTTTATCAAGCCTTTTGCTCTCTTCCTCTCTCCTTAGAAGTTCTTTCTTTTGAAGTTTCACTATATCATCAATTTCCCTCCTAAGATGCTTTCTCTCGTCCTGAGGTTTTCCTTCAAGATCAGCTTTTTGTTTCTCTCCTATTACATTTACCCTCCTAATTTCTGCATAATCATCACCTTTAGTAGCAGAATCTCCATCTGTTCTTAGGTTATTTGCTTCTTGGTATTCTTTAAGTTCCTTTTCAATGTTGTCACTTTTCCAGACGTTTTCATTTTGTTCTGATAATTCCTTTTCTATTATTTGTGTTATCCTTGCCAAAGACATATTCTTGGCATTCCTATTAAGATTTTCTCTAAAGTCTGGAGATTGTCCACGAAGTTGGCCGCCTTCCTTTATGTTTTTTCGTATGATATTTTCAAAATATTCGATACGCCTCTTCACGATGCCTTCTTCTATTTCCTCCAAGTTAACCTTGTGTTTCTTTCCTGTTTTCTCCTCTTTCAAAGCCTCTTGCCTTACTTCAACAGGAACATACACTTTGTCTATTTTTTCGTGGGAGATTTCATCCTGTGCAATTTTTCTAATCCTTCTTAAGGCCACTTCTTTTGCTTCCCTCCTAAGATGCTTTCTCTCGTCCTGAGGTTTTCCTTCAAGATCAGCTAATTCCTTTTCTATTATTTGTGTTATCCTTGCCAAAGACATATTCTTGGCATTCCTATTAAGATTTTCTCTAAAGTCTGGAGATTGTCCACGAAGTTGGCCGCCTTCCTTTATGTTTTTTCGTATGATATTTTCAAAATATTCGATACGCCTCTTCACGATGCCTTCTTCTATTTCCTCCAAGTTAACCTTGTGTTTCTTTCCTGTTTTCTCCTCTTTCAAAGCCTCTTGCCTTACTTCAACAGGAACATACATTTTGTCTATTTTTTCGTGGGAGATTTCATCCTGTGCAATTTTTCTAATCCTTCTTAAGGCCACTTCTTTTGCTTCCCTCCTAAGATGCTTTCTCTCGTCCTGAGGTTTTCCTTCAAGATCAGCTAATTCCTTTTCTATTATTTGTGTTATCCTTGCCAAAGACATATTCTTGGCATTCCTATTAAGATTTTCTCTAAAGTCTGGAGATTGTCCACGAAGTTGGCCGCCTTCCTTTATGTTTTTTCGTATGATATTTTCAAAATATTCGATACGCCCTCTTCACGATGCCTTCTTCTATTTCCTCCAAGTAAACCTTGTGTTTCTTTCCTGTTTTCTCCTCTTTCAAAGCCTCTTGCCTTACTTCAACAGGAACATACACTTTGTCTATTTTTTCGTGGGAGATTTCATCCTGTGCAATTTTTCTAATCCTTCTTAAGGCCACTTCTTTTGCTTCCCTCCTAAGATGCTTTCTCTCGTCCTGAGGTTTTCCTTCAAGATCAGCTAATTCCTTTTCTATTATTTGTGTTATCCTTGCCAAAGACATATTCTTGGCATTCCTATTAAGATTTTCTCTAAAGTCTGGAGATTGTCCTCGAAGTTGGCCGCCTTCCTTTATGTTTTTTCGTATGATATTTTCAAAATATTCGATACGCCTCTTCACGATGCCTTCTTCTATTTCCTCCAAGTAAACCTTGTGTTTCTTTCCTGTTTTCTCCTCTTTCAAAGCCTCTTGCCTTACTTCAACAGGAACATACACTTTGTCTATTTTTTCGTGGGAGATTTCATCCTGTGCAATTTTTCTAATCCTTCTTAAGGCCACTTCTTTTGCTTCCCTCCTAAGATGCTTTCTCTCGTCCTGAGGTTTTCCTTCAAGATCAGCTAATTCCTTTTCTATTATTTGTGTTATCCTTGCCAAAGACATATTCTTGGCATTCCTATTAAGATTTTCTCTAAAGTCTGGAGATTGTCCTCGAAGTTGGCCGCCTTCCTTTATGTTTTTTCGTATGATATTTTCAAAATATTCGATACGCCCTCTTCACGATGCCTTCTTCTATTTCCTCCAAGTTAACCTTGTGTTTCTTCCCAGTTTTCTCCTCTTTCAAAGCCTCTTGCCTTACTTCAACAGGAATATACACTTTGTCTATTTTTTCGTGGGAGATTTCATCCTGTGCAATTTTTCTAATCCTTCTTAAGGCCACTTCTTTTGCTTCCCTCCTAAGATGCTTTCTCTCGTCCTGGGGTTTTCCTTCAAGATCAGCTAATTCCTTTTCTATTATTTGTGTTATCCTTGCCAAAGACATATTCTTGGCATTCCTATTAAGATTTTCTCTAAAGTCTGGAGATTGTCCACGAAGTTGGCCGCCTTCCTTTATGTTTTTTCGTATGATATTTTCAAAATATTCGATACGCCTCTTCACGATGCCTTCTTCTATTTCCTCCAAGTTAACCTTGTGTTTCTTTCCTGTTTTCTCCTCTTTCAAAGCCTCCTGTCTTACTTCAACAGGAGCATACACTTTGTCTATTTTTTCCTGGGAGATTTCATCCTCTGCAATTTTTCTAATCCTTCTTAAGGCCACTTCTTTTGCTTCCCTCCTAAGATGCTTTCTCTCGTCCTGAGGTTTTCCTTCAAGATCAGCTTTTTGTTTATCTTCGAAACCCTGTGTGCTGAGCTTATCTTCTTCTCTCTGTAGTTGAGACTCCCTTAGTCTACTTACTTCCTTCCTCAGAGAATCGTTTTCTTCCTGGACTTCCTGAAATTTCCTCTCCCTGGATAGTTTCTTGGTCCTCAGTTCATCGTTCTTGCGTTTGTCTTGGTCAGCTTTCTGCCTGAAAGACCCCAGCTCTTGGTCCCTCTGAAGAATGTCGTGGTCTAGATTTGACATTTTGTCATTTATCTCCCCGAGCTTTTGTTGGTAAGCATAAACCTCCTTTACGAGGTCACTTTGCTGGCATTCCTTTCTTCCCTCCTCTTCATCATCATTGCTATTGGAGGTGGAATTTTCCAGTGACGATATTTCTTTCTGATCTGCCACCCACTCTTCCATTTCGCTGATGGAGCAATTGTCTAATTCCTTGTTTAACCCGACGAGCAGAGTGTCCATGGAGCAACCGCTTTCGTTTCCATAGCAACCTGCAAACCAGTCCAGAAGTTTCCTGAAGGGGGATCTCACCGTAAGCACCCCATTAGAAACTAAAAACCCGATGGTGAGAGCCATGCTTAGGGCATCTGTCTGTGGGGTGCCTCCCTCCCCCCGCAAGGATCTTAGACGCGAAACACTTACAGTATTTGGTGTTCGTACCCGAACTCTGGCTGGCCTGAACTATGGGTCTTTGGAAAGGGTTGGCACCGATCTCCCTCATGAAATCAAAGTCCATCACACTTACCTTTGGAGCTCGTCCTCCGGTAGCTAAATCGATCATAACGTTTTCCGGGTGGACGTAATTGTAGCAGTAACCTTCGGCGTGGAAATCCTGCAGAATTCCAACCAGTGCTATCAATACACGAAGTACCTGCTCCTTAGTCGGTCGCACGATCCTTGCCCAGTCCCCACAGGGTCATTTGTTGACGTGACACGATGATCACCTCCCATTCCTTCACGAGTCCCCATGACTTTTGGAACCGCAAGATGCTGGAATCGAAGGAGATTCTCAACCTCGACGTCTAGGCATATCCTATTCTCTTTGAGGCAGAAATCCGAATATTTGCCTACAAGTTCATAGACATCTCCGAATTCACCCCCGTTTTATTACCCTGCCTACGAAGGGCAACAAGTCCTCGAGTGAATAAACCCTAAGCTTAGTCTTAGAGCAGATTTCAACGGGCTTGATCGATTTGTCGATCGTCCTTTTTCCGAGATGTTTCATTTTCAATAGTCCTTCTACTGAGTTCTCTTCAGTAGATTTATCATAACACATAAAGCTGCCTGATTCCTTTGTAGCAGCCAACAATAACAAATTATTTACAAAACTATTAGATCTTATAGCCATAGTTAATATTAACGATCTTGGCACCCCCAACTAGCATTAAATATAAAAAAAAACAGCGAATCGAGCTCCAGCAAATACTTTTTTGGCTTCAGACTGAGTGCCAGAGTCAATATGTCTTCAGGTTAGAGAGAGAGAGAGAGAGAGAGAGAGAGAGAGAGAGAGAGAGAGAATATCCGCAAGATGAAGAATGCAGAAAGGAATTAAAAAAAGAACAACGATAACAAAAGGAAAGATTTATGAAAGTTTTCTTTCAGTATGAATCGTAACATTTCGCTTCAGCCTCTGAGGAAAATCTAACCCTCTGGAGCCCATTCTGGAAGTCTCCTTCTTTCGTCTTTCGTCTGCGTTCACTCCGAGAATGTAATGTTCTTGTTCCTTATAAATTTTCTTTGCATTCTTGTTAACAATTATGGAAATATTCGAAGAATAAGGAATCCAAAATTTCTCTGGTCGTTCGAAATATTCAGTGTCTTCAAAGGCGGAAAAGGGGGGAAATCTTAGGCTGAAGACGATTTTGTTTTCTTCCGAGATTCCGATTCCTTTATTCTTCGTTCATTTTGACTACATTTGTGAGAATTCTTTCCTATTCTAATGACCGGAGAGAGAGAGAGAGAGAGAGAGAGAGAGAGAGAGAGAGAGAGGAGGGGGGGGGGCAATCTAAAATGTCTCTGGTTGATAGAAATCTTCGAAAGCGGAAAACAGGAGGAATTTTACGCCGAAACGATTTGTTCTCCAAGATTTCCATTCCTTTATTCTTCTTTCATTTTGACTCCAATTGTGGGAATTCTTTCCTATTCTAATGACCGGAGAGAGAGAGAGAGAGAGAGAGAGAGAGAGAGAGAGAGAAAGGCAATCTCAAATGTCTGGTTGATAGAAATCTTCGAAGGCGGAAAACAGGAGGAATTTTACGCCGAAACGATTTGTTCTCTTCCAAGATTTCCTTTCCTATATTCTTCTTTCATTTTGACTTCATTAGTGGGAATTCTTTCCTATTCAAATGAGAGAGAGAGAGAGAGAGAGAGAGAGAGAGAGAGCGAGAGAGAGAGAGAGAGTAATGAAATTTCATTGCCGAATAGGTGCAACTCAGGCAAGCTGATGTTGCTGCCATTCAACGGTACCAGACGTACGATATAATTTTGAAGACGCCAAACCAATAAACTTTAATGATATATATATATATATATATATATTATATATATATATATATATATATGTCATTAAAGTTTATATATATACACACACATATATATATATATATATATATATTTTACTTCTAACTGTACTCAAACAGTTTAACAGATTTCTTCAAAAAGGCCAATAAAATATAAAGGAAATCGAAATAAGTCACTATATTTCGACAAATACATTTTGGTTCTCTTCACGGTGTACAGTATAGAGGAGCTGTGTGTATTGGTCGATATATATATATATATATATGTGTGTGTGTGTGTGTGTGTGTTTGTGTATGTGTTTATGTATATATATATATATATATATATACACATATATATATATATATTCACATTTTAATAATACAATGATAATAAAGAAAAGTGAATTTACCTGACAAGTTTTTACGACACTAGAAGATTCCAGTAAGATATTCCAGGGGGCATAAATTTAATGAAATATGTATCACATATCTAATTCAGCAGCCTTTCAGCGTGTCCATCTGAATCACATTTCTAAATTATTATTATCATTACTATCCAAGCTACAACCCTAGTTGGAAAAGCAAGATGCTATAAGCCCAGGGGCTCCAATAGGGAAAAATAGCCCAGTGAGGAAAGGAAATAAGGAAATAAATAAATGAAGAGAACAAATTAACAATAAATCATTCTAAAAACAGTAACAACGTCAAAACAGACATGTCATATATAAACTATTAACAGCATCAAAAACAAATATGTCATAAATAAACTATAAAAAGACTCATGTCCGCTTGGTCAACAAAAAAGCATTTGCTCCTACTTTGAACTTTTGAAGTTCTACTGATTCAACCACCCGATTAGGAAGATTATTCCACAACTTGGTAACAGCTGGAATAAAACTTCTAGAGTACTGCGTAGTATTGAGCCTCGTGATGGAGAAGGCCTGGCTATTAGAATTAACTGCCTGCCTAGTATTACGAACAGGATAGAATTGTCCAGGGAGATCTGAATGTAAAGGATGGTCAGAGTTGTGAAAAATCTTATGCAACATGCATAATGAACTAATTGAACGACGGTGCCAGAGATTAATATCTAGATCAGGAATAAGAAATTTAATCGACCGTAAGTTTCTGTCCAACAAATTAAGATGAGAATCAGCAGCTGACGACCAAACAGGAGAACAATACTCAAAACAAGGTAGAATGAAAGAATTAAAACACTTCTTCAGAATAGATTGATCACCGAAAATCTTGAAAGACTTTCTCAATAAGCCTATTTTTTGTGCAATTGAAGAAGACAGAGACCTTATATGTTTCTCAAAAGTAAATTTACTGTCGAGAATCACACCTAAAATTTTGAAAGAGTCATACATATTTAAAGAAACATTATCAATACTGAGATCCGGATGTTGAGGAGCCACCGTCGTTGACCTACTTACAATCATACTTTGAGTTTTGTTAGGATTCAACTTCATACCCCATAATTTGCACCATGCACTAATTCTAGCTAAATCTCTATTAAGGGATTCACCAACCCTAGATCTACATTCAGGGGATGGAATTGATGCAAAGAGAGTAGCATCATCTGCATATGCAACAAGCTTGTTTTCTAGGCCAAACCACATGTCATGTGTATATAGTATGAAAAGTAATGGGCCAAGAACACTACCCTGTGGAACACCGGATATCACATTCCTATAATCACTATGGTGCCCATCAACAACAACTCTTTGAGATCTATTACTTAAAAAAATCAATAATAATGCTAAGAAACAACCCACCCACTCCCAACTGTTTCAGTTTGAAAACAAGGGCCTCATGATTAACACGGTCAAAGGCAGCACTAAAATCAAGGCCAATCATACGAACTTCCCGACCACAATCAAGGGATTTCTGTACAGCATTGGAGATTGTAAGAAGGGCATCACATGCTCCAAGGCCTTTACGAAAACCAGATTGCAAACTAGGAGTAGATGATTACCTTCAGCAAACCTATTAAGACGTTTTGCCAGAAGACGTTCAAAAACTTTAGATAATATGGGAGTTATGGAAATTGGGCGGTAATCAGTGGGACTTGAGCTACCACAAACATATTTACATAGAGGAGTAACATTACCAATTCTCCAACTAGTGCTAAAAGCTCCTCTTCTTGCTAACTTGCGCAAAATAACAGATAACTTTGGAGCTAAGAAATCTGCTGTCTTTATAAAAAACAAAGGAAAAATACCATTTGGGTCTACACCTCCATAAGCATCAAGGTCCATCAACAGAGCTTTAATCTCACGAGATCGAAAAGCTAAACTAGTTATTTTAGCCTCAGGAAAACAGGAATGAGGAAGTTCAAGTTTTTCATTACTCTGTTTACTGTCAAAAACATCAGCCAAAAGGGTTGCCTTTTCCTTTGGACAGTGAGTGACTGAGCCATCTGGTTTAAGTAAAGGAGGAACTGTTGCATCTACACCAAAGAGTGCAGATTTAAGGGTAGACCACCATTTATGTTCCTGAGTTGTACCAGAAAGTGTTTCTTTTATGGTTAAATTGTACTCCTTTTCAGTTGAGGCATAAACTCTCTGAGCAAAAGCTCGAAGCTGAGTATAGTTGTTCCAGGTCAAATCTGATCTGTTACCCTTCCAAAGTTGATAGGCCTCCTGCTTCTCCAAAAAAAGCACGTCTACAATCATCATTGAACCACGGTTTGTCCTTCACTCGGTACCTTAGCACACGAAAAGGGATACGCCTATCAATTATGTTGACTAGATTCTCATTCAAAGGGACAAAAGGATCTACACTATTATATAATTGTGACCAATTCAAGCACCACAAAAGATCATGTAAAATCCCATTCCAGTCTGCTTGGGATTTCATATAAATTTTACAAGAATATGATATATCAGGGACAGGCTGCTCAGTCTTCACTAATAATGAAATCAAGGCATGATCAGATGTCCCGACTGGAGAACCAACCTTACTAGTAATATTCTGAGGATTCTCTCTCTCTCTCTCTCTCTCTCTCTCTCTCTCTCTCTTATGGAAGCCCCTAGTTTATTCTAATTGTCACCCTTGATATTTCTTTTAATATGCTCCTCCTACGCCTCTCTCTCTCTCTCTCTCTCTCTCTCTCTCTCTCTCTCTCTCATGGAAGCCCCTAGTTTATTCTAATTGTCACCCTTGATATTTCTTCTAATCTGCCTCTCTCTCTCTCTCTCTCTCTCTCTCTCTCTCTCTCTGTCTGGAAACGTCCCTGTCTGGTGATTGCCGATCTGGGGTTTTGAGTCTGCTCATATTTGATAGTTTCGTGTAGTGTGTGTAAAATGACCATCCTTGTAAGCTAGTGATGGGGAATTTGGGAGAGCCTGTAGGTCTACATTCTGTATCACCAGCAGCCATTGCCTCGGCCTCCCTGGTCCTAGCTTTGGTAGAGAGGGACCTGGGACGCTGATCAAGTCTAGGGTATTGTTTTGCTAGCTAAGGTATTGTCTCTGTCCCTCGCCCCTGCCATTCATGATAGGCCTTTAAACCATTAAACCCTTTAATCGTAACTCAGATGTTAGAACGTTAAATATATTTGAGGTGTTGGTTTTGTTCCAACCCTTTTTGCCTCCTTCGACATTAACAATGATTTTAATTCTTGGTAGGTATTTAATTGTATGGCGCAGTCAATATGGAGAACGCCTTGAGGCTAGCGTTTGCTC